>NC_048230.1:14594465-14599043 GCF_002007445.2 Ailuropoda melanoleuca
AGTTGCCGACCCTAGTCTTGGCCCTGTCTGACATTCGTGGGAATCTAATATCAGAAATGGTAGATATTTCAGGTTGACCACGATAAGCTTCCCAGTTACCATGAAGGCAGCCTCCTTCTGAAACTGGTGGAATCTTGGACAACATAGTCCTAGAATATTTCCTTTCCACTTCTTTTCAGGGAATGGAAAGGTGGACACTAGGGAAAGGTGTTACTTGTTACTACTGCCAAAAAAAAAAATTCAAAACACCTTTCCTAACCATCCAGTTATTCTATAACTTCGCTTGTCTAAGCCCCTGGTCATTTCCCTATGATCTTTGTGTTATGGAAATAAAGTCAGAGGAGGGATCTTGAACTGGAAGATTCTTAAGTTTTCTTTTGTTACCATGGCGTTGAGGACATTGTCCAATCCCGAGCCTACTGGCCAGCTTCAGTGGGTGGCACCACTCCCCCACATGAGGGGGCATATTCTAGAATGATCAAGAGAGAAGACCAGCCATGCTGTGCTAGGAGAATAGGAGGTGGTTGAAAGGCCAGAGAAACATGTTACTCACATGCAAGTAAGAATCAGAGTTGGAGCCCAACAGGAAGAAAAAGCAGGGGCTGATTATAGAGCAGGCTGAGCAAAGGGTGACATGGTGTGTGGGGTAGGATCATTCCAGAATTGATCCTGAGCCTGTTGGATTCTGGCTGTGGCATCCTGGGTATATGAGAAATCCGTGCTTAGTTTTTGTTTTTCCCTTTCACACAAAGAGTCTTGGACCATCCTTCCCAACTTAATATATATAGTCAAGGCAATTCTAATCAGATCCCACGGCAGTTTTTATTTTTAACTTCACAACTTGATAATGAAGTTCACCTGCAAGGATAAATGCATGAAAATGGCTAATAAAATTTTGAAATATCAGAATGTCGCATTACCTTCTCACTATCAAAGGTATTGCAAAGCAACAATAATTAAAGCAGCATGATGCAGGTATAGGAATAGGCAGTTAGACCAGGGCAAGTCTAGAAAACATTGGTATGTATGGACGTTACGTATACAACAGAGATAGCATTTCACATCAGTGAGAACAGGATGGGTTGTTAAATAGTGTTGGGAATGAGTTGTGAATTTCAGGGGAATTTTAAATTTAATTCTCTGTCTGATACCATGCCCCCAGATAAATCCCAAGTGAACTGAAGATCTAAAAATAAAAAGTAAAACTATGAAAGTACTAGAAGAAAATATAGAGTCTTTTTGAGCATGACATAAAACCCAGAAGACAGCAGGGAAAGAGTGACAGTTGTGACTACATGAACAAATCAACAACAACAACTTCTGTATGATGAAAAATACCACAAACAACAATTAAAGAACAGAACGGAATGTTTTAAATGTATATACTAGACAGAAGGTTAACCAAATATGCAAAGAGCTGCTACAAATCAATAAGAAAGAGAAATACCATAGACAAACGAGCAAGGGAGAGGAACAGGCAATGTGCTGAGGAGGAAATACGTGTGGCGGAGAAAGCATGAAAAGCTGAGCAACCTCAGCAACAGTTAGAACAACACACGTTAACACAAAATGAGACATATTCTCCCTATTGCAATCGGCAAAGGTTAACCAGATCGCTAGAACTCAATGTTTGGAAGGATACAGAGAAAAAGGGATTCATAGTTGGAACCAAAATTTGCAGTAACGTTTCTGAAGAATACTTTGGCAATCTCAGCCAGACTTCAAACATATTTGCCCTTTGACCCAGAAACTATACTTCTCGGAATTGATCATACAGAAAGCTGCCTTCGAGAGAGAAGAGACGTATGCCCAAGTGCGTTTACTTGGCATCCTTTGTTACGGCACAAAAGTGAGAACAATCCGTCCGGGGAAGAGAGGTTTGGTAAATTATGGGATCGCCACACAACAGGGAGCCATTAGAACAGGGCTGGCCTGTGTTGTACAGTTTTGGAACATGGTCCCACAAGAAGCCACTGGTTAAAGAAAAAAGCAAATTGAATATATTCCATAAGGCCCGAGTCTATTTTCTAAGCAGTTAAAAACCAGCATTTGGCAATTTAAGTTCTTATCATAGAGAAGCGAGGAATAGTAGTGCAATTACCCTCTATAGTCCTATCGCCTTACTGCAACAATTTCCACTCGTGGTTATTGTTCTTTCCCTCCCGTTCACTTGCTTCTTACCGCTGTGGGTTATTTGAAGCAGATCCCAAAGAGCCTGTCACTGCATCCGTAGAGACTCAGGTCACTTCCACATTCAAAGGACGGCGCAGGCGGGAAAGCGAGGCTCAAAGAATAAACACGAAGTTGATGTCAGTGGTGAGTGCAGGGGAACGGGACTGATGAGGGTGGATTTTCATGACAAACATTTTGGTATTATGTGATTTGTTTTTGCATTTTATTTTTTTAAGAAGCTCAGTAAAATTTTTAAGAGAAAGAAACCTCCACTATCCCTTTTATCTCTACGGAGCCTCCTTCTAAATTTATAAAGAGCAAACAAATAATTGTCACTTGATTTTTTTTTTTTTAAGTAAGCTCTAGACCAATGCGGGGCTTAAACCCATGACCCCGCGATCAAGCACGTTCTACCGACAGAGCCACCCAGGCGCCCCTTTACTTGATTCTTTTTTAAAAGCCACCTCAAATCTTTTATGGAATGGCTTGGGATTAATGCATCAATAAAGCTATTAAATCTTGAGTACATAGTTAATACTTGTTATTATCAGAATATCCGGTTTTGGTCAAATTTTTGATAGCTGAGTTGTAGCCCTTTTTGTGCCACATGTCTAATGTGTATATTACAAAACAGAGAAGCTCTTTTTTTTCTTTGAAGTAGGTTCCACACAGAGCTTGAACTCATGATCCTGAGATCAAGAGTCGGATGCTTCACCGACTGAGCTACTCAGGCGCCCCCCAGAGAAGCTCTTTTAAAATCGGTGTTGCCATGGACTGAAAGTGTGTGTCCCCCCTCCCCAATTCGTCTATTGAAATCGTAATCCCCAATCCCCAGTGCGATGACATTGGGAAGTGGGGCCTCTGGGAGCTGATTAGGTCATGAGGGTGGAGCCCTCGTGAATGGGATTAGGGCCCTCCTAAAAGAGACCCACAGTGAGAACACAGCTGTTATGAGCAGGAAGGGGGTTCTCACCAGACACTAAATCTACAGGCACCTTGATCTTGGACTTCCCAGACCTCAGAACTGTGGGAAATAAATTTCTGTTGGTTATAAGCGGCCCAGTCCATGGTGTTCTGTTATAGCAGCTCAAACAGACTGAGACAGATGTGTCTGCTTATTACCATTTTATGGAACTGCCTAGCTGCATTGCCAAGTCCCCAGAGGGAGACGTTGATGGGCCCGCACTGGGTCATCTGTTCCCTCCTGGCCCAGTCCGCTGTGAGCGGGGAGGGTGGGGTCCTCGGAGGCAGGGTGGCGTGACCTGGGCACACATTTCTCCTCCACCAGGCCTGCTTCTATGTTTCTCTCTGGTGTTTTCTTCCCTCGCATTTATTGACATAACTGCCCCCATCTAGCCAGGAAGAACATCCTGGAAACAGGGGAAGCGGCTTCGGAGGCCCATGATCTGGGTTTGAATTGACTGTGACTTTGAGTATGTCCCTCATCTCCAAGGTTGGTTCCTCACTTGAGTTAAGGGTTGTTGAGGAGAGAATGCCTGATGCAGGAAGAGTACTGAATACCTGCCTGACACAAAGTAGGCCTTCAGTGTACTTTTGTCACGAAGCGTGAGCTCGGGCTTCTCATCAAGGATGTGCCTGCTCCCGGAACATTCCAGCGTGGAGGCTGGAGTTACCACAGCACAAGCCCTGTTACCCCAGAAGCTGTTGGCAAAGGCCTCTTCCTCTCCTTCTCCAGCCAGGTTGACAGGACCAGGCACAACCGCAGCCGAGAAGCACCGTCTTCACATCCAGGGGCTCCTAGGTTCTTCCCCATGACCTTGGAGTTCAGCCCCCGGGGGCATTTCCTCACAGACCTAGTCTTCCCACTCAGGCCCATCTCCCTCGCCACAGGCCTCTCCACAAGCCCACTTGGATATGCACTAATGCCATTATCTTTCCGAAATTAAAATCAAGCCTCAACCTATAATGTTTCACGGAGAGGGAATTGGGGTTATATATTCCTGCGTCGAGCGGTATTCTATTTCAGTCATAGCATTTAATTATGATTGGTATGTTAGTGCCCACCGGAGCATAACAAATTGTCATTATGTTATTCTGCTGAGTCTAATTTAATTGGCAAGTTGTCACAAAAGCAATTATCCATCATTTATTTTGTTGCCATAACCACATCTAGAAGAGCGCCTGCTGTCTGTGAAGAGAAATGCACCACAGTCTCTCAGCCCTGGATCCAGGCCACTTATCTGACACAAAGACATTGCTTCCCCTTCTGATTTAAAAATATGTTCCTCATTTCCTGCTGTGGTCTCATGAATCCTCCTGGGGGAGCCTCCAAGTGCCAAAGCAAATTCATGGGCTGGGAATTTGCCTGGGGCCCCGCCGCGGGGCTGGAGGTCAGCCCTGCTCCATCAGGGTGAGGGTGGGAGACGGCAGGAAGACACAGGCCCC
>NC_048230.1:14600109-14628498 GCF_002007445.2 Ailuropoda melanoleuca
GCCCAGTCCATGGTGTTCTGTTATAGCAGCTCAAACAGACTGAGACAGATGTGTCTGCTTATTACCATTTTATGGAACTGCCTAGCTGCATTGCCAAGTCCCCAGAGGGAGACGTTGATGGGCCCGCACTGGGTCATCTGTTCCCTCCTGGCCCAGTCCGCTGTGAGCGGGGAGGGTGGGGTCCTCGGAGGCAGGGTGGCGTGACCTGGGCACACATTTCTCCTCCACCAGGCCTGCTTCTATGTTTCTCTCTGGTGTTTTCTTCCCTCGCATTTATTGACATAACTGCCCCCATCTAGCCAGGAAGAACATCCTGGAAACAGGGGAAGCGGCTTCGGAGGCCCATGATCTGGGTTTGAATTGACTGTGACTTTGAGTATGTCCCTCATCTCCAAGGTTGGTTCCTCACTTGAGTTAAGGGTTGTTGAGGAGAGAATGCCTGATGCAGGAAGAGTACTGAATACCTGCCTGACACAAAGTAGGCCTTCAGTGTACTTTTGTCACGAAGCGTGAGCTCGGGCTTCTCATCAAGGATGTGCCTGCTCCCGGAACATTCCAGCGTGGAGGCTGGAGTTACCACAGCACAAGCCCTGTTACCCCAGAAGCTGTTGGCAAAGGCCTCTTCCTCTCCTTCTCCAGCCAGGTTGACAGGACCAGGCACAACCGCAGCCGAGAAGCACCGTCTTCACATCCAGGGGCTCCTAGGTTCTTCCCCATGACCTTGGAGTTCAGCCCCCGGGGGCATTTCCTCACAGACCTAGTCTTCCCACTCAGGCCCATCTCCCTCGCCACAGGCCTCTCCACAAGCCCACTTGGATATGCACTAATGCCATTATCTTTCCGAAATTAAAATCAAGCCTCAACCTATAATGTTTCACGGAGAGGGAATTGGGGTTATATATTCCTGCGTCGAGCGGTATTCTATTTCAGTCATAGCATTTAATTATGATTGGTATGTTAGTGCCCACCGGAGCATAACAAATTGTCATTATGTTATTCTGCTGAGTCTAATTTAATTGGCAAGTTGTCACAAAAGCAATTATCCATCATTTATTTTGTTGCCATAACCACATCTAGAAGAGCGCCTGCTGTCTGTGAAGAGAAATGCGCCACAGTCTCTCAGCCCTGGATTCAGGCCACTTATCTGACACAAAGACATTGCTTCCCCTTCTGATTTAAAAATATGTTCCTCATTTCCTGCTGTGGTCTCATGAATCCTCCTGGGGGAGCCTCCAAGTGCCAAAGCAAATTCATGGGCTGGGAATTTGCCTGGGGCCCCGCCGCGGGGCTGGAGGTCAGCCCTGCTCCATCAGGGTGAGGGTGGGAGACGGCAGGAAGACACAGGCCCCGTGGAGGCCTGGGACCTGAGTGAGGCTGGGCTTTGCTCCGTCAGCTCTTTCAGCTGCCACCTCAGTGATGGATTTATAAATATTTGCTGCTCTTTTCTCCCAAGGCACACCGTGTGCTCGCTCCCTGGGAAGCAAGATTGTTCGGCCGTTTCACAGAGAGGGAACCTGAGGCCCTGGGGACCGGAGCCTCAGTCGTGAGGGAAGGCCTGAGAAGGAGCAGGACTACAGTGAACATCTCTTGAGTCCAAAGGCTTTTTCCACTTTTCAGATCAAGCATCTGTAGGCGAAACCAAGGTACCTTTGGGCCTGACAGAGCCCCAGGATGGGCCTGGGGACAGTCGGACATTCCTCCGGCCTCCTAAGAGCTGGGCTTCATTGGCCTTATTTCACATGGACACATCCGAGGTAGAGACTGCGTAGGGGGAAAGAACAGAGGCCCAAGAGAAAAGGGAGGAAAGAGCCACCAGGCTGCCTGACCACTCCGAGAGCCTGAGATGGATACTGCCCACTTTCCCAGGAGCCTCCAGTTCCCAGCTTGGGAAGGTCCCGTTGGCCCCATCCCTACCCGGTTGCCTCCGCATGCTTGAACAGCGTCCTCCACGCCCAAGTGCAGTAAGACTTCTGTGAGTGACGAAGTCGAGGCAAACAAAGTTTTATTCGTGTGATTTTTCCCCTCACGTGGGAAGACAGTCATTCCTGTGGGAAGAGGAAGCTTGCAGCTCTGTGTCCTGTGGGCTCAAAGCAGGTGCAAAAATGCTTCCATGATGTGCTTATTAGCATAGTAAACAAAAGATTCATTAAAAACAAACACAAAAATACCCCACCCACGATACTCCAAAGGGGAAAAAAGAATCAGACCTTTAAATCAACCAGCTTTTCCCTCCGGGCCAGTCACTCCTCGATTCCCAGGCTACCTCTTCCGGGACACTGGAAAATTACCAGCTTCCTGAACATAGGCAGATCAGTTCTTGCAACTCTTTTTTAAGAAAAATTCTCTCATTGTAATTGCTGACTAAAAATAAACTAGGGATGTGTCAGGTTGCTCCCTCCTGGACCAGCATTATCCCTAAGGAATGTTCCTCATGGCTGTGGAGAAGTTGGTCTTGCCGCCAGGAAGGCCAACACAGCCAAATGTCCAGGATCTCTGCTCAGTGTGGGGAGGGCCCCTTAGAGTCTCAGGGGCCAAAACTTACACAGTGATATCAGAGGAGGAAAAACTTTCATGTGCAGGGGGAAGGCTGTGCCTGGGCCCTACTGGGCCCAGTTGTGCGAGAGGGTGGTGCTTGGTTACAAGTAAGGACATGAGTTTGCTCGAACTCTCTGCAAAAAGTAAGTTGGCTAAATGGGTCAAGAGCCATGAACATTGTCCATCATCTTTGACCCAGGAAATCTGCTTAGGATAAGCAAACCATTTCAAAAACAGAAGAATGGTGTTTGCTCTGGTGTTATTTTATAACAGCAACAACAAAATCTGCTCTGAGAGCAAACTGACTGAGAGCACGTGGCTCTAAGCCCGTGGATGTTGGTAGAGTTTGCTTATGTTTTCTGGGAGCGATGTTGAGTCAGGAATTCTTCATGCAATTGCATTAAGGGAGCATTTATTGAGCACCGAAGTAGACGGAGCCAGGTTAGTTGTGTATGTAAATTCAGCTGAGACATGGACCCTCCTATGTTAGTTTCCTGCTACTGTAACAAATCACTTCCAGCTTCGTGGCTTCAACAGCACGTGTTTATTATCTTGCGATCCTGTACGTCGGAAGTCTGAAACGGGTCTCCCCGGGCTAACATCAAGATGCCTGCACGGCTCTTTTTCTCTCTGGAGGCTCCAGGGAGAACCTATTTCCTTGCCTTTTTCCAGCATTTAGAGCCTGCCTGTGCATCGGCTTGGTGGCTCCTTCCTCCACCCTCAAGGCCAACAGCAGTGAGCTGAATCCTTACATTGTACCCCTTGGACCTTCTCCAGGAGCCACAGCTCCCTCTGCCTCCCTTCTTCTGCCTCTTTGTGCATTTTTAAGGACCCATGTGATTATATTGGACCCACCCAGGTAATCCAGGATAATCTGGTTTTAGGTCAGCTGACTAGCAACCTCAATTCGCTTTTGCCGCATAAAGCAGAATATTCCCAGGTTCTGGGGATTAGGATATGGACATCTTTTTGTGTGTATATGTGGGGGGGGGCAGTACATTATTCTGCAAACCACACTCCAGACCAGGAGCTTACAATTTAGTGATAGAGACATGTGAACACATCTTTAGAGGATGTGCGGAGTGCCACAATCAACCAAGATCTGGGGAGGCAACATGCACATTCCTAGTAATCCAGAAACTCCTTGCTGGAAGCTAGATGCTGTCCCCCTCCTCAGACAAGCTCTGCTCTGGTCCCTGGAGCCTCCCTGGTGTTACATAATCACCATGTGGTCTTTCCCAGTCCCATACCTTTACCCATTGCTGCCCCTACCTGGCTGCCCTGGTTTCTTCTTACTCCCTACCCAAATCCCCCCCACCCATCACAATCCAGAGCAAATCCCACGTCTTCCATGACTCTTCCCCTGTGCCCCCTCACCCAGGGCTTCTATCGCATTTCTGTTCTCAGTTACGTAATATTCTACTGAAGCATGATTGCCACTATCTCCATTGTAGTGTGTTACTGTGTCTCAGCTAGATTTTAACCACTCTGATGTCAGGGGTCATGTGTTATAATTCTTCCCTCACCCCCATAGCCCCTGGCACAGTGGTGCTAAAGAAAAGTTTGCTAAATCTGTACAAGCTATTCTTTGAACAAACAGAGCACTCACAAAGGTGCTGGCCCCTGGGAATGGACAGGTGCTCCAAAGGGAGTCTTGCTCTAAAGGCCATGGGTCTAGAGTGGTGGGGGGTACTGATAAGCTGATCTGTGGGTTATGATCCGATGTGACAAGAGCTAGAATAAAACTATACATAGGAGGGGCATCTAGGTCAGCTTGTGGGTGGATCAAGGAAGGCTTTTCAGAGGAGGTGATGTTTGAGCTGAGTTTTGAGAAATGAGTAGGAGTGAGCTAGATAAAGGGATATGGAAGAAGGATTCTATTCCGAGAGGACGAGGAGGAGCATTTAAAGCAGAACAAAGAGGAGTGCCTGGCTGGTTCAGCTGGTAGAGCATGTGACTCTTGATCTCTGGGTCTTAAGTTCGAACCCCATGTTGGGTGCAGAGTTGACTGAAAAATAAAATCTTAAAAACAAAAAAACAAAAAAACAAAGCAGGGGCACCTGGGTGGCTCAGTCGGTTAAGTATCTGCCTTCAGCTCAGGTCATGATCCCAGGGTACTGGGATCGAGCCCCTCACGGGACTCCCTGCTCAGCAAGGAGCCTGCTTCTCCCTCTCCCTCTGCCACTCCCCCTGATTGTGCGCTCCCTCTCTCTCAAATAAATAAAATAAAATCTTAAAAAAAAAATAAAGCAGAACAAAGAGATTGAATGCTGGAAAAGCTACTCACCTCTCTCCGCCAGATATGAGAGTATTATAGATGCTAAATTTTATCCAATTTGGTTTTCCCAGACTCCTAGCACAAACTCAGGCTCCGATCACTTGAACCTCCTCTCTGTTCTGTTCTAGAGTCATGACACACTTTTCCCCAGCCTGGCTCCTTCGTCCATTAACTTGGGAAAAATGGTGAAAACTGACATTCACAAGCGAAACTGACAGGGAAGGGACAAAAACGATCGAGTTCTACTAAGCCCCCAAACTAACAATGATAATACCTGTGACAGACAATAAATAATATTGTGAATGTATAACTTGATAAGGAAAAGACAAAACTTAAAAAAAAAGCCCAAAAACAATGGACAAAGGATATGAACAAGCATTTTACAGATGAAAGAATACAAATGCCCAAGTATATGAAAAGACACTCAACTCTATTTGTAGTCAGGGAAATACAAAAGAAAACAACAATTAGTACCGGTTTCACTCATCAGATTGGCAAAAGTTAAAAACTGATAACATCAGGTGTTGTAAAGTGCATGGGTAAACAGAGACTATGTGAATTGCTAGGCCTTTTTTTTTTTTTAAGATTTTATTTATTTATTCGACAGAGATAGAGACGGCCAGCGAGAGAGGGAACACAAGTAGGGGGAGTGGGAGAGGAAGAAGCAGGCTCATAGCGGAGGAGCCTGATGTGAGGCTCGATCCCATAACGCCGGGATCGCGCCCTGGGGGGGGGGGCGCTTAACCGCTGTGCCACCCAGGCGCCCCTGCTAGGCCTTTTTGAAAAAGTAATCTCAAGGTGAATTTTGGAAGTAAAAATGAACGCATCATCTGATTCCAATTTTGAGACAGTATCATATAGAAATAATAACATCAATATACATATATATAACATATATACAATGTAGGTAATGAGACATACAATATTGTATATATACAATAAGATACCTAGATATACACACAAGAGATGGACCCTATTTATAGTAGCAAAAGCTGGATATAATCAGAAATGTCCATCCATAGGGGAATGTTGAGTAAATTATGGCACTTATAGAAGATTATGGAGGTATTAAAGAGTTAATTAGATCCATATATGTTGACGTGGAGAAATCTCCATGATACCATGATATAACGTTGAGTAGCAAGAACAACGTTAATGCAGGTGAGGCAGAGGGGGGGCTGTGATGGGGAATGGTTAGGTATGTTGAAATGGTTGCAAAGAAAGCCATGAAGGCTATATGCTCCAGGATGTTTACACCGATGACCTCAACTGACTGGAATTGGAGGGGAGACAGTAACTGAAATTCCGTATTGTTTGCCTTGTGACAGCGAGGGCAAACTATTTTTATAATTGCAAATATTAGTGCCATTTAAAAACAAGTACTGAGGGGGGCGCCTGGGTGGCACAGCGGTTAAGCGTCTGCCTTCGGCTCAGGGCGTGATCTCGGCGTTCTGGGATTGAGCCCCACATCAGGCTCCTCCGCTATGAGCCTGCTTCTTACTCTCCCACTCCTCCTGCTTGTGTTCCCTCTCTCGCTGGCTGTCTCTATCTCTGTCAAATAAATAAATAAAATCTTAAAAAAAAAAAACAAGTACTGAGGAAGGCGTTCAGAGGGGCTTCCCTGTTAAGGGGGCGAGGAATGATTCGTGTGCAAGTTCCTGAGTTCAGGCCTTTTTTTGTCCCTTCCCCGGCCTCTCTTCTATTCAAATGAGCTAATTAAACAAATGTGAGAGAGCTTTCATTTCCTTGGTTAAGTGGCGTTAGATCCTGGGATAAAAACAGCATCATTTACATTTGTAGTAACCTTCTTTTTATATTGGTGAACTTCAATAATAAATTAATTAGAGCCATTCAGCCCCCACCCGCCTCCCAGAGGATGGCCTTTCTGCGCTTGCAGGCGTTGGTCTGGATCGGGCTGGGGGCGAGGTGCATTGTTCACACTCTTACTCTGCAGGAGCGGGGTGAGCCCCAAGTCAGCTCCCCGGCTTGCGAAGTTGTTTGGGTACTTTCCTCACGTCTCCGAGGCTAAACGAGTTGAATATGTGCATGGTTGACCAAGGACAATGCCATGTGCATGTCAGCTCCCTGCTTCTTAGCCACGCTGCTGGCAGAAAACCCTTTCTTCTGAGCAGGAGCGACTCCAGAGGTCAGGGCCCACGGTCACCATGGCAACTTCCTTCAGGGCACGAAGGAGGGGGCTGAGCGAAAGAGTCAGAAACTTACCAGGGGGCCCCAGGAGAAAGCCACTTTCACAGAGGGATTTCAAAGTCCCCATTTTGGGGCTGCTATACAGGGCACTGCTTTATATAGGATACATTATTTCTGGAAAAGTTGCTTTGGGTCAATTTTTGGGGTAAAATTGTGTAATTTTATTGTGAGCGGGCAAGTGGAGTTTCCTATATTTAGAACCCTGTTGTGAATTCTTTTGTAAGGTGAATAAAAACACCAATTATTTTTTTTTTNGATATGAACAAGCATTTTACAGATGAAAGAATACAAATGCCCAAGTATATGAAAAGACACTCAACTCTATTTGTAGTCAGGGAAATACAAAAGAAAACAACAATTAGTACCGGTTTCACTCATCAGATTGGCAAAAGTTAAAAACTGATAACATCAGGTGTTGTAAAGTGCATGGGTAAACAGAGACTATGTGAATTGCTAGGCCTTTTTTTTTTTTTAAGATTTTATTTATTTATTCGACAGAGATAGAGACGGCCAGCGAGAGAGGGAACACAAGTAGGGGGAGTGGGAGAGGAAGAAGCAGGCTCATAGCGGAGGAGCCTGATGTGAGGCTCGATCCCATAACGCCGGGATCGCGCCCTGGGGGGGGGGGCGCTTAACCGCTGTGCCACCCAGGCGCCCCTGCTAGGCCTTTTTGAAAAAGTAATCTCAAGGTGAATTTTGGAAGTAAAAATGAACGCATCATCTGATTCCAATTTTGAGACAGTATCATATAGAAATAATAACATCAATATACATATATATAACATATATACAATGTAGGTAATGAGACATACAATATTGTATATATACAATAAGATACCTAGATATACACACAAGAGATGGACCCTATTTATAGTAGCAAAAGCTGGATATAATCAGAAATGTCCATCCATAGGGGAATGTTGAGTAAATTATGGCACTTATAGAAGATTATGGAGGTATTAAAGAGTTAATTAGATCCATATATGTTGACGTGGAGAAATCTCCATGATACCATGATATAACGTTGAGTAGCAAGAACAACGTTAATGCAGGTGAGGCAGAGGGGGGGCTGTGATGGGGAATGGTTAGGTATGTTGAAATGGTTGCAAAGAAAGCCATGAAGGCTATATGCTCCAGGATGTTTACACCGATGACCTCAACTGACTGGAATTGGAGGGGAGACAGTAACTGAAATTCCGTATTGTTTGCCTTGTGACAGCGAGGGCAAACTATTTTTATAATTGCAAATATTAGTGCCATTTAAAAACAAGTACTGAGGGGCGCCTGGGTGGCACAGCGGTTAAGCGTCTGCCTTCGGCTCAGGGCGTGATCTCGGCGTTCTGGGATTGAGCCCCACATCAGGCTCCTCCGCTATGAGCCTGCTTCTTACTCTCCCACTCCTCCTGCTTGTGTTCCCTCTCTCGCTGGCTGTCTCTATCTCTGTCAAATAAATAAATAAAATCTTAAAAAAAAAAAACAAGTACTGAGGAAGGCGTTCAGAGGGGCTTCCCTGTTAAGGGGGCGAGGAATGATTCGTGTGCAAGTTCCTGAGTTCAGGCCTTTTTTTGTCCCTTCCCCGGCCTCTCTTCTATTCAAATGAGCTAATTAAACAAATGTGAGAGAGCTTTCATTTCCTTGGTTAAGTGGCGTTAGATCCTGGGATAAAAACAGCATCATTTACATTTGTAGTAACCTTCTTTTTATATTGGTGAACTTCAATAATAAATTAATTAGAGCCATTCAGCCCCCACCCGCCTCCCAGAGGATGGCCTTTCTGCGCTTGCAGGCGTTGGTCTGGATCGGGCTGGGGGCGAGGTGCATTGTTCACACTCTTACTCTGCAGGAGCGGGGTGAGCCCCAAGTCAGCTCCCCGGCTTGCGAAGTTGTTTGGGTACTTTCCTCACGTCTCCAAGGCTAAACGAGTTGAATATGTGCATGGTTGACCAAGGACAATGCCATGTGCATGTCAGCTCCCTGCTTCTTAGCCACGCTGCTGGCGGAAAACCCTTTCTTCTGAGCAGGAGCGACTCCAGAGGTCAGGGCCCACGGTCACCATGGCAACTTCCTTCAGGGCACGAAGGAGGGGGCTGAGCGAAAGAGTCAGAAACTTACCAGGGGGCCCCAGGAGAAAGCCACTTTCACAGAGGGATTTCAAAGTCCCCATTTTGGGGCTGCTATACAGGGCACTGCTTTATATAGGATACATTATTTCTGGAAAAGTTGCTTTGGGTCAATTTTTGGGGTAAAATTGTGTAATTTTATTGTGAGCGGGCAAGTGGAGTTTCCTATATTTAGAACCCTGTTGTGAATTCTTTTGTAAGGTGAATAAAAACACCAATTATTTTTTTTTTTGGTGCGAGCATAGATGTTCAGGTGTCAAGTTGTTTTGAAGTTTGGCACACCAGGATCTTTGGGTGTGAAAGGTGGGGGATCGTAGTGTGGGTGACAGATGGAGAGAAGCCTGGTCTGAGTGATGCCTAAGGTGATATCCGCGTGATGTCTTAAGGTGAGGTTCTGCCAAAAGAAGAACCTGGGCTAAGGATTCAGGTGGCGATGATTTATAAAGGAACTGCTGTCAGAAGAAATCTACGGGGGAATGGCAGAAGCAGGATAGGGAAAAGAAGAAACCAAGCAAAGGTGAGATTTCGGGTCCCAGCCTCAGCCAGATCCCATGGGAAATTACACTCTAGAGCTTACTACCCTGAATCCAAGTTGCTAGGTGTTTATGGTCTCAAACCAGTCATTGGCTATCAGCTGCCGAAGGGAAAGTGTGAAATTCCCAGCTCTGGTGCCCAAGGTCAATCCTCTGAAAGTTGGCAGTGTAAGCTGTTAGTAGCTCAGTGCACAGCGTGGGCAGCGGGCATGTGGAGCTGGGGAATGGGATCTCAGAGGATCCAGGAGGGGTTCCGATGGAGTCACTTTGAAGATGCCAAGTATTGTATACAAACGGCTCTCTAAGGGCTCCACCTCAGCAAGAAATCAGTGAAATGAATCAGCTTCCCACGTATTTAGAGCGGTGTTGGAGGAGGAAGACGAGAGGACACTCAGGCGGATGCAGGGTTGGTTGAACAAACGTTTCAGAAGAGCAGGGAACGAACGGCTATTATTTGGAAGAACAGCTCCAGGAGCAGACCACAGGACTCACCTGGGGCCCGTGCTGCAAAACGTTTACGTCCACATCTTAGAGGCCGATGGAGAGCTCATCCACGTAAATGTGCGCATTACCCTAAACTGAGAGGAAAAGTAATAGAACAAAGGGACATAAAGTTGAGAAGGAAATTCCAATGAACGGATGGCTGTAAGATTAAAGCTAAAAAGATAAAAAGGTAAATGTAATGTGAAGTTAATTTTATTGTGGTTATTCATACAATGGAATAGTACATGACCACTAAAAATAATGTCAAATAGTAATAAAATAATGACGCAAAATGTTCATGATTATTTGGTTATAAAAGGACATTATAATGTTCATGGAAAAAATTTTGAAAGATGTTCTAACATGGCAATGCTGGGGCACCTGGGTGGCTCAGTTGGTTAAGCATTTGCCTTCGGCTCAGGTCATGGTCCCAGGGTCCTGGGATCAATCCCCGAATCAGGCTCCTTGCTCGGGGTGGTGGGGGGGAGTCTGCTTCTCCCTCTCCCTCTGCCCTTCCCCCCTGCTTGTGATTTCTCTCTCTGTCTCTCTCAAATAAATAAACAAAATCTTTTAAAAAATTTAAAAAAGAATGAAACTTGCCTTGCTGGCACCTTGATCTTGGGCTTTCCAGCCTCCAGAACTGTGAGAAAGAAATTTCTGTTGTTTAAGCCACCCAGTAGATGGTATTTTGTTATGGCAGCCTGAGCAGACTAACACAATGTCCATGGATCAGAAGATTCAATAGCATTAAAATGTCAGACTGGGGCACCTGGCTGGCTCAGTCAGTGGAGCATGGGGCTCTAGATCTCAAGGTTGTGAGTTCAAGCCCCCCATTGGGTGTGGAGCCTGCTTAAAAAAAAAAGAAGTCAGTTCAACCCAGATTGACCTAGAGATTCAACACAATTCCAATTAAAATACCAGAAGACATTTTTATAGAAATTGACAAGCTGTTTCTAAAATTTAAATGAAAATTCAAAGGACCTAGTGAGCCAAAACAGCATGGAAAAAGAGCAAAGTTGGAAAACTTATACTATGTGATTTCAAGACCTTATGATACAGCTACAGTAATCAAGACAGTGTGGCTTGGTGTAAAGATAACTGTATAGATCAATGGAACAAAATAAAAAGCCCAGAACCACACCAACACATATAGGACCAATTGATTCTCAACAAAGCTGTCAAAGCATGTTAAGATTAAGAACTTTTATTCACCAAATGCCACTATCAAGAGAGTGTAAGTCAGAATCCAATCTGGAGATGAAAATGATACCAATAATATGAGCAGGGATATTTAATATAAAGAAATAGAATATAAAAAAAAGGAAAAAAGTGATCTAATGTTTAAAAAGGTAAAGGAGAGTGCTAAGAGATAATAAAGGTCATAACCGCAGGAAGCACCCATGACCTCAGGGACTGAGGGAAAAGGGAACAAGCAAGGAGCCTGAACCCTTCAGGGTGCCAGGCTGGCTCAGTGGGTGGAGTGTGTGACTCTTGATCTCAGGGTTGTGAGTTCAAGCCCCACATTGGGTGGAGGGGTTACTTAAAAATAAAAACTTTTTTATTTTTAAAGATTTATTTATTTATTTGAGAGAGAGAGAGCATGAGTAGGGGGTGAAGGGGCAGAGGGAGAAGGAGAGAAACAGACTCCCTGCAGAGTGCAAAGCCTGACCCAGGGCTCGATCCCATGACCCTGACATCATGACCTGAGCAGAAGTCAAGAGTCAGATGCTTAACCGACTGAGCCACCCAGGTGCCCCAGTTTTGTTCTTTTTAAGATTTTGCGTTTGGGGTGCCTGGGGGGCTCAGTCCGTTAAGGGTCTGACTCTTGATCTCAGCTTAGGTCTTGAGCTCTGAGTTGTGAATTCAAGCCCCTCAACAGGCTCCTTGCTCAGTGGGGAGTCTGCTTCTCTCCCTCTCCCTCTGTCCCCCACTCATGCGTGCGCACTCTCTCTCTCAAATAAATAAATTAAAAAAAGAAAAAAACTTAGAAGGAGAGCCCCGCAAGGCTAAGATTCAGATCTCTGAGGAGGGGGCATGGCTGCGTCAAGAATACCTTGTCCGCTCCTGCAGGAACGAAGGGAACGGCTGGAAAGTACCCCGTGGTAAACAAGCCAGGGCCTTTGTACATGGCTCCACTTGGGTGTTCCATGCAAAAATATAACAACAGAAGAAAATAAGTAACTCTTCCTCTTCCAGCCTTGCAATGAGCTTCCAGGATCTTCTGCTGACAAAACATATCATCCAGCCAGCTGGCAAAGGAGAAATATCATCTTCAGAGTCCAGTTCCAGAATCAGAAAGCAGAGCAAAGCAATCACAAAGGTAGTAAATTTACAACTGGAACGAAAGTGAACAGGCAAGCCTCAGAGAGTGGAAGAAAATATTTGTCATATGTAAGCTGTCAAAGGAGTCATATACAGAATACGGAAGGAACTCCTACAAATCAATACAGGAAAAAGACAGACAACCCAATGGGAAAAATAGGTGAAACACTTGTACATTACAAAAGAAAAGTTTTCAATAGTCAATAAGTATATTAAAATGTCATCCTGCAGAGGTGCCTGGGTGACTCGGTTAAGTGACTTGATTTCAACTCAGGTTGTGATCTCAGGGTCATGGGACTGAGCCCTGCATCAGGCCCCCTGTTCAGCTTGTCTCCCTCTCTCTCTGCCCCCCCCCGCCCCGCTCACATACGCGCTCTCTCTCTCTCTCTCAAATAAATAAATAAATCTTTAAAAAAATGTCATCCTGAAAATATATATTAAAACCACAGTGTGATACTACCATATACCCTCCAGAATGGCTAAAATGGAAGAGATCAGATATTGACTATCCAGTGACTTTGTAAATTACTTATTTGTACTAATAGTTCTTCTCTACATCTTTTTGGGGGTTCTGTGTACCCAATTATGTTGCCTGTGCATAATGGCAAAATGCTTTATGTATTTGGAAGTTCTGTTGTTNTATATTAAAACCACAGCGTGATACTACCATATACCCTCCAGAATGGCTAAAATGGAAGAGATCAGATATTGACTATCCAGTGACTTTGTAAATTACTTATTTGTACTAATAGTTCTTCTCTACATCTTTTTGGGGGTTCTGTGTACCCAATTATGTTGCCTGTGCATAATGGCAAAATGCTTTATGTATTTGGAAGTTCTGTTGTTAACTGTACCAATATTTATGATACTGAATTTGCTCCTTTATTATTATGAAATGCCCCTTACCCCTGGTAATATTCCTGCTCTAAAACTTGTCTGACATTTTATAGCAACTCCTGCATTCTTTCGTTTAGTGTTAGTATGACGTATTTTCCCCACGCTTTTACTTTTAATCTAAATCGTTCTTTATATTTAAAGTGGATTCACTGTGGAGAGCACACAGTTGTGCCTTGCTTTCTTATCCAATTTGACTATCTCTGCCTTTTAATCAAGGTGACTATTGAAGAGGTTAGATTTAAAGGTACCATTTTGCGATTTGTTTTCTATTTATGCCATCTATTCTGTGTTCCTTCCCCCCCTTTTGCTTTTGTATGAGATGAGTATTCTTTTTATGATTTCGTTTTATCACCTTTATTTGCTTATTAGCTAAACTTCTTTGTTGTTTTAGTGGTTGCTTTAGGATTTAAAATGTAGACATTTAACTTATCACAGTTTACCTTCAAGAAATATTATACCACTTAACATATGGTGAAAGAACCTTACACCACTAGCCTTCCATTTCTCCCCCCGCCCCCCCGGTCTTGGTACTGTTGCTGTCATATGTTTCACTTCTACAGATACTAGAAACTCCACAATGTGCATTTATCAGTTTTGCTTTAAACTATAAATTACCTTTTAAGGAGACTTAAATAATAATAAAACAAGACTTTAAATTTACTCATGTATTTGCCATTTCTGGGGCTCTTCCTTTCTGTAAATCTAAATTTTCTTTTGATATAATTTTCATGCTGCCTGAAAAAACTACTTGAAGTCTTCATTGTCCTGGTGGCTTGCCGATGATGACTTCTCTCAGCTCTCCTATGTCTGAAGAGGTCCTNTCTTCCTTTCTGTAAATCTAAACTTTCTTTTGATATAATTTTCATGCTGCCTGAAAAAACTACTTGAAGTCTTCATTGTCCTGGTGGCTTGCCGATGATGACTTCTCTCAGCTCTCCTATGTCTGAAGAGGTCCTTATTTTTTCATTTTTGAAAGATATTTTCTCTATGTATAGAAATCTAGGCTGGTAATTTTTTTCCCTAACAAAGACGTCACTCCACTATCTTCTCATTTGCATTACTTATGATGAAAAGTCTGCTGTCATTCTTATCATCATTCTTCTGTATGGAATGTGTCTTTCTTTTTTAAAGATTTTATTTATTTCAGAGATAGAAACAGCCAGCAAGAGAGGGAACACAAGCAGGGGGAGTGGGAGAGGAAGAAGCAGGCTCATAGCAGAGGAGCCCAATGTGGGGCTCGATCCCACAATGCCAGGATCACGCCCTGAGCTGAAGGCAGACGCTCAACTGCTGTGCCACCCAGGCNAAAGATTTTATTTATTTCAGAGATAGAAACAGCCAGCGAGAGAGGGAACACAAGCAGGGGGAGTGGGAGAGGAAGAAGCAGGCTCATAGCAGAGGAGCCCAATGTGGGGCTCGATCCCACAATGCCAGGATCACGCCCTGAGCTGAAGGCAGACGCTCAACTGCTGTGCCACCCAGGCGCCCCGGAACGTGTCTTTCTTTCCCTCTGGATGCTTTTACGATTTTTTTTCTTTATTGCTGGTTTTAAGTACTGTGATTATGATATGGCTGGATGTAGTTTTCTTCATGTTTCTTGTTCTCGGGGTTCATTCGTCTTCTTGTATCTGTGGGTTTATTATTTTCATCAAATTTGGAAAAATCGTAACCATTATTTCTTCAGACTCCTGTCCCTCTCTCTCTCTCCCCTTCTTCTTGAATTCTAGTTACATGTATTTTTGATGTTATATCACAGAGCACCGATACTGTTTTTATTGTTATATCTGCAAATTCATTAATTTTTTCTTCTGCAGTAAGCCCACTCAGATTTATTTTTCATCTCTAGAAGTTCAACTTGGGTCTTACAAAATATTTTCCATGTCTACCATTATTATAATCCCATTTTCCTTTACTTTCTTGGACATATGGAGTGGTAGCTATTTTAACACCCTGTCTACTAATTCTATCATTTGTGTCATTTCTGAATCTGTTTCTGATGCTTGGTGTTTCTCTTGGTTATGGGTCATATATTCCTGCTTCTTTTTATGCTTGGTTATTTTTTAGTTTTTCCCTCTACCATGCCCCAATTTGATTCCCCAACACTTCAACATGTTGACCCTAATTTTGTTTTGTAGAGTTATGTAATCTCCATGTTATTTGGGCCTATAGCACCTTTCCTCATAGCACTTTTCAAACCTTTTAAATGCCACATTCACTTGTGTGATCATTTGATCAATGTTTGCTTTCCTCACCAGTCTCCCTCTATAATACAGGCGCTAAGAATAATCACAGCCACCATTATACCCCAGCGTAGCACACAGGCCTGGTGCACAGAGGTCCTTGATAAGTATCTGTTGAATGAATCAATGAATGAATGCTTGGGTTTAATGATTGGCACCTATTAAGAATGCCACTTTGGGGCGCCTGGGTGGCATAGCGGTTGAGCGTCTGCCTTCAGCTCGGGGCGTGATCCCGGTGTTATGGGATCGAGCCCCACATCAGGCTCCTCTGCTGTGAGCCTGCTTCTTCCTCTCCCACTCCCCCTGACTGTGTTCCCTCCCTCGCTGGCTGTCTCTGTCTCTGTCAAATAACTAAAATCTTTAAAAATATATATATATATAACATGAAAGTATTTAATTCAGTAGAAGCTATCTTTAATTTGTTTTACCANTTGCACCTGCCCTAAATTTGGATTTTGTAGTTTTATAGTTCAGCTCTTTATCTTGAGACATGACAATCAGTCACAATTATAAGAAACCTTATTTGGGTCCTGATTCAAGTCAACAAAAAAAGTATGAGATAATCAGGAAAAGTTAAATATTGCCTGGGTATTTGATAATGCTGAGGAATTATTATTAGCTTTTTCAGGTTGAGCATGGTATAGTGACAATGGTTTTAAAAAGACCTTATTTTATGTATCTATATCTACAGATCTCTGTACATCTATACACACATACATACACACATATATAAATATTATATATATATATACACACACATTATTTTATATACATGTATATGCTGAACTCTTTATGGATGAAATTGTGTAATGTTTGGATTTGCTTCAAGTCATTGATGGGGAAGGAGGAAATGATGGGAGTGCAGGTGAAACAAGATTGGCCGTGAGTTAATAATGTTTGAATCTGGGAAAAGGATATATGGGGTTTATTATACTCCAAAATGTTTCCTTCAAAACGTTAATTTTGGGGGGGGGCGCCTGGGTGGCACAGTGGTTAAGCGTCTGCCTTCGGCTCAGGGCATGATCCCGGTGTTATGGGATCGAGCCCCACATTAGGCTCCTCCGCTATGAGCTTGCTTCTTCCTCTCCCACTCCCCCTGCTTGTGTTCCCTCTCTCGCTGGCTGTCTATCTCTGTCAAATAAATAAATAAAATCTTAAAAAAAAAAAAGAAATATGTTGAGGGTTTATAAGGATATCTTACACCAAGCATTCTACTAGCTTCAGAGATAGACTATATTAAAAAAAAAAAACACGTTAATTTTTTAAAATTTTTTTTAAAAGATTTTATTTATTTATTTGACAGAGATAGAGACAGCCAGCGAGAGAGGGAACACAAGCAGGGGGAGTGGGAGAGGAAGAAGCAGGCTCCCAGCAGAGGAGCCTGATGTGGGGCTTGATCCCAGAACGCCGGGATCACACCCTGAGCCGAACGCAGATGCTTAACGACTGCGTTACCCAGGCGCCCCTCAAAACGTTTATTTAAAAAAAAAATCCAGCTGTTTGATTGGCTGAACCAAAGGTACATGGACAGAGGTGAGATGGGTGTTCAGGATGGGAGGGCTTTGGGTTGGGAGGAAGTCAGAGGGTTCAAAGACCCAGGACCCTCCAAGCCACGGACAGGCTGCCCAAGCGGGGGTGTCTCTGACAAGGCGGGTGGCTTCGGAGGGCAGCTTCCCTTTCTGTTTGTTTGCCTCCTTATGTATTTGTCACCCAGTCCCTTCCATTTCCCTACACAGAGCAGCCATCATTAGGAGGCAAATCTCACAGGCTAACTCAAACCAGCTCCAAAAAAGTGCCCTTTAGCAACAATCCTCGCTGCCTCGAGCTCACTAATCCTGGGCTCTTCCTTTCCCCCTTTTTGCAGGGGCTTCTGGGAGGGCCCCTCTGAACAATGCTACTGAGGCCCAGCCCAGGCCCCCGCCACTGTTCTCAGATCGCTGGTCCTGGATGCTTCTGCAGGCCTGGAGGGAATGAGTTCTCCTGCTCAGACCCTCCTCCTCCGTTAATGCAGCACCCCCATATCACTTTCCTGTGGGCCGCTCGCCCAGAACACAGAAGGCCCCTACTTCTGTAAGACCTGACCGGGACTACTGGGCTTTTTAGGCAAATGAGGTCATCCAGTGGAAAATTTTATCTTAACTTCCTCTGGGTCCTCCTGTGTAAACAGCAGTCTACATTTAGCTCTGTATATTATATTGTAGCTGCTTCTGGCGGGCCCCTCCCCCCCAACATCCTCCTTGTTTGGCGGTGAAAGCTGAGAGAACGTGGGCATTTTGAGGGCGCAAAGGCTGTTAATATGCTCGGAGTACCAGAATTTTGACACCACTAGACTATATATTACAATAAAAAAAAAAAAAGCTCTGAAGAAATGCTATTTCCACGTAAAACTTTTCACTTAGATATTAAAGCAAAAACTCTTGATGGGCTTTCTAATTTGAAGGCCAATAATCGTTTTCCATTTTAAAAGTGAAGCAACCCATTTACAAATTCTTGGAAAATACAAAATAAGTACAAAATCTAGCCTTGGTCCCATCGTCCAAACACAAGCATGAACACGTTTTTGTCCATTTTATTCCACCCGTCTTTTTTAATCCACAGCCCACATCATCTTGTGCCAGTGGTGGCCCGTCTAGTGGGTACAGCTTTCTAGGTAACTGTCCTTTCCAGCTCTGCTCTAAAATGCCTCCGAGTTACGGCGCGCTCTTCTTGAGAGATGCCCTGCCAGATGGTTCCCTAGAAGATGCTCCGAGTTGCTCTCTTTCTTCCCCTATAAAACGGGCAGATGGGCTGTTTCCATTTCTACTGTTTTGCTTTCGCTATTATAAATAACACCATAGCAAACATCTTTTTCTGTATCTGGAGCAATTTCCTCAGGATCCAACCCCAGAAATGAGATTTCTGAGTCAAAAAATGATGGATATTTTTCTGGCTCTTGACTCATTTAGCCAATTTGCTTTTTAAAGATTTTGTGTGAATTTACGCTCCCACGGGACTCCTGATTGAATCTTCAAATTTTGAGTGACACTGTCCCTCACTTTCTAGAGTAATGATTTTCCTGCCCAGATACAAACTTTTAAGGTTCTGACATCTACAACAATATCCCCTCCTCTTTCAGACCTTCTGGTTCTTTCTGAAAGATGTTAGTGGTCTTGGGCTGCAGTACACGCTTGCCATCCATCCGCCCTGGTTCTGCTCCCAGTCTTGTCTAAGGCCATTGGTGGCTCCCGTCTTTCCTCCTGGGGACCTGTCTAAAGGTCCTACAACAACTCAGAAACCAACCGCCCACGTGGGACCCTGCTTGGTCTCTGCTTCAGTCTGTGGCCACGTTTGGGTCCCTTCTGAGGACCTGGAGCCATGAACACTGAGCGAGGGGTGAAGAGCTCACTCTGGTCCCGGGTCAGCTTGCTCACCATCCCTCTCCCCCCAGGCTAGGAAACGAAGCTGGTGGCAGGTTTGCCAACTTCAAGTCCACTGGAAGGAGGGAAACAGCCTCTCACTCACCCCCTGCTTCTTTTGATACTAAGAGAGAAAGAAAAAAGAGAGATGAAAATATTTACAAGTATCTGATCTTCCCCTCATCTCCTGGAAGGCTCATAATAGGGAAAAGCAGACAGACATCTGTGAACATTTAGAGAACGGAAAAAGAAACAAGCAGGTTTCAGCCGGAGCCCGTCAGGTGGTTCACAGCGGCCGCAGAGGGAAGGGGGAGGATGGGGTTTCTGTCCTGATTGTGTCATCCGGTCTGGCCACCAGGGAGGGACAGTGGCTGTGGATGCAAGCGGGGAACGCGGTGGGGCTGCGGGAGGGCTCCTCAACTGTGATTCCACCTTACTTTGAGAGTGAAAGTCTCATGGCAAAAAGTTCTTCCATGGCAGAAATGTGGGGGTCTTGAAGATGCCAGAAAAATGGAGATGGGAAAGACAAGAGCGTGCATGGGCCCAGAGAAGAAGGCCCGTGGGGTAGAGCGGAGCACAGTGGGTCCGGGTAGGAGGCTGGGAAGTACATGATGCTGGTGTTGACAGTAATGACCACGGTCACCATTTCTCCAGGGCTTCTTATGTCGTGGCCAGTGTCCAAAATGCTTTCTACAGATTAACCGTGTACTCCCCACTACAGACTTCTGCGGAAATGATGACGTCTGCCCTGATTTATGGATGAGGAAGCTGCCGCACGAGAGTGGAGACCATGGGGCCGATAGGTTGCGTCTGTGAATAAACTGGGGACGATTAGATGGAGCAGAGCCTGAAGGAATGGAAGAGAAAGGAGGAAGGCATGGTGAGAATGTTTCTGGGTGTCCAGTCATCCAGGCCCCAAATCCGGAGTCTCCCTCGACTTCTCCTCTCCTCCCTCTCCTGTTATTCACCGAATCTCCCCGCTGTCCAGTCCATGGCTCGGCACCAGCTCCACCGCCCAACATTTAGCTGCCAGTGTCTTGTCTGGATGGTTGCACTAACTTCCCCACTGGCGAGCCACCTTCAGATTACTTATACAGAGAGTGGTCAGGAAAGGTTCTTATACAGAGTGTTCAGGAAAGACCTCTCTGCTAAGATAAACAGAGACCGAATGAAGTGAGGGTAGGAGCTCTGTGATGGCTGGGGTCAGAGCAGCTCAGGAAGAGAGAACAGTATGTGTAAAGGCCCTGAGGCAGAATCCTGTTCAGCACCCTGCAGCATTAGCAAGGAGGCCAGGGGGCCTGAGTGAAGTGAATGTGGGGGTAGGACATGAAGTCAGAGGAGAAGCTCTGGGTAAGATTGCATAAGGCCCCTGTAGACTGTTGAAATCTCTTCTTAGTGTGGAGGGAAACCTTTGGAGGGTTTTCAGCAAAGGAGTGACATGACTTGACTTTTTTTAAAAAAAGATTTTTATTTATTTATTTGAGAGAGAGAGAGAGAGACAGAGAGCACGAGCAAGGGGAGCAGCAGAGGGAGAGGGAGAAGCAGGCTCTCTGCTGAGCCGGGAGCCTGATGTGGGGCTCGATCCCAGGATCCCGGGATCATGACCTGAGTTGAAGGCAGATGCTTAACCGACCGAGCCACCCAGGTGCCCCGACTCTCTCTGCTCCTATGTGGAAATTCCTGCAGGGGAACATGGGTAGAAGCTGGGAGACCAGTCAGGAGATGATCACGGCCTGGACTGGAGGTAGTAGCGGAGAATTCAAGAGGTGGTCCGATTCCGGCTACACCGTGAAGGGAAGGCTGACCGGATTTGCTGGCGGACCGATGTCAGGTACGAAAGAAAGAGAGGCAGTAGGATGCCCGGAGCAGCTAGAAGTCTGAAGTCGCCATTTATTTGATGAGAAAGAGGGAGAAGAGGGAGTCAGGAGCTCCACATGGACTTGTCAAGTTAGATGACGCTAGGATCTCCAAGTGGGGTTGGTGAAGAGGCTGCTGGGTGTGTGTGTCCAGAGTTCGGGGACAGGGGGACACTGAGGCATGAACGTGCATCATCAGTGTCTTAAGGTGAAGTTCTACCAAAAGAAGAGCCTGGGCAGTGAATGGAAAGGAGAAGGTGTTGCAAGGGGTAGGGATCGCTCCTTCAGCTGAGTCACTGCTGCTAACGAGCAGAGTGTGGAGGCCTGAGGATGAAGCATTGGGCAGAGGCCGCAGGTGACCAGGACGAGGGCGGGACACTGGCCTGAGTGGTGGGCACGAACGCCTGAGTGAGTGGGTTCCAGAGCTCACAGAAGCAGAGGAAGGGGAGTTGCTGAGCATATTTCAAGAAATTTGGGGTGGGGGAGGCCAGCAGGAGTGGGATGCAGAGTCAACTTGGCTTTTTAAAAATATATGTGGGAGGGGCACCTGGGTAGCACAGTCGTTAAGCGTCTGCCTTTGGCTCAGGGCGTGATCCCGGTGTTATGGGTTCGAGTCCCACTTCGGGCTCCTCCGCTGGGAGCCTGCTTCTCCCTCTCCCACTCCCCCGGCTTGTGTTCCCTCTCTCGCTGGCTGTCTCTCTGTCAAATAAATAAATAAAATCTTAAAAAAAATGTATGTGGGAGATGTTTCAGCATGTTTGTGGTTCACAGATATAATCCATCAAAATGGTCAAAATTGATAATGCAGGTCAGACTCTCCCCAAACGTAACTTTTCCCCCTTTTCTTTATTGCACAGCTTGGAGCATTGATCAATGCGGTTAGTAATTGTGGTGGACGCTTCTGTGAATGTCTCTGCCATTTATTTCCCCTTTAGGCAAAGTTGTTTCCCTCTAAATATGCCCATGGAACTAGATTGGATCCATTTAATGATGAAAATGCTTTGAAAAAACGAATCCCTGACTCTGGTCTGTGGGATCCTGTTGGTGATTGTCTCATCACTGACTTGGGAGGTGTCAGCTGAATCAATAACAATAGTTATATTATTGAAAGCTAACTGTGTGCTTAACATGAATTATCTCCTTCCGGCATCTCTGTGATATACAGAATATTGATGATCTCTGTTCAGTGATGAAGGAACTGAAGCTTCAGAAGTTAAACCGTCTGTATGCCCAGGGCATCGTGGAGCAAGATTTTATTTTTAAGTAATCTTTACATCCACCGTGGGGCTGGAACTTACAAGCCTGAGATCAAGAGCCAGCCAGGCGCCCCCAGATCCCATATTCTTAACCACAGCACCCTAGAGAGGAGTCCGCTAGAGGGGCTGGTGCAGGCCCCCGCGGCTGACGGCAGGGGGCGGTGTAGAGAGGTGGCGGCCTCTTTCTGCCGGGCTGAGCCGCGAGCGGGGCCCGCCAGGCGGCGGCGCAGCTCCCCACCACCCGCTCCCCCGNCTTCTTATGTCGTGGCCAGTGTCCAAAATGCTTTCTACAGATTAACCGTGTACTCCCCACTACAGACTTCTGCGGAAATGATGACGTCTGCCCTGATTTATGGATGAGGAAGCTGCCGCACGAGAGTGGAGACCATGGGGCCGATAGGTTGCGTCTGTGAATAAACTGGGGACGATTAGATGGAGCAGAGCCTGAAGGAATGGAAGAGAAAGGAGGAAGGCATGGTGAGAATGTTTCTGGGTGTCCAGTCATCCAGGCCCCAAATCCGGAGTCTCCCTCGACTTCTCCTCTCCTCCCTCTCCTGTTATTCACCGAATCTCCCCGCTGTCCAGTCCATGGCTCGGCACNTATGCAGCCCTCGCGGTGTTGCCGCGCTCCCGGCTGCCCGGCTGGGCGACACCGGCGGAGCTCGGGCAGCAGGGGGCGCTCTCCTGTCACGAGAGGCGGCCAGAACAGGCAACCGCTCCAGGCTGCGGAGAAGCGGAAGAGAAAACTGGCCCTTCGCCCCAGCTCACCGCNCCAGCTCCACCGCCCAACATTTAGCTGCCAGTGTCTTGTCTGGATGGTTGCACTAACTTCCCCACTGGCGAGCCACCTTCAGATTACTTATACAGAGAGTGGTCAGGAAAGNCCGCCCCCCCCACCCCCCCGCAGGGCGTTCGGCCTCCTCGGTCCCTTCCCCATCAGAACGTCTTGCTGTGCTGTTGGCCAAGTTAGTTCACAGGGGTGGAAAGAACCTCTCCCTGGACGATCTGTGAAAAATCTCTGCCCTGGTGACAAGTCCCCGGCTAGGGGTGGGATACAGATGGGAGGTCCTGGCGGGGAGCGAGGGGTGTGGATGTGAAACTAGCGGGCCCGGAGCGGGGGCACCAGCCAGCTGAAGCCCTTCGNTTAGTTCACAGGGGTGGAAAGAACCTCTCCCTGGACGATCTGTGAAAAATCTCTGCCCTGGTGACAGGTCCCCGGCTAGGGGTGGGATACAGATGGGAGGTCCTGGCGGGGAGCGAGGGGTGTGGATGTGAAACTAGTGGGCCCGGAGCGGGGGCACCAGCCAGCTGAAGCCCTTCGGTCTGCCCCGGAGCCCAGTCATGGGTGTCTAGCCCAGCGCCCGGAATGGGGTGCAGGTATGCGACGCGGAGCTGGCACTCAGCAGCACGGGCTCTCCTTCCCAAGTTCCTTTCTGAGCTCCCAAGCCGCAGAACCGCCGAAATACGAATTCCCGGGTGGGAAAACAGAGTCCCTTATCTGCAGGGATGCAGCAAAAAAGGAAGCGCCGTCCTGTGACTTTGAANGGTTCTTATACAGAGTGTTCAGGAAAGACCTCTCTGCTAAGATAAACAGAGACCGAATGAAGTGAGGGTAGGAGCTCTGTGATGGCTGGGGTNAGTGAATGTCACAGGAAGAAGGGCGCAGAGGGAGCAGGTGCAGTTAACCCTTCCCCATCGTCCTACACCCCTTCTCTGAGGACCCCACTGGCCATTCGCTGCTCTGGTGGCAGGGGAGGAGCAGCCAGCCNTGCAGCATTAGCAAGGAGGCCAGGGGGCCTGAGTGAAGTGAATGTGGGGGTAGGACATGAAGTCAGAGGAGAAGCTCTGGGTAAGATTGCATAAGGCCCCTGTAGACTGTTGAAATCTCTTCTTAGTGAGGAGGGAAACCTTTGGAGGGTTTTCAGCAAAGGAGTGACATGACTTGACTTTTTTTAAAAAAAGATTTTTATTTATTTATTTGAGAGAGAGAGAGAGAGACAGAGAGCACGAGCAAGGGGAGCAGCAGAGGGAGAGGGAGAAGCAGGCTCTCTGCTGAGCCGGGAGCCTGATGTGGGGCTCGATCCCAGGATCCCGGGATCATGACCTGAGTTGAAGGCAGATGCTTAACCAACCGAGCCACCCAGGTGCCCCGACTCTCTCTGCTCCGATGTGGAAATTCCTGCAGGGGAACATGGGTAGAAGCTGGGAGACCAGTCAGGAGATGATCACGGCCTGGACTGGAGGTAGTAGCGGAGAATTCAAGAGGTGGTCCGATTCCGGCTACACCGTGAAGGGAAGGCTGACCGGATTTGCTGGCGGACCGATGTCAGGTACGAAAGAAAGAGAGGCAGTAGGATGCCCGGAGCAGCTAGAAGTCTGAAGTCGCCATTTATTTGATGAGAAAGAGGGAGAAGAGGGAGTCAGGAGCTCCACATGGACTTGTCAAGTTAGATGACGCTAGGATCTCCAAGTGGGGTTGGTGAAGAGGCTTCTGGGTGTGTGTGTCCAGAGTTCGGGGACAGGGGGACACTGAGGCATGAACGTGCATCATCAGTGTCTTAAGGTGAAGTTCTACCAAAAGAAGAGCCTGGGCAGTGAATGGAAAGGAGAAGGTGTTGCAAGGGGTAGGGATCGCTCCTTCAGCTGAGTCACTGCTGCTAACGAGCAGAGTGTGGAGGCCTGAGGATGAAGCATTGGGCAGAGGCCGCAGGTGACCAGGACGAGGGCGGGACACTGGCCTGAGTGGTGGGCACGAACACCTGAGTGAGTGGGTTCCAGAGCTCACAGAAGCAGAGGAAGGGGAGTTGCTGAGCATATTTCAAGAAATTTGGGGTGGGGGAGGCCAGCAGGAGTGGGATGCAGAGTCAACTTGGCTTTTTAAAAATATATGTGGGAGGGGCACCTGGGTAGCACAGTCGTTAAGCGTCTGCCTTTGGCTCAGGGCGTGATCCCGGTGTTATGGGTTCGAGTCCCACTTCGGGCTCCTCCGCTGGGAGCCTGCTTCTCCCTCTCCCACTCCCCCGGCTTGTGTTCCCTCTCTCGCTGGCTGTCTCTCTGTCAAATAAATATAAAATCTTAAAAAAAATGTATGTGGGAGATGTTTCAGCATGTTTGTGGTTCACAGATATAATCCATCAAAATGGTCAAAATTGATAATGCAGGTCAGACTCTCCCCAAACGTAACTTTTCCCCCTTTTCTTTATTGCACAGCTTGGAGCATTGATCAATGCGGTTAGTAATTGTGGTGGACGCTTCTGTGAATGTCTCTGCCATTTATTTCCCCTTTAGGCAAAGTTGTTTCCCTCTAAATATGCCCATGGAACTAGATTGGATCCATTTAATGATGAAAATGCTTTGAAAAAACGAATCCCTGACTCTGGTCTGTGGGATCCTGTTGGTGATTGTCTCATCACTGACTTGGGAGGTGTCAGCTGAATCAATAACAATAGTTATATTATTGAAAGCTAACTGTGTGCTTAACATGAATTATCTCCTTCCGGCATCTCTGTGATATACAGAATATTGATGATCTCTGTTCAGTGATGAAGGAACTGAAGCTTCAGAAGTTAAACCGTCTGTATGCCCAGGGCGTCGTGGAGCAAGATTTTATTTTTAAGTAATCTTTACATCCACCGTGGGGCTGGAACTTACAAGCCTGAGATCAAGAGCCAGCCAGGCGCCCCCAGATCCCATATTCTTAACCACAGCACCCTAGAGAGGAGTCCGCTAGAGGGGCTGGTGCAGGCCCCCGCGGCTGACGGCAGGGGGCGGTGTAGAGAGGTGGCGGCCTCTTTCTGCCGGGCTGAGCCGCGAGCGGGGCCCGCCAGGCGGCGGCGCAGCTCCCCACCACCCGCTCCCCCTATGCAGCCCTCGCGGTGTTGCCGCGCTCCCGGCTGCCCGGCTGGGCGACACCGGCGGAGCTCGGGCAGCAGGGGGCGCTCTCCTGTCACGAGAGGCGGCCAGAACAGGCAACCGCTCCAGGCTGCGGAGAAGCGGAAGAGAAAACTGGCCCTTCGCCCCAGCTCACCGCCGCCCCCCCCACCCCCCCGCAGGGCGTTCGGCCTCCTCGGTCCCTTCCCCATCAGAACGTCTTGCTGTGCTGTTGGCCAAGTTAGTTCACAGGGGTGGAAAGAACCTCTCCCTGGACGATCTGTGAAAAATCTCTGCCCTGGTGACAGGTCCCCGGCTAGGGGTGGGATACAGATGGGAGGTCCTGGCGGGGAGCGAGGGGTGTGGATGTGAAACTAGTGGGCCCGGAGCGGGGGCACCAGCCAGCTGAAGCCCTTCGGTCTGCCCCGGAGCCCAGTCATGGGTGTCTAGCCCAGCGCCCGGAATGGGGTGCAGGTATGCGACGCGGAGCTGGCACTCAGCAGCACGGGCTCTCCTTCCCAAGTTCCTTTCTGAGCTCCCAAGCCGCAGAACCGCCGAAATACGAATTCCCGGGTGGGAAAACAGAGTCCCTTATCTGCAGGGATGCAGCAAAAAAGGAAGCGCCGTCCTGTGACTTTGAAGTGAATGTCACAGGAAGAAGGGCGCAGAGGGAGCAGGTGCAGTTAACCCTTCCCCATCGTCCTACACCCCTTCTCTGAGGACCCCACTGGCCATTCGCTGCTCTGGTGGCAGGGGAGGAGCAGCCAGCCCCGGGGAGGGCCAGAATCAAAAAGGAAGCCATGTGGTGGGCGCCTGAGCCCTGGCGCCACCGCAGCTGTCAGCTGCTTGTGAAGGCTCCTGCCCTGCCCAGAGGCGCCCGGGCCGCAGAGGGGGGGCTGGGCCGCAGCTGCTCCCGCCCGGGGCAGGCACTTCTTAGCCGCCTCCAGGACCCACGGCCCCCAGACCCAGGAGCAGAGATGAGAGGGAGGAGGAGGAACCGGATGCTCCCCTTTTCTAAGTGATTCCAGATTTGGCTTGGCTGTGTGGCCTCTGCCCCCGCGCTTACTGATTAAGTCCGGCCTCCCCAGGGCAGCTGCTCCCTGGGAGTCCCAGAAGCAGCTGTGGGTGGCAGGAAGCAACCAGTGTCCTGGCATTGCCCCAGATGCAAATCGAGCCCTTGGTATGGCAGCCTGGGCCTTCCGTCTCCACCGCCCCAGTCTGCTCAGAATCAGAGGAAACACACTCGGAGGGGTATAGAAAACCCCGTCCCCACTGCAGATTCTTCGCGTTTCCCTTTTGGGAGTAGCCCCCTCCGAGCTGTTCTGATGTGTTTGGAGCTGCAAATATTCTGCCCCGCATCAGGCAAGCACAGCTGTACTTTCTGTGCGTTAGAGCTGAAGAAACGCAAGCATCCAGCGTGCGACAAGTAAGGACCAATCGCCTGCTGGAGAGAGAACTAGAGCAAGACCTACAGGAGGCAGCCTCGCCCTCCAGGGCCTTGTAGTCTAGTTAAAGAGGTGAGGGACCATGTAAGTCACAGTTTCAGCCGCCGCAGAAGGGATGTCACAGGTCCCTATGTGCCTAATTACCAAATGAACGGCTCCTACAGTAATTGCTCTCCCGGCCAGGGGAGAGAGGGGGTGCTCCAGGCCCATGTGCTCGGGTTGGGGGGGGGAGGAGGAGGGAGGTCAGGGATGAGGGGAGGCCTGGATTTGAGTTGCTTCTGGAAGGCTGACTACATTGGATATTATTAAAAGGATTCATGATTCTTTTTTGCTTTGGAAAAGGACTATCCTTTCCAGATTAGTGCCTGTTTCCAGGGCACTGTCCCTCACATCTTCAGGGTGCCCAGGAAATGTAATTTGATAAGTAAGAATGACCTTTTATGAACACCTGCTATGTGCCAATCATTGCGGGGGGTGGGGGAGCATATAAAAAAATATTTCTGATATTTACAATGACGATTATTGGAAGATTATCCCCTACACTGATCTACAGATGAAGCAAATGGGGTTCAGGGAGTGTAGATATCTTGCCCAAGGTCAAAGAGGTAAGTCAGAGCACAGCCAGGATTTGAGAGGCTTGGATCTGAAGGGACCCAGTCAGTAGCTGTTTCCTGAAGACTTCCCCATGAGTGTCTTACTGGCTGCCTTCAAGAAGACCTGGTCTCTTGGAGCCCCCCTAAAACACTGCATGGATTGAGGACCCAGCTTTGATATTATTTTCTTGTCTTTTTTTTAGGATAAGGGAAGAGAAGTTCAAATAGATATTGTTACTGCTGAGAGAAACACAACACTAGGAAGGAGAGTGCCTGGAGGTTCGGGAACCGGGCAGAGGGTCTGAGCCAGACAAAAACTGGCAGAGGGCAGGGATCTCTGTGACTCAGAGGCCCTTTG
>NC_048230.1:14628598-14636069 GCF_002007445.2 Ailuropoda melanoleuca
GTGTGTGTGTGTGTGTGTGTTCTTTAGCGCTCTCTGTTGGGAGGGCCTAAGAGAAGCTCTATCTTGATAGAACGAGCAGACCTAGTGCCCATATCTTGATTTCTCAATATCTTTCTCCACGACAGAGGAGCCAGAACTCCCTGGAGAACTGGGTGATTCTCGGGCTGGGGCAGAGACAGTAGAAGGTGAGCTGAGAATATCTTGTGCCAGAAATAAGAAAGTGCTCAGAAACTGGTGGGGGCCGTGCCACAGACACACAGAGGGCCAGCTTGAGGGCTGCCCCTGGAGCTCAAGTCAGGGAAGTTTTGAGTATAAAAATAAGTAATGACGGGGCACCTGGGTGGCTCCGTTGGTTAAGCGTCTGCCTTTGGCTCAGGTTGTGATCTCAGGGTCCTGGAATCGAGCCCCACATGGGGCTCCCGGCTCAGTGGGGAGTCTGCTTCTCCCTCTGCCTCTGCCACTCTCCCTGGTTGTGCTCTCTCTCCCTCTCTCTCATAAATAAATAAATAAATAAATAAATAAATAAATAAATAAATAAAATAAATCTTTAAAAAAAAAAGAAAGAAATATGGAAGGGCAGGTGGGATTCGAAAATCCCCACTTGGCTACCTTCACAGTCAAAATGACTTTGGCCAAGAGGCGTTGGATGCCACGCTTAGGGAGTGGAAGTTTGATGAGAAATGGATATGTATGTAGTCTCAAACTAGCTTCCATCCAAAGTATTGACTAATTACAAGGAAAAACGAGTAAATTTACTGTGGAATAACCTGGCCGATCCAACTGAATCAAGTGATAAAAGCTAGCATCACTGCTAGGAGGACAGAGAGACGGCATAGCCCCAGTTGGCTGCAGTGGGGACACAGCGCCCCTTAGTGTGGTACTCTTGTTACAAGGCATCGCCGGAACCGAATGGCCGAGAAACATCAGAAAACTCAAATTGAGGGGACTCTGCAAAATGACTTGCTCATAACCTTCCCGAGTGTCAGGGTCACAGAAGTCAGCGAGAGGCTGAGCAACTGTCCTGGATTGAGGGGGACGAGTGGAACTTCACGATCCTATGTAATGCATGACCTTAGATCGCGGCTTTTGCAATAAAGGGCGTTACTGGGGCCACTGGTGAAACAGCTTGTCTGGTAGGAATGAATCTATGTTCGCTTCCTACTTGCGATGGCTGTATTGTGACTACGTAGGAGAGTGTCACTGTTGTGGGAAAGACACGCTCCCGTCCTGTCTGTGTGCATATATACAGCGGGGGTGCTGGTGGAGCTGGGACGTCGCGTCATGCATTCTCAAACGGTTAAACAGAGGAAGTTCCTTGTATTGCAAAACTGCAAAACTGCTTTTGTAAGTTTGAAATTATTTTAAAATTAAAAATATCTCTAGTGTTCAAAAAAACCAAGCTGTTCGTAAGAGCCTGTAAGTGGAAATAACCCAGATGCCCATCAACAGATGAAGGGGTAAAATGTGTAAACACACAGTGGAATATCATTTACTGCTAAGAAGGATCAAAGTACACCTGCAACGTGGATGAACCTTGAAAACGTTATGCCGAGTGAAAGAAGCCAGACACCAAAGACCATATATTCTATGAATCTATTTATAGGAAATGTCCAAATAGACAAATCAATCGAGGCAGAATTGTTCTAAAATTGGTCACGGTGGTAACTGCACAACGCTGTGAAGTTACAAAAAATAACTGACTTCGAGTGAACTGCATGGTATATAAATTATATCTCAATAGAGCTGTTGCCAAAAAGAAAGCAAAGTGCATATGTATGTTAACCAATATATAAATTCCAGTGTAATCCTTAGTCCGGTAAGATTTGTTTTGGGGGAAAAATTCAGTTAAACTCAACACGACTTTGTGGAGCGCCGACTACACAATGGAGTTTAAAGGGAAGCCGAAAGTGCCCAGGAGCCTGAGATTTCGGACTAGGAGACAAGAGGAGCCCCGAGCGCAGACAGGCGAGGAGGGCTGCCCCTGCGGGGTCGCTGCTGTTGCACAAGAGGGCCAGGGGCTGTGGGAACCCAGGAGAGGGGCGCTTCATCCCTTCCTCCTGGGAGGCCTGCCTGGAGGCCGTGACCCAGAGCTGAGTGGGGCGAGCTGAGAACGGCAGGTGGAAGAGGACAGTGCAGGGAAGGATACGGCAGGCGGAGAAGCCACGCGAGCCCCAGGACAGAGACCAGGCACCGCGTGGCATGTTTCGAGAAACGGCAAGGGGCTCAGTGGGAGGCATGGGCAGGCGCCCAGAATGGAGGCCATGGTGCGGCAGGGTCAAGGCCGGCCCTAAGAGGGCAGAAGCCACCTCGTGCACAGAAAGACAACAACAGAAGGTCATTTGCAGCTTCCAGAATAGGAGCAGGAATCAGGTGACATTTGATAGAGCCCGTTGGAGCTGAGGAGCAGAACACTGTCCGCTAGACTGCCTGTCCTTTTATGGGTTAACTGGTCCCCCACTGGGCTCCCAGACCTGGAGGCTTCTCTGTCACTATGGATCACTCCTCGGAATTGGTCTTGCCAGCTCGCCAGCTCGTTCCCTGGAGCCTGGCTGTCATTTGATTCCCCTGGAAGCCAGCTGCTGCGCGGGTGGGAAGGAGAGGGAGAGCAGGGTTGCAGGGACAGATCTTCTTTGTGCAGAGCTCACGTCTGCTCCGTGCTCCAGATGGAGGTGCCAATCCCCTCCCTGAACAGAAGACAAACTCCAAAGCTGTCGGGCCAAGTTGGCTCACCTTGGAGACTCCTGGGAGGCAGGAGGGGGAGAAGGGAAGCAAATAAAGGGCGCTTTTGATTTTCTTGCAAGAGCACAGCTCAAAGCGTCCTGCGTCAGGAGTAGGGGTGGAAGGGAGGGTGCAGGGGGCCAGGAGGAATTTGTGTCTCCGCACCATTCAGTAGAAGATTTGGAAAAACCTTTCCCTTCCCCTGCCCCTTCTTCCTCAACCCCTAAACCTGTGGGGCTATAGAAAAGCCCACCCCGTCTCCAGTATCACTGGCAGCACGATTCCCATTTCACAGGAGGAGCATCTGAGGGGGTGCAGAGAGGTGGAGTGACTTGTCCAAGGTCACAAAGCTGGCTCTCCACCCAGGAGTGGCTGGTTCCAAAGCCCGTGTGGTGCAGGATATAGAACAGGACAGACCGGAAGATCCCCCCACCCTGCAGAACCAAGGGGAGGTCACAGCAATTCTGAAAGCTGTCAGCAGGCCCCGAGGGCCTCAGAAGATGCTTCGGGGGGGGGGGCGGGCCGGAGCTAAGGCCAAACAGCCCACCTGTCCAGTCACGGCACTGCGTTTGTGTTCCCTTGGACCGCAGGCTTGCAGGGTTCCAGGTGCTGGGGACACAAACGCAGGGGTAGGAGTGAGCCCTGCACTCCGTGAGAGTGAGCGGGGGGCTTCCCTGAGCGAAGGCAGGCAGGTTATGCGTGCGTGCACGGCCTTGTGGAATTTCCTCTCGTCCGCTTGCAGGGGCCCACGCTTGGTTGCGTCAGCACCCTGGGAGTGCAACTGTCTCTGCTTGCACACTGAGCGCGCAAAGGAAGGGACAATTCTAGAGAGCAGCTCGTTGACATCATCTAGGACTACCTGGGAGGCCAGATTATAACAAGAAGGTTGCTCGGCACGTTTTCAGTCAGAACAAGGAGAGCTGGATGGAGCAATTTTCAGCTGCATCAATAAGAAAGGTGGATGCCCCTGTCTCTCGGTAAGGAAGACGGGAGCGTAGGACGAGAATGCTAGAAATCCGTGAGCTCCGGGCCCTGCCTCCACTAGCGCCTTGCAGTGCCCTGCCCGTGGCTGCGACACTTCAAGTTTACTAAGCCTTCCTCTTCTCAGGAGATGACCTCCGGCCCCGAGACCCTCTTTCTTCCCCGCTCTCACAGCTAACTGACATGTCTCTGCCCATTTATCGTTTGAAGTCCTCAAGAGATATCTTGACCCCCTTGGTGGTGGTACTTCAGGAGAGCCCTGCAGGAACTCGTCCTCACGCCACACCCCCCATAACCGAGTCCTCAAATGACCGACTTCGGCAAATCCACTGAATGTACCCATTCACACACGCGCCTTGTCTTTTAGATGTGGTCTTTGCTGTGGTTCTCGGGTGCAGGAGGTCGTCCGTGCCTAGTCTTCGGCAGCATTGAGGGCAGTGCTGCATGACGCGATCTAAAGCCCCTTGGAGAAGCTAGATTGACCCGCTTGGCTTTCCGAGTCCGTTCTTTCATGTACCTGCGCTAACAGCGCGGCTTAGATGTCCTTCTGCTACAAATGGCCCCGCCACAGAGGAAACTTCCAACTGACCTTCGTGGAAGGAGCTCCTTTGTTGCAAGTTTGAAACGAAACTGACAAGTGGCTGCAACCAGCAGGTGCATTCAAGCGATGGCCTGTTTGGAGGGTTAGCAGGGCTGCGGGGAGCCGGGCTCCTCTTCCCACCGTCTTCTCCCCACCCTCTGCCTCAGCCTCCCCGCCCCGACTCCCACCCCCCGGTCTACACTGGATTCACTGGTCTTTGCCAGGCTGGACCGCCAGGCTGAGCCGAACTATCTTTCCCCAGTCGACCCCCCCCACTGTCAGCCCAGCAGCTTCATCCATTGTTGCAATGCGGTGGGTGACTACCCCACGGACATCTTCAGTGCTAATGAAATAGTTTAATTTGACACAGGTCTCCGAAAACTCTCTAAACAGTGAAGGGAGGTACATGTTTAGTAAACGTGGTAAAGTTGGCAGATTGGACCCTTGGACATAGTGGCCTGCTTCCGCACAAAGCTGACAAGCCTGGAAGGCCACCGGGAGTGGGTGTGGGCAGGTGTGGAAGGCAGCCCAGGGCCGACGGAAGGGGGGCACCTCTATCCTGAGCCCCCCGGGACTGACTCAGCCAGAGGGTGTCACTCTGGCTCCACCCCCGTTGTAAGGCAATTTGAGTTCAGGTACCGAACTGAAAGTTACATCATATACATGATACATACCACACTTGCAAGACCTTCCTGGAGTAACACTGTCATTCACTTGCTCCCCATCTGCTTTCCCAGGAGCCCCGGCAGCCGAGCTACAGCTCCCAAGCAGGAGCGAGTCAGGTGGGTGGATGCCAGGCTGCCCTTTGTAGTGGGTGTTACGTGTGAGGCATAAGAAGAGGTGAGTACGGCGGCTTTGGGCAGTGTGGGGGTGGGGCGCCCAATCAATTGCAGGGACAGCGAGCCGGACCTGCGCTGTGTTTCTGCGGCATTGCTTACGTCCGAGTAACTGGAGTCCAGGGTCGCATGCTGGAGGGACGGTGGGTGATGAGGCTGGAGCTGCAGGAAGGGGCTGCACCAGAAGGGTCTGGGAGCCTTCCTCGGAGGCGTGAGTGGTAGCCTGTTTCTCAGCTCTATCAGACCCAACCCTCTTTTATATAAAAACATGTTGTAATGTCCCCCTTTATTAGCTTGAGAGAGAATCTACAAATAATAGAACTTAAGTACTTTCAAAAAACTTCAGTAAAATGTTTGGTCTCTAATCTAAGGCAGTAAGGTAGTGTGAGTGATCTAGGATAAAACACGATGTATTTGAGTATGTCAGCATTTGGGAATGGCTGTGCTAGAGGGCATGATGAAGTGGTCAAATGCTTCCACGTGTGCAGTCACTGTGAATGTGACACTGTGGATGCAGACTGACCGAGGGCCATTGCCGTCGATGACTCAGTTTTCTGAACCGGTGAATAACTCGGTACCGTTCTGAACAAAGCAGAGCATGCTTTTCTCTTCCATTACATGGTAATAGTTACACTCCCACATGACTTATGATATATTGAAAACGTGCAAAAAATACTTTGAGTTGACCGTCAAATAAAATTAGATGAAAGGCCCAGATACGTATAGATTGGTTTCTTCTTGCGTGAGTATTGTGGGACTTGTCAGGCCTCCTGGGACCCAGGACAAGTCATCCTTGTGCAGGATTGCCCCACAGGTCACAGCCTCCACAGCCCTGGCCCTGTCTGCTAAATGCCCACAGTGAGAATCTCTTTGTGGGTCTGGAGGGCCAATAAAAGTCTAAGGGACAGTGACGGTCAGGCTTGTGGGGCAGCACGCCCGCTCTGGCCGCTGGCTGGGGCTGGGGAGGACATCGATGGCTAATGCAGTAGTCCAGGGGAAACGTCAATGGGGGGAGAGGGGAAGGGGCGGGTCCCCAATCTGCAGCCCAGTCTGGTATGCACCATGGGCTCAACTCCTCAGACACATGGGCCATTGACAGGTGGTGTGGGGGTCAGGAAGGGTGGGGAGCAGGGGTAGGATTTGGGCTCTGGCAAAAATATGGCCAATTGGTTCTGCTGCCATTCCACAGAGCTGGGTCCTTTGGTAAGGGAGCCCTTGGTCGTCTCCAGATCCCCACACTGGCTGCATGCGTTACAACTCTAAGCTGGGCTGGCCGTCCCCGGTTTGGATGTCCGGCTTCCCCGCATTGTCCTATGCCTGCCCCAACCATCGAGCACCTTGTTTTCCTCTAGTGCCAGGGTTAGTGAGGGGCGAGGACAGAGGTGATGGCCTCCGTGGTTCTCAAGCTGACTTTCCTGCTGCTGGGCATCACTTCTGGGGGGACATGGAGGAGGGTCTCTAGTCCTCAATGGCACTGTTATAAAAACTTAAAAAGCCAGGCTTTCTTGCTCCTGACTCTTTGCCCCTGTTTCCACGTGGGAGTATATTCATGGAAACATCTATAGCCAAAAGTTACTGAAAAGCAATTTATATCTTTCCTAAAGTATTCCAAAAAATTCCTAATGGTGATTTTTTTTTTTAGATTGTATTTATTTATTTTAGAGAGAGAAAGAGCATGAGCAGGAGGGGCAGAGGGAGAGGGAGAGGGAATCCCAAGTGGACTCCGTGCTGAACGCAGAGCCCCGTGCAGGGCCCGAGATCACGACCTGAGCCGAAACCAGGAGTTGGGACACCCAACCAACGGCGTCACCGAAGTGCCCCTCCAAATGGTGAGTCTATTTAAATTTTCTTTCACCAGAAAGAGCTTGGTGGGCTCCTTTGTCTTTTAACAACCTAACGAGGGAGCTGTTATCTGCACTTCACACATATACACGTGTGCACAGACACATACACACATGTACACTTGTACGCCCAGACACACGCTTCACAATCATGGCAGCTGCCTGCGAACATTCTCTACTTTCTCCTTCTCCACCCAGCTCCTGCGAGACCCCGTCTTCCCCTGCCGGGCTCACCTTACGCATCTGTTCATGTCTCTTTCACCTGTTACAGGGGAGCCTGTGTTTGGCTCTTGCGCCTTATCCTGGGCAGGACAGTTCTCCCCCTCACTGCAGATTCGCACGACTGAGTCCCAGACCGGCAAAGACCAAGTTCTCCTTGGAAGGTGTGGGAGCAGAGGGGGCCATGGAGAAAGGCTGGCTTCTTCACAGGGGTCATTCACTGAACGTGAGGACATCAGCCTTAGCCCACGTTAGACTTCTTATCACGCCTGTGCTCACGTGCCCCCGCCCCACGC
>NC_048230.1:14636169-14643165 GCF_002007445.2 Ailuropoda melanoleuca
GGGGGGGGCATTAGGGACAAAGTCGTCCTCTTCTTTTGGGAAGTTTGTACTGAACACAGGCTGGCTACACAGGAAGGGGAGTCATTTGAGGACTCTCTCTCTCCCTCTGAGCTGTGTGACCTGAGTGGAAGAGACGGAGGGGACGCAGGCCAAGGACGCAGGCCAAGAACGCAGCCGCTGAGCCCCTGACCTGAGGGGGCATGCTATAGCAGTCAGCCTTCAGGCAATGCTCAGTGAAGTATCTTGGTGGAGGGTACCTCTCCCCAGGCACTGAGCCTCCTCTGGAGGGGCTGGAAACAGTCCCCCAGGCCAGGACCGGGCAGGAAGGGGGGACGGGACATCACTTTCAATGGGGAGGGGTACCTTGTTTATTGCTCAGCTCTAGGTGTGTGTGTGTGTGTTGGGACTGAGGGGGTCTCGGTATGTGTTGCCAAATAAACAGTGCTGAGATTTATGAATTGGGACATGATGACTCCCATCCCAGGAGAGGACAATGTCTTGCAAACACCTTGGCATTTCTGCCGCAAAAGCCATGAGCGTTGAGTGGCCACCAGGCAGATTGGGGGCTCGCTGTGGGGAGCAGGGCTACGTGTCCGCCAGCTGCTCTGGGCGGCATCCCCACCAGTGGTTAAATTCTGGGCAAGTTCCTCTTCGCCCCTCGCCCCCAGGCCCCCAGCGTCCTCTGGGCTTTCTGGGTCCAGGCAGCCGGTATGCTCAGGGAGGCAGCTGTGGTGCAGAGAAAGGGAGCACTGGACTTGGAGTCAGAAGACCTGAGTGGGAGCCTGGCCCTGACCTTCAGCTGTGGGCCTCGGGGTAAGCGCCTGAGCTGCCGGGGTCCTCGTCTGTACCATGTGAGCGCGGTCTACCTTAGCCTGCCTCTCGGTGGGCTACGTGAGAATAGGAGAGAGAAAGCACTTTGTAACTTGTCAAGTTGAAAACAAACATGCCTATTTTTAAAATAGTTGTGTTTGCAGAGCTCAGTGAGACAGGTACCATAGGCAGACTTAGGAAAATCTGATACAGGAAAATACAATTCACTGGCCATACAAATCAGGAAGTGATTTACAAGAGGATCCAATTCATCCACCTGGTGCATTGACTCCTGTTGGACCCAGATGAAGGAGTCTGAGACATGGGGGGGCAGGAAAGCAAGGGCGTGGCACCTCACTGAGGCCAACGAGAGGAAATGCATTTGACTTAAAGTGGGAAATATTTTGAGCTGGATAAAAGGAGGAACTTCCGCCTATCAAGCGAATGAAGCACCTTGATGGCTGACCCGGGAAAACCCAGGGAATCTTATCCCAGAGACCCTAACAAAGGTCTGTCCTGCAGGCTTAAGCCCTCACCTGTAGGGGCTCGATCCAAAGCTCATGGGTATCTCAGGGTGTTAAAGCAAACCCAGGAAGGCTGCCTGCCTGACAGTGGAATTAGTCACTGGGGGTGGGGAAGAACAGCCTCGAATGTATGGAAGTCCTGATGTCTGTAGGATCCCTAAGTGAAGCCACTGGACCTGACACAGGAAGCTAGAGCCCAGGACTATAAGGGGGGGAACCTCTGGGAGTGTCTGGCTCCAGGACCTGAAAATTGGATTATTACTGATCCACAGAAAGGAACTGTTTACAAAATCCTCTCTAGTTGAGCTCAGCCCACGTATCTGAGACACGCCAGGGCTCCGCCAATTCTCAGCATTAGACCGTGGTCCTGGTTTGGTGCGTCTCACATTTCGCCAAAGGGCAGGGCCGGCCCTCAGGACAATTTCAATCATCCACCTTGTGAATTATCTGCGGCTGCCAGGTTTCATCTGGGGCGGGAGGCCCTGGTGGTCCCTGGCACACTGCCAGGAGCAGGGGCTGCTAGCGGCGTGGCACAGGCCACGGTGGGCCCGTCCTCGCCCAGTCCAGCTCTGAGGGTAACGTGCTGCCAAAACAGAACTCATGACACAGGGCATTTCAGGGCCGAGGAGAAGGGAGTCTGGGCTGACTGGTGTCAGGACTCACATTCCCAACCCCCAGCTCCCGACGGAATGGAGGACCGGGGACAGAAGCCCCTGTGATATTGAGGGCAGGGCTGTGTTCATTCAACATATTGGTTTTAGGGGGTTTTGTTTGTTTTAAGGAATGTAAAGAAACTGAAAAAGGAATGAGTAAAGGGGCTATGTTGATAGCCTGATGCCAGAGAAAAAAGGGGTCAAGGTCATTGCCCCTCCAACTCTCCCCTCTATGGTCACCCTGTCCGTATCAGGCTTCTCCCTGCCTTCATTAAAAACTCCACAGCAGGGGCGGCTGCGGTGGCTCATTTGGTTAAGCGTCGGACCCTTGATTTCAGCTCAGGTCATGACCTCAGGTTCATGAGATCCAGCCCTGTGTCCGGCTCTGTGCTCAGTGGGGGGTATGCTTCTCTCTCTCTTCCCTCTCCCTCAGCCCTGCCCCCGACTTGTGCGTGCATTGCTCTAAAACAAATATATCTTAAAAAAAGAAAAAGACTCCTACAACACTGGGTGCTCAGTGATGCTGGGTCCATAATGCCAACTGGCTGTCAACAGTGGAGACTTCCATGGGTCCCTCTCAACAGCCAGCCACTTGCTCATGCGCTCTGGAGAGTGGCAGCTGGGCCGCCAAGGCCTTATTGGGAACAGAGTCGAGGATCCCGCTCTGATTCTCCTGCCCTCTGAAAGTAGGGCCCACTATAAATCAATGGATGGTCAAATGGGAAAGGTCAGCATGGAAAGATAATCCTATTCCTGCTAACAGAACTACTCCCCTGTGAATTATGACAGCATGTCTCCAGCAGAGCAAGGGGGGTTACGCTCCAGCAATCTGCCTGGCCGCTATGTCCCAGGGATCCTGGCTCTAACTTTCCTTCTAGAGCTTAGCTTGAAGGTGGGAGAGAGAGAGAGGACCAGCAATTACATCCAACCTGGGAAAACTGTATGACACACTAAATTAGAATCAAATCAGTTCAGGGACCCAGATGTAGGGACAATCAATTTAATATATATATATATATAAGACATATATATGTTACACATATATAAGCTCTGCTAAAATTCAGGCTATTTCAGAAGAGTAGGGGAAGAAGCACTTTGAAACTGGGGGAGGATTAAGAGAGTACCGTGATGACATTTCCTTTTCCCTGTCTCCATACACAAACAAATATATTACAGGGTACAAACTCAGCCTGGTATCAACGAGTCTGGACAGATCCACGGATGCCTGGCTCATCTTAAATACTGCACAGGACACGTGGAGAGCGTCTGCTCACGCACGGGGCTGACAGGAAAGTCAGTGTCGCAAATACTCCAGATGTCATTTACAGCGGAGCCACGGTCTTAGAAGACTGCAGTTTCTGCTTGTTCTCGCAACACCTGACGTGCTTTAGACCGCCGTGGCTGCTGCTGATGTCTGCCGGTCAATGCTGGCGAATCTCAAGCAGGGAACGCATGGACAGCAGACCAGAGGACTTGGGACTAATTATTATATAGAAGGATGGTCTAAGCTTCTGGTCAAATCACACCCCTCTGAAGAGATAACGTCACTACTGGCTGGTTCTAAAGCCCTCACATCATGTGTTAGAGGCGAACTTGGAGATTCACACTACCACTCAGATCAGTGTGAGGAGAAAGCCCCAAACACCCACAATGAACCCAGCTGAGGAGAGCTTTGTGGCTAGGACCATAGATAAAATCTCAACAGAAAACAAATAGCTTGTTCTCTTTCTATCTTGGCGCTTTTTTATTATCGGCCCTGACTTGTCTGTGGATGTGTCTCCCCCTCACAAAGGACCAGGCTGGGGTTGGTTGGGAAGGTAGGCGAGGGGAGGAGAGGGGTTAGTGGTTAGCTGCCATCTGCTGATGGTGTAAATTCTGGGGATGGAGTAGCCTTGAGTGGGCCTGGGCCTGGTAGCCAAAGAAACCAGGCTTTGTCATGAGGGCAAAGAAGGAAATTTCTGGAATCACTGTCAGGTTTCCGTTTCTCCCAGACCCCAAGGGTCCTGAGGGACAGACCTTGTTTGCATGTGTCTGAGGAAGGAGGGGGAGAGGGGCCTCAGGAAAGGAAAGGCCATGATGTGGGTCACTGGGGCTTGCCTGGCGCTGGCTCAGCCCACGTGAACTGTCTGCCGGGCTGGAACAGCTTCACCAGTCTAAGGGACCTCAGCAGGCTGCCGGCTCAGGCCTCTGGTCTCAAATGCAAGGGGGTGGTCGTGATCCCTCTCAGAAGTGAATAGGTGATTCAACGGTGCCTCAGCCCTGAGCCTCTAAGGCTCAGAACCTCGGAACACAGGGGAAGTCAACCTGAGAGACAGATGTTTACGGTTTGGCTGAAGCAGGTGGTTTTAACACATCCTGCTGCCTCTTCTCTAAATTCACTGGTTTCAGACTCCAGGCCCACATGGGTTAGAACTCGCAAGGAGCGGCAGATGGGGAGACCCAGCAGAACCCACCAGCACCCAGGCAGCAGTGCAGGCGGCCCTGGGGAGACAGGCTGTGGCCTCCATGGCCACCTGGCTGAGCAGCGCGGGAGGCCCCTGCTTCCAGTTCCCGCCCTCCCTGACCTGAGCGCCGAAAGGAAATAAGGACAGGGAGTGTGGTGCCAGAATGACTCCCTCTCCTTCTCCCTCTCCAGAACACTTTGGTTGCTCCGAGTGTCTCCTAGTTTAATCCTGAGAATGTCCCTTGCTTTGTTTTGATCTGGTGACTGCCTGTGTCCCTGAGGCACATCCAGCTTGTCAAAAGAGAAACCAGTCTGGCTTTTCCCCACGGGAACCCAGCCGCCCTCTGTGCTGCCGGGCTGTGTGCGCTCACTCGCTCATTCCCGGCCTGCTTGCCCTCACCGGAGGCGTGGGGTCCTAGCCTGCCTCCTGTAAGTGATCCCACTCACTGCAGGCTCGGCGTAAGCTTCCTGCACTGCCTACTATGAAAAGAAAGCATTATGAAGTTCAAGGCCAGAACTGCGCGCTTGTAGTATTCGCAGTCATGAGGAAAAGCTCCGCAAGCATTTGGTAACACCCTGTCCCAGTTAGGGAAGGTGGAGCGGGGGAAAGCCTCCTACTACGGTGGGCAATAGGGTCCGGAGACAAGAGGCACAAAGTTCCAGAAGCTGCGGCTTCTAAACGTGCCAGGCTGGAAACGGAACTAACGTGTACTAAGCACCTACTGCGTGGGTGTTTAGCCATCTTTTCTCACGCTCCTACAACCTGTGAGATGGGTCCTATTACCCTGGGTTACAGATGAGGAAACTGAGCGCTGTAGCAGGGAGGGAACGTGTCTTGGGAGTGTTTCTGATCAGACTGAAGCCAGCTCTCCCTTGGACATCAAGGCAACTCCTGGCTGCCCTTCAGACAGAACCCTGCTGCTCGGCTGCCCCTCCTTGCATCATAGTCTGACAAGACATTTCGCATTTATTTGGATCTTTCTCTGATGCAGACAGGTCGCAAGGACAAGACACTAAACCTCCCTCTTTGGAGTGCCAGCTCTGGAGGGTGTGGGCTCTGTTGCCCTTTCTGCATCGGAAGCTCCCTGCTGGTGGTGTCTCCCCCATCAGACTGGGGGCTCTCAGAGTGGGGGTTGAGCCATGCCTGTCGCATGAGGGAGGGGACGGCATCTGTCGCCAAGGATTAGACCACTCTCCTCTGTGCCACATCCCAGAACAAGACTGGACAGAACAAAGCAGGCCGGCAGGTTGGCTGTGGTCAGCATATGGAGGAGAGGGCACTGCCAGACAGGAAGGAAGCCCTCCAATACCTGCGGCCTTAGAGGGACTCCTCCAGAATGTGTGACCAGAGGCCTGGTCTCAGTCCCAAAAGACCACTGATTCTGGTGGGGGGAGTCCTGCGGGGCCGCTGGACTGCCCTAGGACCATCAGTATTTACTGCCCAATCGTGCTGGATGGAAACTCACTGCCCGGGGCTCCACAACCAGGGGGTAGGGTGGGGAGGATGCCCGAGGGCCAGCCCCTTGAGGACCTGTACAAAAGGCTTTCCACTCGAGCAGCCCGTCTTTAATGATTATAAAGGCACAGGAGTTTAATCCATTTTTGTTGTAAGCACTAATAGCTCTGTGTCCTTGAAGTTCAAAGCGGGCACATACATGGCACTAATTAGCCAAGCACTGAGCCATTCAGCTCCCTCTCATGTTTCTAATTAGGTCTTTAATAACAAACAAATGCCGACCTTACCAAAAGGCCCCCATTCATCAGACAGTCAAGGAGGGCGGCTGCTTCTATGTTTACGGCCGCTTCGGGCTGTTGGTTCTGTATGTACCTGCTCTTAATCTCAGCCAGGACAGGCCATCCTCGAGTCCGTCTGTGAGGACAAAGACCCCTTCAGCCCGCCCTGGACTGATGGACTTCCTGGCCCTGTTGGGAGGACCCGGGAGGGCAGGACAGCCGGCTGCAGGCTGAGAATCCAGACCAGCTCTCCTGGCTTGGCTCTATTTATCCACTCAGGTATGGGTGCTGGTGACAAAGTCACAGAGATGGTGTGAGGCTTTACATCTGGAAAGAAGCTGGTGGTACCTGAGTCCACGGTTACACACTGGACTTAACCAGGGAGCCTTCTCTGCTACTGAGGCCTGGGGCTGACCCTGGTGGATCCTGATTTGATGGGTCTGCAGTGTGGCCTGGATACCAGGAATTTTAAAAACTCTCCCGGTGATTCCAACAAGCTGCAAAGTTCTAGAACCATGGTGTTGGCTCCAGTCTCAGATCTGCTCACCGGCAGTAACTATTAACAGGTCCACCTTTATTAATAAATACCATCCGGAGAGCTAAACCCTAAATGTTTAATCAACCCCACCCAAAGAAGGGAAATCTGACTACAGGTTCTTTCAGTGATACCCACGATTCTGGAAATATTTCTGTCCCTCTCACTGCCTCCATGCATGAAAACAATGTGGCACTGACTGTTTTCAAATGCATTCGCATCACCTGGAAGCCCCTGGCTCTCTCTCCACTCACTCTTCTTAGCTCTTAAGGCACTGTCACTATTGCGCCCCCCCCC
>NC_048230.1:14643265-14658048 GCF_002007445.2 Ailuropoda melanoleuca
GCTGGGAGCCTGCTTCTGCCTCTCCCACTCCCCCTGCTTGTGTTCCCTCTCTTGCTGGCTGTCTCTTTCTGTCAAATAAATAAACAAAATCTTTCAAAAAAAAAATAAAAGTAGAAACTGTCACTCCTCTGTGAAACCTTCCCAGACAAAGCCAGTCACTCCCTCCCCTGTGACCTTTCTGTGACTGGACATACGGCATTATACCGTAACTACCTGTTAGCCTCCACGCTAGGCTGGGAGACGCTTGAGGGCAGGGATTGTGCTCTGGATTCATCTGGGATTTTCCAGGGCTGTGGTGGGCTTCATGCCTGCCCACCCAGCAGCATTCTCCCTTCCCCCCCCTTTATCTGCACCCAGACTGTCCTCTGGAAATCCATCCTTCTCCTGCTATTCAGTTCAGAGGGGGTTGGATCCCACCCTCAATGACTGGTTCTCACAAACCAGGCCTTAGCCAAGCAGCACAAAGCTCTGGACTTCTGCTAAAATTCAGGACCATCTGACCCCTCTTTGTCTAGGCAGGTTGGTGTGAAGTGGAAAACTGCTGAGTCCATTTTGCCACCATAGGAAAGCCAACATCAAGACAATGTTGAGGCAAAAACGAGGACGAAGCCAAGGGAACTGCAGAAAAAGAGCCCCAGCAGTGTACCCACGAAGCCCACTCTTCTATAGAGCTTCCAGGATGTTGGCCAATGAATCCCCTCTACTATTCATCAGTGCTGAGCTGGATTTTCTGATACAAGGCCTAGCACAGTGCCTGCCACATGTAATAATAACTACTGTTGTTATCCACTTAATAACTGCTGAACTAAATCCCGTGGCAGATGTGCCCTGGGCCTAGCTCTGAAATCTACATCTGATAGATGGGCCTGTGAGGTCTAGGGGCCTGAGTCCTTGGCCAACACAGCGCCGGCCCCAAGGCTACCGGGCTCTCTCCGCACACTCTGCATGTGGGGGGCATCTGAGCGGCAGGTGAGTTCTTCATGAATAGACATGATTTCTCTGCAGGGCTATTAAAGGAGGCCAGAGACCTAGGTTCAAGGTCAGGATTCTTCACCCTTGACCAAAGACTTGCTCCGCAGGTAACAGCTGGGTGACTCTGGGAAAGTCACAGAACCATTCTGCAGATCCGCTTTCTCTTAAAAACAAACATGCAAAACCAGGCCCAAAACTTCTGCCTTCCTGCCTGCCTCCTGGGCTAGCTGCGGTCGTGGACATGGCCATCTAACCTCCACAGAAACGTTAAGGAGCCACAATACACTGAGGCCTGTGCACCTTTGATGACTTTCACCAACATGTGGGTTCACCAGCTTTTGGGGCTCCCCACACCCTGCAGTGGCCCCACTCAGCCCAGGGTGCAAGGAGGGGGTGCCCCCGCCCATCTCTGTCGTGCTCTCTGTGGCCTTATGGAGCTTCCAAGGGCACCACCACACTTTCTACCCCTCCTCCAGATGGCAGGGCCTGGGCTCCTGAGCCAGCATGAGAGAGGGGGCCAACCAGCTCGGGGGGCAGGCACGGATGTGTCACCCTCTGAAAAGAATTCCACTGATTTAAAAGACCCTTAAAATCCCCCACTCCGTTCACTTTCGGATTAACTTCTACTGAGGTCTGGGCCTCAAGGCTAGTCACTAATTGCACTACAGCTGATTTATCAAGTGCATGGTGTTTCTATTACAAAATTATTGATCACAGCTGATGTATTTTATCCTCAACAGGGTTGGCCCAAAAGCCCTTGGAAAATGAATGAAGCAGAGGTCAGCAGTGGGCAGCTCCACACATCATTATAAATTCACTGGGGTTACTGAAATCCAACGCGGGCCTCTTGCTGGTGAAAGACCCGGCCCTCCCAGAAATGAAGATTTCAATGACCAACTGAGAAACGAGTGCCCATCCCCAGGACACAAGGCAGTGGACTGAGAGGTAAGTCTGGCTGGTTGCAGCAGCTGCTCTAACGGGTCAGGGATCCGCTCTCCCTCCGGGCTGCTGGGCTGGCTCTACGCCATGGCCACAGACGGGGCTCTTTCCCAGCGAGAGGGCGTCCCCATGACCCTACCCCCAGATGGGCCGTCTTGGGGGCCTCATCCCCAGAGGACGCTTGCTGCTAGCACAAGGGAGGCTGGGTGAGGAAGAAAAGATGACTGCCCTGCAGCCCCTCTTCCTGGATATAGGATCCTGCTGATGGAAGCACAGAAAAGCCATCTTCAGAAATGAAGGCAGCACGTGGATCCATTTTCCTTTTTAACATGAAGCCGACAGTGTGAAGAACAATGCATCATGGGAAATAGGGACTCTCGCCAGGAGGGATCCAGATCCTCAGGCCACTGAAGGCAAGACACGTCTGCCTTTATATTCCTTGGTGCCTGGTACAGCAAACCTTCAACACCTGCTTGTTGAAAGCAACACCCGGGAACCCTAAAACGTATGCCACCAAGGAGGCAAGTAATTCCCGGGTCCCTCCGGCAGCTGCAGGAGTGTGTGTGGGACGCTGTTGTTCACGGCCCTCAGTCCCTAGCACAGGTAAGGTGAAGGGTGTCATGGCGAACATAGAAAATACCCTGGGAGGGTTGGGGTGGGACAGGCAGGCGTGCTTTGCGTGCACCCACATCTACTCTCCTTTATGGTTCAAGTTCAACTATTTCTTCTCCCTCCTGAGTTGAATTTTACTTTTGTTCATTGTACCTACTGGAACTAAAATGGTTAGGATGTCCAGTCACAGGGTGGCAAAGCCATTTTCCTACAGAGCCAGACCCCGGATTTAGGCCAATAAGGGGGATTTGCGCTCCCTCTGCCATTGTCCCACCCTTCTTCCTGCTCTGCAGCCTTTGTCAGTCTGCCCCTTTAGCAGCCCCGGCAGCCTGCTGCTTCCAGCCATTTCCCACTGCCTTCCCCCACACCCCCCCTGCAGGACGGCTCTTCCCTGATTTCCCTTCCTGGGCCTCGGGGCCCTCCTTCTATTCAGTGGCTGACCGGCCCTCTCACTTGCAATCCCTGTTCATGCTGACCGTGTCATGGACCTCTCTCCACGGAGCTACCATTCCACTCTGAAACCTCACACTCCGCTGGGACTGCCATGGATGCATGACGTCCTGGGCTTCAGTCCCTCACAAAAGATAACTTGTCCCCTGAAGGCTCGCGTCCCACAGGGTACTCCTGCAGCGCTAGGTGAGAGCCACCAACCAGCCTGACTTAAGAGCAGGTCCCAGGTGACAACGACTACAGCTTGTGAAGATTCGGGCCATCTGCAAAAGCTTGAAGAGAACTCTGGCACTCTGTTATGGCTTGTCCCCACAAATGTAGTGGAGACAGCATGTCCAGAGACACGGACTCCCCATGCCCCTGAGCCGAGGGCAGAGGCTGCAGGACCGGGAAATCTTCCTGGCAAGATGGAGGGAAACTGTGGCCTCCTCTTTGAACGTCACAGGTTCCCCTTCCCTCTTGTCCCCCCCCCATGGAGCTGTGCCAATAATTTCCATACTATGAAGGTCGCCACTCTGACGCCACTTGCCCCCCTCCCACCCCCACCCGTTCCTTAGAGAGCACATGTATAGGCTTCTCCTTTAACTTCACCAACAGTTAGAACAGATGCTAACCTTCGCTAGGACCCAGTGCATTCCCCATCTGCAGACTGAGGCTCTTAAGATCTGAATCCCTTTTCTCACCACGTCTCATTTCCCCTCCTTCCCTGGAACTACACCGTGTAGACAGGACTGCCACGTGGACCTGTTCCCTTGACAGGCTGGATGAGAGCTGGCAAAGGACCCAAGGCATCGAGGGCCTGGACGGGCCTTGCCGGTGGGCCTTGAGAAAGAAGAAAAGACCTGCTCTGTTCAAGAACCATATGACGAAGAGAAGAACAAGGAAGAACTGTCAGACTCCTTCCGATCCTGGTTCTGTTCTTTTACTGGAGCCGGATGCTATCAACAGAGATCTCAGTCAGGAAGGCTAGAGCTGGGGGTGGTGGCCCAGTGCTGGACCGGGGGAGCAGGGAGTGTGAGGGGAGGTGGTGGTGGCTGATGGCGAGAACATGGATCCAAGCCCCTTGGCAACATTGAAAATATGGAGCCCCCTCTCTTCCTGGTCCCCCACGCTATCCTTCAGACAGCCGTGCTGTGGCGGGCTGTCGGAGACCCTGTAACATCAACTCAACAGTGCATGTTCCAGGGCTACGGCTACCAGGACAGCTACTACAGTGCATGCATTTAGTCAGTCCCACAGAGACATACACTCTAAGAACAGGCAGGGGGGTGTGAAATGTTTTACTGGACAACAGGTGTTTTGGAGTTGTAACTAATAAAAAAAAATCGAAAACGAAAGTGTACAAAAAAAGACATTTCTCGAGAGTTGGATATGAGTTTGTTTCTTGAACTGTTTCATCTGAACAAGCAAAAACATGCAAACCAGCTGGTACTAACAGGAAGCTGGACACTGAGAGAGGATTAATAGGTGTGGACAAACCTTCCCGCTGAGCGTGCTCAGAAGAGTGTTTGAGAGGAGGTGTGCAGATCCTAGTGTAAGAGAGGCGGGAAAGTATGCCTCAGAGACACTCTCTCACCGCAGCCCCAACCAAGCAAGAGAAAAGACAACAGAAACATGACTCTCGCACTCACCACCACCGTCAGGAGCTCATGTTACTAGACTGGAATAAAGCTGGCAAGTATAAAGTACAGTAAGGGGTCCTGGCTGGGGCCGGAGATGGGCTGGGGGGCGGGCAGGGGGCTCAGAAGCTCTTCGACTGATACACAGACCCACCCCGTAATGTCACCCAGAAATAAAATAGCCTGAAAATCCGAACCACTTCCCTCACCTGTGTGTGTGTGGGGGGTCGTTGACCAAACTGGATTTAGGTTTGGGTGGGACATGATGAGGCCATCAGAACTGAATGAATACGATCAAAATAAACAAACAAACTCTCGACTGAGCACAAGAAAAGATGACATTTCAGACTACCGGGTGAAGGTAAAAGAAAAGTGACCACTGATAGTGAAGTTATCTAGGAGTCGGCAGGGACCTCCCCTGGCGGGGGGTCACCTGAGCCCTGCTCACCTCAGGTCCTGCGTGAATTAGGAAAAGGCGGGCAGGTTGGCCCCGAGGAGCTGGCTGAGGTGGCTGCAGAGCTCAAGGCCCCCCTGGACCTCCTACCCTGACACCATAGCCCTGACAGATACAAGTTGCCAACCTGAGCAAAATGCAAGCTGCTTCCCCCTCCCCCCCACCCCACGGCCCTCGGCAGGTGCTTCTACCTTGGGAAGCTCCCCCAGTACACCATACTATGCAAGGAAAAAAAAACAAACAAAGCTGTGGAGCTAGACAAAAATGAAAGGCAAAATAAGGCCTTCCGCAGGACGCCTGATCCCTAGACCAAGCCTGACAGCCAGCCCCTGGGGAGTGGAGGCCACATTTCCTACTGTTTGGAGTCCCCTGCCAGGTTCGGCAGAGTACCAAGCTCAAGGTCGGTACTCCAGACTCCCTGTACCAGCTTCTTCCTATAAGACAATGCGCCTGGACTTGTGACGCCCTCCAACAGCGGAGGCTGCTTTCCCGGGGGGCTGAAGGAACATCCCTGTCCCCCGGGAAGGAGCTGGCACGGGGGGGCAGGGTTGCAGGAGCAGGGGAAGGTAGAACTGGGCAGTCAGCCTTCAGTGATCACCTGCTGGCCTAGGCCTAGGCACAAACGCAAACAAGTCTGTGCAGTCCCTCTCACGTATCTGCCAAAATGCCACCGAGGGGCCACTACAACAGGGAAATAACTGGCCATCTTACCAGGCTCGTAGTCCAGATTATTTTCTAGAGGGAGGGAAGGGACAATCCTTATAGGCCAAAATGCACTAAAAGACAGACAGGCAGAGATCTTCCTTCCCCAACCTTGTAACCCTGCTCCAGGTCCAAAGTGGGGGGATGGGGCTGAGGTGCTGAGCTACCCTGTCTACACAGAGGAAGGTGTCTTCCAGCCCAGGCGGTGTTCTGACTTTGGCAGGCACAGTCTAGTCGTTGCCCTGGGGCTCACCCCAAGCCCCTGAGCCCCAGGCAGCACTGTGGGATGCCCTGTAGCTTCCTGGCCGAGCCTGCACCCTTGGGGCCAGGCACCTCGGAGTTGAGGATTTACTCCTTGCACTAACCTAGGCTGGTGTGGGCAGGTGGTCTGGGAGCACGCTCCTGAATAGAATTCACTAACAGTGCAGCGATGAGCATGGCTGACCTCGAATGGCCCCTGGGAGACTTGGCTCCCGATGGAAATGGCTACAAATAAAACACCACTGATCCTGGAAAAAAAAGTGTGGTTGGAGATGGCTCTGGAGTTGGGGGTTAGGAGTTAGAGGGGGCTGGGTGGGACTCCCACCTGGCTCTGGGGGTCTGTGAGAGGGTGGGGGTGGCGGAGGGGGGCACAGACCATGGGGAGACCGCTCTCAGACTCGCAAAGAACCCCATGCTGCCCTTTAAACTTGCCATGAAGTCAAGGAGAATGGGGGTGGGGAGAGAGGCAGGGTTAATTTCGGGTTAAAGTTTAGTTTCATAATCCAAGTTATAATAAGAAAGAAACTGAACGGAGAAAACAACCAACAACACTCAAAAATCTCGAGTTTTCTTTTTTGTCGTCCCCCCCACCAGGCACAGGTAGGACAGAGGCTTGTTTGTAACGATACCAAAAAGCACTCAAGTTAAAAAACCAAACAGAACAGGGAGACACCAGGCAGCGGCGCGCCCGCCCCCAGGGCAGGGGCACCAAGGGGCACCGGCCAGAGGGCAGGTGGGGGCTGCTGGAGGCCCGCCGGGGCTGGTGGAGGCTGAGCACAGGTGCACAGCTCTCTGGCTAACTGGCCCTCAGCAGCCCCCAGAGAGTTCCCGGCCCCTCCAAACAAACCCCCAGTGGGCGATTCCGGGGAGTGGGTCCTTTGTAGCTCGAGGCAGTGCCAGTTTGCATGGAACGGATTTTTACTGAGGTTTCTAAAGGGCCTCACTGTGCCAGTCTCTCATCACTGAGGGTTTGGGTTTTTGGCATTTGCCCTCTGGGCTTTGAATGCCCCATTTCCTGGTACCCCACAAGCACCTCCCTCCCCCTGCCCTTCTCAGAGCCCTGTCAAACTAACTGCTTCCCGAGGTGCTCCGGTGTCCTGTCCGCGGAGTGTGGGGGGAGAGCTGCAAACCGTGGCTACTGAGTCTAGGAGGAGCAAGGGCGTCTCAGTGGCTGGGGCGTGGTGGCCAGGAGGCCTCCCTGGGAGCCCAGCACAGCAGAAGCCCCGCTTGCTTAGGAAGGTGGGGAACATCTGGGGGAGAGGGACAGAAGGCCACTCTGGGGCCTGCATCCTGGACAGACCCAGCTCCAGCCTGACCCCACAGTGCTGCTGGGAAAACGTTTCCACCTCACCTGAGGGGCTCTAGACCTCCTGAGTCTGGGTTTGGAGACCTAAGGACCAGGGCAGTTCTGTGGGAGAGAAAACCCCAGTTCCCTTGGCAGGTGGAGTCCGGCTCTCCAGTCTCCGCTCTGGGGAGAGTCGGGGATGCAACAGGGGCTTCAGGAAATCACTCCAGTTCATGGAGGCTGGGATTGGCCCCACTTCCGGCCTTCCAGGACCAGGCTTTTAGCTGAATCGCAAGGCCACCTGCCGGGTGCAGCAGGGGCCTGGAGGCCAGGAGCTTCCCTCTCACCACCTGGAACTTCTCTGGCTAGGTCAGAGGCCCAAGGAAAGGAGCCTCACGAAGCTCCCTGAGGTGGGAAATGCCGCAGGTGCCCTGAAGCCGGCTGTCAGGTGAGGGGGCTGTCCAAAGTCAAAAAGAAGGTCACTGCTCTTTTCTCGAGGAGAGACTAGGAGTCTACCTTTGGTTTGCAGTCCTGAGACTGGCCCCCACTGGGAGCTGCCCCGGGTGGCAGGGCCTTGCCCGTGCCCCCCGCATCCCCACCCTCTGGGCTGTGGTGACAGTAGTGGACAGACGCAGCCACACAGATCCAACAGGGCCTTTACCTTCCCCCGCACACTGGGGCATGCCTGGGAGCGCCTGTCCCGCACACCTCCCTACCTGAGCCTCTTGCCGCCGCCACCGCCGCTGCCGCCACTGGTCCGTAAGCTGCTGCCGGGAAGCCTGGCGGGGAAAGAGGAGCTGGAGTGAGGGTCGGACCCTGGAAGGGGCCCCCCAGCACAGCCCGGGCTCACAGGCCGCGCTCCACCCCCCTCCAGAGGACAGGAGTGAGAAGGGATCTCTGCCCGGGGCAGCCTTTAGGAGGGACCCAGGTCAGTGGCTCGCAGGCTTCTGGCAAGCACAGCACCTTTAGGTGTGTTTGATTCCTACACGTGTCACCCCAGAAACTAGTTCTAGAAGGCACACCGAAATAGTCTACGAGGGTGAGAAGGGTCTTCTCTTGGGAGCAGGGTGGGGTCCCTGCTATCCTTGCCATGATCGAGAGGGTCCCCCAGGGAGTGTCCAGGGCAGGGCCAAGCACGGCCCAGGGGTCCCCGGAGCAGGTGGCCCCGAGCCTCTGGGCAGCACAGGCCCCTGGGCCGGGAGGTGGCTGAACTCCAGCTGCTGTCCTAAGGCTCTGCTGGTGTGGACTCTGGAAAGCCTGGCGCTAGCGGCATCCCAGCGCCAGGCCGAGGGCGAGGTGTGCTGGGAGGCCCGCCTGCCTGCGTACACATGAGGTACACCAAGAAGGAGGGAGTGGGCAGCTGCAGGGACCAAAGTGGGGTGAGCCCTGTGGTTTTGTCTCTCCGTTTCAGCCTCCTGAGGCCCATTACGGGGATTTCAATCTGGCTCTTCAGTCTAAGCTCCACATCCTGATCAAGTCGGCAGTGAAGGGTCTCCTAGGGATCTCCATCAAGTGTTTGTCTAATAACACCCTGGGCAGCAAGCTGTCCCAGAACTGCAACTGACAGAAGGGACAAAGTGACCCAGTGTGGCTGCAGAATGTCCAGGAGAAGGAAGAGGTGGGCGAGTCCCCTACCCTGGGCTTCTCTTGGCTACTAGCATAACGCACACACAGTCACGCACGGGAACGCACACAGATACTCTCGCGCACACGGAACAATCACCGTCTGCCATCCAGGCAGACTTTTTGAGGCCTGATTTCAAGACCCATTTCCAAAGGCTGTGGTTTTAAACGATGCACCAAAAACCAGCAGCGAACAACGGGCAGCTGGACAGCTGCTCAGCTTTAGCCATAGGGCCTCCCAAATACGGATGTGCTACAGGACAGAGTGGGGGAACACATGCACCACGGGGGGCAGGGACCAGGGGAGGAAAGAAAGGAAAGAAAGAGAGCCATCCCCCAAACACAGCGAACTAGAAGCCCACTAAACTCTAAGACTATTGTCTTAGCTACACGGAACTACTGGGGAGGAAAAAAAGTTCAAAACGGAACAATCTACTCTAAAAAGGTCAGGCTAAGCTACTTAAAATGTCAATGAAAAAAGACATACTTGCATTTAAATATGGTAATAGGGCTGTTGAAGGGGGGAAAAAGAAAGATCCAGGTGAAATAAGGGTACTAGGTCATCCCTGGCTGCTGCAGTGGGTCTCCCAGCTCCCATGAAGACCCCACACGTGCCAGGAGGCCACTCTCTCCCCTGCCTCGGACCCCTGCCACCTGAGACCCACGAAGGCACTCCCCCACCAAGTCCTTTCCCCCTTTCTTCCAAGCAGGAAATGTGGGTGGTGGTAGAAAGTGCTGAAGGAGAATAAGGAAGAAGTCAAGTTATTTCTCCCTGTCCCAACCTCTGCACACCAGGCCCCCCCGAACCCTGCTGCAGGCACACACGGCAGAACTCAGGGGACCCTGAAGGAGAAGGAAGCGGGCGGGGAGAGAAGGAAGGTCAAGTTATTCTTTTGCACTCCTCACCCGTACTTGAAACAGAAGGTTTCCTTGGAAGCATGAAATGGTGTGGTGGGGGGAAGGGAGGGGGGCAGAATATTCTTCAGATGACCTAGTGGATAAGCCCAACGCTATTACCAGGGCCCCCCTGGTGGCTGGCCTTGTGGGGGCTGGGCAAACACAGATCCAAGAAAGGTGGTGTGTGTGTGTGTGTGTGTGTGTGTGTGTGTGTGTGTGTGTGTGGTGTGTGAGAGAGAGGCTGCCCCAGCCAGGGGCTGTCAGAGGCCAAAGAAGCATGGTGACCCTGGCCTAAAGCTGTCCTGATGAAGAAGAGGCTGTCTCTAGGATAGCAGGAGGCACCCGACCACCAGGAGGCCCAAGCACACCACACCGTGGGGGAAATGAGCGTTCCTGAGCTGGCCCTGGACCTGGAGGAGCTGGGGGTGCAGGGAGAAGCCTTCCAGACCTGCTTTGTGGTCCTGTTCTCAGCATTTCTCCCCAGGCCCTGAGGAGCCAGCGGTCCCCTATGGCGGCCTAGCTGTCTGGGAAACCTCTCATTTTATTTTTGAAGGGAGAGGGGGTCTGGGCTGCCGAGGAGAGAACTGCCCTGGTTGGGGTACTCAGGAGAAGACCTTGGGGGAATCAGGCAGGTCTGACAGGTCTCAGGCTTCTTGCTGAGGCTGAGGCCCAAGCAAAGATACAGGGCAGAGCCCCCGCCCCTGAGTGCCTGTGGCTGCCCTAACACCCAGACTGCCCAGAACAGATGACCGTCCCCTCTCTGCTGCTGGGAATGTGGGGAGAGGGTTCCTCCTTCATACAGCCTGCCTGGCCAACGGAAGGGAGCCATCAGGTTTCTTGTGAGGCAGGTGAGCACAAATCCTGGGTTCAAATCCCGGCTCAGCCATTTACTAGCTTTGTGACTTTGGGGAAGTTGTTTAACCTTTCTGTGCCTTCATGTCCCCATCTGTAAAGGAGGCGATGATATTAGTGCAGGATTAATATACACAAAATGCTCAGATGAATTCCTGCCAGAGAGTAAGCTTAAATGAACAGTAGGTGTCATTTTGATGAGACCTGTCCAGCCATCAGCCCTGCCTTTAGGACGGGACTTCCTCGCGTGCAGGGCTGTTCCACTTTCCCCACAAGGTCAGATAGTCATAAGCACACAGGGGGCTGGAATTCTTTACCCATAACAGTGGCCTTTAATCCTTCACGTTGTCCCAGCGTCCTAACGTCATTTTAGTGGAGCTAAGTTTCCCCAGCTCAAGATTAGCGTGTGCATTCCGTTCAGCTCTAACAACAGCTGGGCCAAGCCGGCTGGCATGACCGTCCTCTCTAATACTTCCCAGTTCTTAGTAGTAAATCAGGCAGCAAAGAGAAAAATGTTTTGCTGATAAAATCTCGGGGCCTGGGGCCTTAGGCTGCCCACCTGGGAACTTGGGCATTAGGAATGTGGTCTGCTCCTTCTGTTCGAAAACCCTGTATGCAAAGAGAGGGTGCCTGGAACAAAAGGATAATGCTGATGCTGGAACTCCAGGCACGAGCAGGTGCCGTGCCTTCTTTAATGGCCGTCAAACCCGAAGACCCAGACTTGCTAGTCTGAAGCTCCTCTGCCCCTCAGAGGGGAGAACAGGAGGATCACCATGCTTGGGGTCAAAGCCTAGCCACCAACCCCTGCTGCCCTGGCCTCGCTGTGTCACTGGGCACAGCGCTTCACTTCTCTGGGCCCTAAGAAACCAACTCGTATCTGCTGCAAGGAGGTGAGGCCAGATGACTTCTAATGGTCCCCCACCTCTGACCTTGCATAAACCAGTCTTCCTGATGTAAAAGGACGACAAACCCAAGTCACTGTGCCCGGAAAGTGGTGCCTTGGGGATGAACATACCTCTGGGTATGTTCATACAAACATACGAACATACCTCTGGGGTTTGTAACTCATCTTAGTAAAAGCTGTCACCATCCCACTGACTGAATGAGATGCTTTTTCTGGACTTCTCTGAGCTGTGAGAAACTCGATGGCAAATTAGAAGTCAATGGCAGTTTGGATTTTTGTGAGAGTTCTAGGACACCACGCCTCCTTCTGACTGCTTCCGTGGCACACGCCGGTTTCTGCCTCACCGAAGCAGTTATTTTTATGTGCACATCTTACTTCTCTTGCTGGGTGACAAATTCTTCTAGGGCAGGGACTGAGCCCCATGTCCTACTTAAGGCCTAGTGCAGAGTCTGCCCCACAGAAGATTCTCCTGGGGCATCAGCTGCTGATGGTCAGGAAGGCCCGATGTGGTTCACGAGAGCCAGAGCTGGGAGCCACTGGTGCACGGCAGCGTCCTCTGCACATGTGGCTGCCTCTCCTCCTGCGACCCTCCAGCCCCAGCGGGGACAAACTCAAATGCCCCCAGGCGCGTAATGAACCAGCAGAGGGGGCTGGGCGACAGCCCCTCAAGCGCGCCCTGCTCTGTCTCCCACGCTGGTCCTCACCTCTGTTGCTCTCTGGACCCCCAGAGAACCTTGACAAATCTGAATTAAGCTGGTTTGGGCTGCAGCCCAGACAGTGGGACCTTTACATGCTTCCCAGGTGATCCCAGTGTACAGCCAAGGGCAAGAACCTCTGGTTGAAAGGCTTTAAAAATGCCTTAAAAGGTGAAATGGCAGTGCACGTCACAGCCCATCACTCCGCTTCCTTGTGGAAAGGAAGCCCTTCCCGATGGTACGGCAGTGACTCTCATTCTCGGGACCATGTCTCATGACACCCATGGCAGGGCCTCCGTTCAGAGCAGTGGGTCTCCTGCCTGGCCAAGGGGGAGCTTTCACTGCACACTGAGAATCAGGGGAGACCCGCATCTCTAGCTTTTAAAGGCCCTCCAGATGCTTCTGATGCCCCGTGGAGGCAGAGAATCTCTGACTTAGAGGAAGCCTTAGCTTGTAAACACCGAAAGGGTGCCTCCTTGCCTGCCAGCCGCAGGGTGTCAGGCTAGGCACCTCTTTCTTTGCACCCTCTTCCCTGCCCAGCATGAAAAGATGCCAGCCTGGGAGTGGGCTGCCAGGGAGACGGTTCTGGCAGTCACTACTTATTTCTGTGACCCTGGCGGAACGCGTGGGCCTCCTCGCAGAAAGAGGAGAGGAGAGAATTCGGAGCTTCCTGACGGCTCCAACAGGCTGTGACTCTGAGGGGAATCTTTATAAAACACTCTCTTGTAATGTGCGTTCCCATCCCAAATGGTCCATTATGAAAGCAACTTTTCCTCTGTTGTGTTTGCTCAAAGTGCTCTCCGCCCCCCTCCCCAGCACGTCCTGTATCTCCCCCACCAGCTCTCTCTTTAGATGGTTCCAACATTCTTGGCTAAACCCAACGTTGCTTCACTGAATCCAAACACTCAAAAAGAAGCAACCCAAAGAAGTGGTCACCCAGAATGTAGGAAACACGTCCGGGAGGGAGAAAACGCTCCCATCTGTCATCTGACTGGCCTGGGGCCCTGCCCCCCTCCTGAGGAGGCCTGCCTGGTGTGCCTGCGGCGGTGCAGGTTCTTTTAAAGGAAACCCACAGCTTTGTGCAGAGAGACAGAGTGGCGGCTGCAAGAGGGTGCGGTGGGGTGGGGGGAGGGGGGAGGGTGCATTTTTGGAGTAGGAGGACCCTAGGGGATCCAGATCAAAAGAGGGCCTGAAGAGGTGGGGCAACTGATAACCAAAGGGGCACGTGTACATGCTTGAACTGTAAAACTTTGCTTTGAAGAAACCAGAAATGCATCCATTGGAAAAAAAAGGAAAAAAAAATGAAACCCGAGTTCCTGGCATTCAAAATAGGAATCTGATTTTCACACACCTTTTTAGGAGCAAGACTGACATTCCCTAAGGATACCAATAGTGCCATTCTCACCCCTTCCCACCTCTCCACCTCTGCCTCCTCCCCCCGCCCCGCCCCCAGAAGAGGGGCTGGGGTTCCTACTGGCGCAGAGGTACTGGAGAGAGTGTGGGGTGGAAGGCAGAGGGGCCAATGAGAGGGCCAGACCTGCCTGCCTGGGTACAGGCAAGGGAAGGGTGTGCAGCTCAGGCCTGGTCCGGGGTCCTCCCAGTTGCCAAAAGGAAGTGAGAGGCTCCGGTGTAAAGAGCTCCAAGGGTGTTGGCACCTATAGCAGAGGGATGGCACAAAAATCATCCCAAATAACTTTCAATGCAATTGCTGTTTAGCTAAATTTTCTCTGTAGATGTTTCAACGGAGATAAAGGGAAGATACACTGCACATTCAACCTTTGAGACGTTTTACAGTCTGGTTGTCAGAGAGCCTCTGTTTGGATGAAAGAAAGGGTTTATGGAAGCATGAAAACCGAAGTCAGGGAGCATCCTTTGGAAACGACAAGCAAATTCCCAGGAGAGGTGAGCGCAGACCCAGGGTGCCTGGGCCGAAGGGAAAGCTGTGTGTCTGCCTGCAGATTCCTTCCAAACCAGGGGGCTCAGGGAGCACAACAGAGTGCCTGCCATCACCATGCCTCTGGACACCAGCCGTGGGGCAAGACCTACCCCACCCCCACCTGGAGCCTTGCGGCTTCATCTCCCTGGTGATGGATAATGAAACTCAGGAATGGGCCTTGGTCTCAACGCAGACCTGGCTCCTGGCTCCAAGTGTGGGGTCAAGGGCTGCAGGAGGAGAACTGAGAACATACTTCGGGCACTGCTTGCTTGGGGGCTGGGGCTCTTCTGGGAGAAAGGAGGCTGAGAGAGCTCCACCTGGGAGCTCTGGCCCAGCAACCTCCTGCCAGGGTCTTCCTAGCCCCCCACCGGTAGAGAGCTGGGACCACAGCACTTCTCTGAGCCAAAACCTCTGCAGGGAGCTACGTTAGAGCCTTCCCCACCTCCAGACCTGTTCTCAGACCCCTTACCCTCTCCACAAATATTTACTGAGCACCCACCAAATGCCAGGCACTGTTCTTTTTTTTTTTTTTAAAGATTTTATTTATTTATTTGACAGAGATAGAGACAGCCAGCGAGAGAG
>NC_048230.1:14658148-14687132 GCF_002007445.2 Ailuropoda melanoleuca
GGGTGTGGCGGGGGGGGGGGGAAGTCCTGGTGTCATACACACAAAGGGAGTGTGGGGGGTGCTGACAGCAGCAGACCGGCCTGGGGATCCCATGCAAGGCTGGCTCATTCAGCTCCATGCTCCTGGGGCCTTAGTCCTCACTCTGGGTCCCTTCCTTCTGACAACTGATGATTTATGACCGACTCACAGCTTCCACACTCTCTCTCATTAGCAGTGATCCTTGCCTGGGGCTTCTCAGATTTAAATGTGCACACGTACCACTAGGGACTTGTCAAAATGCAGATTCTGATTCACTAGCTCTGGGGGTGGGGCCCGAGACTCTGCATTCCCAACGAGCTTGCAAAATGCTCAGCAAATTTAAAAAATCAGATCACCTCAACGGAACAAGGAAAAGGACTGTTTAAAGGAATCCTATGGAAAACCTTGCACAAAGCAAGTAAAAACTCTACTATCTTCATCAGTCAAACGCACCCAGATTTTTTCAATTAACGAGGTTTTACCTAAGTTGGCAGCAGGGTATAGTGGGAAGAACACTGGGTTGGAGCCAGACCACCACCGGTTCAAATCCCAGCTCTGCCACTTAGCACTGCGGACTGTGGAAGTCCCTTCACTGCTCTGAGCTCGAGAGCCTGCTCTGTAAAACGGTACGATGACTGCATGCACATAAAAAGTGCCGTTACAGTGCCTGGTAAAGGCCAACGTCCTGCTGTTGAATCAGGGGTCTGAAGTGGTGCCCTTGTTTGGGCACCCCTCAGATCGTACCCCACGTTCTCCACCAGCGAGGCTCTCCCAACTCTGTTGGAGGTGGGGACGGAGCCGGGCCTGGGAGGAAGCCGGGAGCAGGTCCGTGTCAGTCCCCGCCTCCCTCCCCGGGCTGCAAGCTTCAGCTGGCGGAAGACCGCGCGGGCTGGTGGCTCATCAGGCCAGCATCCCTGCTGCTGGGGCTGCTTCAATCAGGGCCACGCGGCGGGGGTGCCACTGGCTGTGTCCACACTGCACCTCGCAGACTGGCCAGAGAGGAGGCCGTCTCTGGAGAGTCACCAGGTGGCTGCAGGTGCATTTCTGTGTGTTTATTGATAAGGAGCCACGTTTGTGCTTCACTCTGACCCGCACCAAGATGGGGGAAGGGGCTGGGTCCTGGCTCTCTTGGCTGGGGCCCCAAGCTCAGGTGGCGGCCAGCTGCCCCCCATACCTGTGGCTCACCTGCCTCTGGGGCGGTAGGGGAAGAGGCCAACGGGGACTCCTTATGCCCAAGCTTGGCCCTTTGCCCCGAGTGAGCCCATCTCCTCTGCCCTTCTCTTAGGAGAACACGGGAGTCCCGTGGGCCACAACACATATGACTGGGAGGGACGGTCAGCGGTCTTAGAAGGCTGTGGCCCAGTGAGATGACCTTTCAAGTACCTTTCAGCTTGGAGAGGGTGCTGGCTTCCTGGGTACAAACCTGAGCTCTGGACTTCAGCTTTCTGGGCTTGAACTCTCGCACTGCTTCTTGCTGGGTGTTTGGCCCTGGGCAAATTGCTTAACTTCTCTCTTTGCCTCACTTGCTTATCAGGAAAATGGGGGACACTAATCAGTGACTACATCAGAGTGTGTGTTATAGAAGAGAAGAGATGCATAAAGTGAGCTCTCAGCAGAGTATGTAGCTGGCACTGAAAAATGTGAGCTATTCGTGGGATCGCTGTAGGAGGGTGCCATGGGGGTCCTGTGTGGTCCTCCCCCCTGCCGCCACCACCACAGAGGGGCCTTCCTTAAGGCAGGGTCTGTATGGGAATGGGGGCAGGGCTGCTGTGATCCCAGCTGTCCGACGGCAGCTACCCTGAGCCCCAGCAGGAAGAAGGGCTTGTGTCTGCTGCGGGCTCTCTCGGATGCCTGGGAAGGGCCGTCATTTGTTTTTTTTTTAATGCCCAAGAGATTCACCAACCAAATTAGATGGGAAATGGCTTTGGGAATTATGATGAGCCTCCCTGTCACGTGGTCCCTCATGTAATCCTTTATTCATTCCACAATTACTTATCCAGGGCCCACGGAGTGCCAGCCAGAGGAGTACTGGATTAAAACGGAGAAGATTTGGATTCAAGTCCTATCTTCGTGACTCATCAGCGGTGAGACCTTTCTTATCTGTGAATACGAGAAAATGGTCGCTCCAGGCACACTCCGGGGGCGGCGCGGTAATCTGTCCCTGCAGAATTCGCGCAGACTGCCAAGCTTCCAGGAGATGGGCCTTTACAGCTTCGCAAGCAGTCCAGTTTACAAAACACTCCTACAGACCTAACAACCGGCCGGGTTTCTGCTTGGCAGTCTCTGCGTTCTCAGAGTCTTTGCAATCCTTCATTTGAATTCTGTCCATAGTACAGTGTAAATCCATTTCCTTTTCTGTGGGCCTCAGGAGTAGAAACCAGTATCACAAGAATCCTCAACAATTCAGGCTTCTTCAGAGGAGGACGCCTTGCTGGAGAGGTCCTTTCCGGGACGACGACACGGCCGATGGCAAGGGCTCCCGGTTATCAAGCTCATGGTTACCAAGGTTTGGCCTTTGCTGCTGGTACCTCCCCGAGGCCCAGAGACCCCACCAGGTGGTAATCAAGAGCTCCGTCATCCTGGAGCTCGGCGAGGCCTGGTGCCCTTCCAGTGGCCTCTTCCAGTACCTGGAATTTCCCCTTTAGAGCTGGTGACTGGTGGGTCAGGGCTGGGCATGTGCAGAGACAGCTCCAAAGCCTGTGTGTGAGCTTCACCACTCCATGCACCCCTTCCTCTTGTCTACTTCCATTTATGCTATACCCTCAAAGAACGCATACCAGCCAGATTCAAAAGAAATCAGAAGCCCTGCCACTATGAACACAGTTACCTGCACGCACCCATCAGCCTCCAGCTGGGTGGAAAAGCAGGTGACAACTGTGAAATGACTTGAGACCACAAGCACAAACCTCTCTGGCTTCCAGCCGGCCCATGCATGGGTTATCATCTTTCTGGGGCTGGAACTCCACCTTCTGATGATCACCCTATGTCATCTGGGGATTCACCCTCACACTCCTAAGCTTAAAACACCTGTCTGTGTTGTTCATCTGGCAGCGGGATAGCTCAAGACCTAGGTTCCTTTACTGCCTAGGGAGCGCTGGGGCAGATTCCCCCGGGGCCTCAGTTTCCCCACCAGACCACTGAGGAGAATAAAGCTCTTTCTCACTTGTGCTTCAGGCTTGTGTCAGAGCCAGTCTGTAGCGAAGGGCCTCACGTATGCATTCGAGGCAGCACACAGCACAGTGTCTGGCCCGTCTACACTGGGCCTTCCTGATGAACCGTTAAGCGCTGGCAGGACAGGAATGGTGTCTGCCAGTGCTCTCGATGCCTCTTTCACTCTCCGCTGCCCAGGCAGCCGTCAGTGGAGCCTGTGAGCAGCATGCCTGGCTAGGAGAAACGAGGCCTCCGGGCACCGTGGTTACATTTCCATTTAAGCCCCCCGTCTCTCTAGTTTCAAAATAGCAAGTAGCAATCTACCAAAAGAGAGAACCACCAACTGGAAGTTGGAGTTGGGGAAGACAGGGGATGGTGGACAATGCAGAGAAGGCCAATGAAGGGGTCCTGTGTTATTCCTACACACTTATCTCCCCTGTACCACTTTAATGCCTAAGCTGACACCTCCAACCTACACTATGCAAAGAAACAGCATTTTCATTTCAGATGCATATGATGGTTAAGAACAATATGAACAATATTATTTTGGTGCCCTGGGAAAAAATTAGCAAGTCAAATATTGAATCAGGCCTGTAGCAGCACATGCTAACCAGACTGCTTTGATCTTATCCCCACTAAAAGCTCTATTATTGAATTTAAAGTCAGTGAACACGTATCAGACCAATGTACAATGCACATCTGAACGCATGTTTCAGAAGCCAGGAATGTTTTGACTAAAGGGAGAAAATACCAAAGTTACAGCTATAATTGAAACACAAATTTGCCCTGCCTCTTCTCTTGGGGCTGGAGGCTCTGCTGGCCAACCAAAATATTCTGGCCCCAAAGGGCCTGCTGATGGCTCTAGAAACACCCGTTGAGCTCCCATATTTCTGGAACCAACAAGGAAGGGCTTCCCCCCCCCCCCACTCAATTTGGAGTTCAGACCTTCAGCAAGCCAATGTGCACATTGTGTTCATGGTACGGCACCCTCTGGTGGCCACTTCTCTGGGAGGCCTACCTGGCTCCCTCAGCTTGCCAGGATCCCACCTCCTCCCTGTGGAGGGGGGCCTTCCCAGGAAAAGGAGCTTTCAAGAGCCAAATGGAGGGATGGAAGATGAGGGTACAACCCAGCTAGCTGATTGGAAGGGCAGAATGTTAATTACCCAGCAGGGCCCAAATGGAGAATGAATTTGGGTGGTAAATTTCCTACCCAGGAGCTAGCCCTCAAAAAGCCAAGCCAAACAGCAAACACGTAACCTAAGTTGCAGGTCAGCAAATTGTAACACAGAGGCCAAATGTGGTCCCCCTGCCGGCTTTTGTACATACAGCCCAAGAGTCAAGAATGGGCTCTGTACTTTTAAATGGTAGAAATATAAATACATACATATATATTTTGTGACATGAGAATTACAGGAGATTTCAGTATCAGCATCCGTAAGCACAGCTTTATGGAACCACAGCCGGATTCATGCAGGAATTTGTGCCTCCCCCGGGGCACTGAGAGGCCGGGACCCTCAGCTGCATGGCGTGCAAAGCTGAGAATATTTACGACCCGGCCTTTCCCTGAAAGTCTGTCAAAGGCCGTCAACTCTTGCCGTCCACAGGGCCGAACCCTTCGAGTCTCGCCCCCGTGCCCACCCTGCCCCCTTCTCGTGTGCGGACGCGGGGCATGGAAGCCTGTAAGACAAAGCTGTGCACACTGGGGGGAGGGGAGGCATGGCATGCATGGCAGCGCGGCCCCTACAAACTTACCATTTTATTATTGATTTCATGGAAATGAATCTCACAGACTTTCTCCACAACATCTTCATTCTCAAACGTGACAAAGCCAAACCCTACAGGAAAAAGGAAAACAAAAAAACAAAAAACTTTAAAACAGAGGGGGTGGTGAGTTCAGTTCCGGCCAGCCACATGTTTTTCTTTGATGTCCTGCAGCAGTGACAGGCTCCTGATCTGAGCATAGGGGGCTGGATCCCTGGGAAGGGCCTCCAGGTGGAGGAAATGATTTCTAATTTGTACCAAGCACCCTTCCGACAGTGAGGAAAAGTTAATGATTTCACCCACACGCGGCGGGCGCTGTGTGGCTTACATTTGCCCCGAAGCAAACAAGAAATTTACTCGTATGTTATTTACAAGGGTCAGAGCCCCGCAGCTCTCTGCGTGAAGGCAGGCGGGTGGGCTGCCCAGAGCGGTGGCGGGGATCACCGCGGGGCCACGCGTGCCCTTTCCGCGCTGGAACGGCCAGCCCTCGGGTCGGCCTCCAGACGGAGGCGGTTATTTGTCCTTTTCTTCCTGAATTACTTCCTCTAATACCTCATCAGGACATCCTGAGGCCTGGAAGAAACTATTAAAAGTTTCAGGCCTCTGTTCTACGCAGGCATCCTTTTTCTACCGCTGCGTCCAAAGCGCGGCGGATCTGGGGCAGTTTAAGACTGTTTGATGCCTGCTGTCAGCCCGTCAGCTATCCACTGTATTTACTCGGCTGGAGACCGGCTTTGCTAGACAAGCTGTACTGAAGAATTCTGGCGGCGACCGCTGCTCAGCATCCCGAGCTACTCTCGTTACCCTCCTGCCCCTTGCTTTCTTCTCCTCCCACCCCGGACGGGGCTCCAGTACACTGGCTCATCTATGACCCCACTCGGGAAGCACTGCTTTCACACACGGACCCGCTCACAGGACCCTGCCTTGCATGAGGCACGCCTGTGGTGTCAGCACTGATACCACGAGGGAACACACGTGCAGCCAGTGCAGGCACCCTGATGGAGAGGCAGCACACTGGACTCCGCATGTATGAACTTATGTGGCATCCTGGGGAGCCCCTTCCCTACTCTGTGCCTCGAGCTATGCACCTGTGGATCACGGTGGTGAGACTGACCACCTCTCAGGTCACGGCCCCAATCAGGATTTGCAAGGCTCTCTGCTATGAACGAAAGGTTGTGATCCGCCGCCCCCCAGACACCCCCAATTCATACGTTGAAACCCTGACCCAATGTGATGGTGTCAGGAGGTGGGGCCTTGGGGAGACAAGTGGGTCATGAGGGTGGCGGCCTCATGCATGGGATTAGTGCCTTCAGCAAAGACACCAGAGAGAACGTGCTTTCTCTGCTTTCTGCTGTGTGAGGACACAATGAAAAGATGAACATTCTATAGAGGGAGGAAGGCCTTCACCAAAACCCTGACCATCCTGGCACCCTGACCTTGGACTTCGAGCCTCTGAAATGGTGAGAAATACATTCCTGTTGTTGATAAGCCTCCCAGTCTACTGTCCTTTGTAACAGCAGCTCAAATTGACCAAAATGCTACTGTCCCCAAAGACCTGAAACTGGCCCAATGCAAACCTGGCCCACAACTAGGCACACGAAAATCAGAATGGCTACTTTGTATTAGGGTAGTGTTTCCCGTCAACGAGTGAAAATACAGGTGATTCCTCTTCAAGCTTCTGTGTGACTTTGGGTCCTGGAAACCCAGGGTGAAGAGACAATCTCTCTGGTCCCTTCTGTGTCTCTCCCACCACCATCTCAGAGGAACAGCAGAGGACAGGCAGCTGATACCCTGAGCTCCTTCCTCACTGCTCCTGCAGGGTCTAGAACATCCCTAGGGAGAGGAATGGAAACGGCCATTTGCTACTCTCAATTTCCAGCAAAACAGAGGGCCAGGACCAGCACACAAATGGCAGCCACGGTCTTCATTAGGACATGCGCTTTATTGCCACACATCAAATAGGGGGCCCAACAGAAAACCTTTCACCAGATATACAGCCCTGGGTCCCAAACCAGTTCCCCGGAGAGGGAGCAACAATGCCATCCTCCAGGTTCCCTCGGTCTGGGCATCTCCTCCTCTCTGGCCCTCGGGTCCATCAGCTGTGGGCAGAGCTGCAGGAGTGCCACCCCTAGAGGCCGTCTCCACGTTGTTTCTCTTTGGGCCTTGGCGTGCGGGCTCCCTATGCCCCCTTCAGAGGAGTGTGAAAACCATCAGGTAAGTCTCTCACCCTGCAGGGACCCCACCAGCACACAGGGGACTTGCAGCATTTTGGTTAACCCCTGCCCTTCTGCCCACCGTCCTAGAGCCCAGATCCGAGGGGCCCCTCAAGAAGGGATTAAGATGCAGTGCCTTTCAAAGGGTCCTCAGGGGAGGGAGGGGTGGCACAGCAGAGGATGGGGGAACCTGTAGGATGAGGGAATCTGCTAGCATGGGCTTCAGGGACAATGGCAGGGCTGGGGCCTCATTCACTCTGGGTCCCCAGGATGTGCAGAGCCTTAACACACAGAGTGTGCCGAGTGGACGGTGGCTGAAGGAATCAACCATTTCTGCCCCTTCTGGGGCCTGAGTATCTTGCTAATCCATCTGCACCACTGCCTCCCCTCGAGACTGACTCGGGCCTCCCTTCCACATTTACAGGCTCCCACCTGTGCTAGGCATTCTGGAGCATGCAGAGATCAGCAACTGGCTGAAGCAACTGGCATAAGTCAGAGGTTCCCACTCAAGGAGAGCGTCTCCGCCGTACAGACCTTGCCCCTCCCTCCCTTCCAGCCTGCGGGTCACCCTGAGATTCATTTGTTTCTGAAGGTCACCTCTCTAGCCTGTATCTAAACCCAGTTAACATATGAATCCCTAAGCAAGCCTGGACACGCTGGTACTCAGGGGAAACCTCACTGCTAATTAGGATGAGTGTAATGAGTTGAACAGTGGCCCCCAAAAGCTGAGTCCCCATCCTAACCCCTGGACCCGATGAATGTGACCTTGTTTGGAAAAAGGGGTTTTGCAAATGTAATGAAGTTAAGGATCTCAAGAATAAGGGCGGGCTCGGATCCAATGTCAGGTGTTCTTAGAAGAGAAAGGAGGGGGGAAATTTGAGACCTAGAGGACAGAGAGGGGAGAGGACAGAGTGGGCCACAGCCACTAGTCCACTAGCTGAGGAACATCTGAGCCATCAGAAGCTGCATGTGGCAAGGGAACTGTCCCCGAGAACCTTCAGAGGGAGCGTGGCCCCATGGACACCTTGTTTTTGGACGTCCAGCCTCCAGAACTGTGAGAACACAAGTTTCTGTTGTTTGAAGCCACCCACCCAGTTTTTGGTAATTTGTTACCGCAGCCCCGGGAAACAGTACAGTAAGGTTACAGGTTTCAGCCGCTCCCACACGGGGGTCACATGTGACCTCCCCCAGCCAGGCCAAGCATGTGCTCCAGAGAGAAGGCAGGAAAGGGTGGACAAATGAACCTAACCCATCCGTGCCATCGGGAAACAATAGGAAGTCAGTGCAAGTCAAGGGCACCGCTCCACGAGCCCGAGGACAGCCTGGTTCAGAGCCAGCTTGCTGCTGAGCACAGGTCCTTGATCCTGGAGCAGCGCCCAGGGTAAGTCAAGTCACCGTGGGGGTCAGAGATGACCGCCACGGAAGCCGCTTTCCTGCGGCAGCCCACGCCTTCCCAGTCTACCGTGCAGATCACTGTCTGAACTCCAGGCCCAGGACCATTCAGGACCCCCTGTAGCCCCCTTCTCACTCCTGTGCCATGACTCCAAGCTGGGAGGAGGTGTGACAGAGCTAGGAGACAGGAATCCAAATGCAGACTGTGTACCAGGAAAGGTGGGGGCAGGACTTGCTGTGTCATTTCGAATTCTGACTCTGATATTCTCCCTGCTGGTCCCTTCCCTAACCCCACAGGACTCAACATTTGAGTATCACAAAAATGATTTTCCTGATCAAAGGAGAGAGCCTGGATTTCAAGCTTATGTACCTTGGGTGCATAACAATTCAGCGATGTCAAGACTCATTTGCAGTATTTTAAAGATCTATATCGTTTCAACAGCTCTGTCTGTTTGGCCCGAATAGAGAAAACAAACTTGACTGTGTCTAAAATATTTATGTATTCCATTTGAGAAAGCAAAGAAACCATGAAACACTTAATTATCAATAAATGTTATTCCTTAACATATAATCATTTTTCCCTCACAGGTGCCTTATCATTTACAATGAATTAGTAACTCAGTGGAGAACAACCCCCAAATTAATGGAAGAGAGGAGTGAAAGACAAGACAACAGGGTCAGAAACTTGGGAAGGAGAGGGTGGTGGGTGGGAAAAATCCTTTTTTGGCATCAGAGTCTTTCTCTCTTTTTTTTTTTTAAAGATTTTATTTATTTATGTGACAGAGAGACAGCCAGCGAGAGAGGGAACACAGCAGGGGGAGTGGGAGAGGAAGAAGCAGGCTCCCAGCCGAGAAGTCCGATGTGGGGCTCGATCCCGGAAGGCCAGGATCACGTCCTGAGCCGAAGGCAGAAGGCTTGGTCTTTAGATCTAGGTGTGTGTGTGTGTGTGTGTGTGTGTGTGTGTGTGTGTGTGTGTGTAGGCTTGGTCTTTAGATCTAGGTAGATCTGGGCTCAAATCCTGGCTCCAGCAATCCTGGCTGTGTGACTCTGAGCAGGTTCGTTAACCACCCTGACCCTCAGTGTCTTCCTTGAGACAGGAAGAAGAAAACTGCCTCACAGCTAGGATCGCTTGAAAACCCTTGTGAGGGGTTAACTGTCCTCGCCCACCAATCAAACGAGACTTTTCATGGCTTCTCCCCTATCCCAGCTTCTATCTCCACACACACTTCCCAGCCCTGTGCCCTGAGACTCATTCGTTAAAATTCATTTGACACGTGTGTCAGAGAGATGTCCATGGTGCTTTACCAACTATCACCGTGGGAACACTATTCAGGACAGAGAAAGGTAAAACGCATCATGGGGTGAATCCTAGTCTTACTCCTCGAAAAGACCCTACTGTGCATCCTTTCGGGTCAAAACAAAAATCACGTACTCCTCCCTCGCCCCAACCACCGACGCACCGCCAGCAGCTCCTGCCTTTGCTGTGAGCCTGGCTGCTGAGGAAAACGTCAAGGGCCTCTGTTTGGAGGGGGCTTCCCCGGTGTCCTCAGAAGAGGCGCCCTGAAGGACGAGACAAAGGGAAACAAAAGGGGAAGGTGGGGTGCACACAGACAACAAAACCTGCCCCGAAAGGAAGGGTCGGAAGCAGCCCCGCACTCCACTCACCCCAGTATGGAGAGAGGACCTCTCAGAAAAGCTTCAGCCTCCCCAGCAGCCACCTCAAGATGCCCACCTGCCTCCCTACCAACAAGTCCTTGGGGAATGGTTACTGGCCTCAGAGAAGGTTCCAAAACTCCATCAAAAAACCACTACTTGGAAGCAGGTTTTCAGTGCCGCCGCAAATTATATGACTTTTATTATGAGGTATGGTTTCAGAATAGTCCCAGCTGACAGAGCCCTGGCTCGATGCCCACCGTGCCCCCTGAAGGGGGGTCATCTCTGCCCACATCTCCGCGACTCCAGCTGGCCATGCTGCCAGCAAGCCTGCCGGGAGTTTGGGTGTAGGGAGCTGCCCATCACGGTGCCTCTGCACGAGACACGCGTGCTTATTCACCGTGGAGCAGGGGCTGGCCTATTTTTTTGGCTGTTAAAGGAATTGTTCTTAACATCTGGAGACCAGATCTCTCTGAGAAGCTGAGAGCAGCAGTCCAGACAGCCTGGCTGGGGCGGGAGCTCTGCCGGGAGCAAGCTGCCGCTCGTTCTGCTCCGCTCCTGGGCTGTCCAGACAGCGGCCTGGGCCGGGGAAAGGGAGGGCGGGGGTGGAGAAGCAGGGGCTGGGAGCAGCTACTCAGGGGGACCCACACCAACCAGCAGCATCACTGGCACCTGGGAACCTGCTGGAAATGCAGAGTCTCAGGCCCCACCCCAGACCTCCTAAACCCAAACTTGCATTTTAACAAATTCTCCAGGTGACTTTTCTGCAAATTAAAATTTAAGAGGCACTGGTCTGGAACAGTGATTCTCAACTGTAATTCCTTCATCAGAGTTTCTTAGGAAAAATTTTAAAAATACTGATGCCCAGGCCCCACCCTCAGAACTGAGTTAGGTCTGGGGTAGCACGCCAGCATCTGTCTGTTCTTAAATTTCCCCAGGTGATTCAGATGTCCAGTGAGGGTCAAGAAACATTGGGAAAAGGAAAAAATGTATAGTGCCTAACATTTATTTCTCATCAGAAAATAATTTCAGCTTCACTAATTTTAATATAGGGACTGAAGGGTCTCAGTGCCCGTAAGTGCCACACAGCCACGTAGTGGAGACTTGTGTCTTAGACGGTGTTTTCCAGACTGCTAAAGGGCAACAAATGCACTGAAGCCGGGGGAGGTCAGAGCAGCACTTCATGCACGCACCTGCCCCAAGCGTAGCTGGTACCTGGGGCTGCTCAGGTGTGACAGGTAAATGGATGTACAGATTGTGTGGCCTGGCTTTAAGGAACAAAGCGGTCCTTGCAAAGAACACCCTGCTTGGAAGGAATACTGAGAATGTAAGCACACGCCAACTAACAGAAAATGGCGGGCTGACCCTTCTCTGGCTCCCAGCAAGACTCCTCACCTGCCACACCGTGCCACCAAATGCGTTCTGATCAGGTGGGACAAGTAGCAGCCCAGAGAGTGAGAAAGAATGTGACCCCCCCTTTTTCTAAGAGAGGCAGAGAGAGAGGGAGAATCTGAAGCAGGCTTCACGGCCAGTGTGGAGCTGGACATGGAGCTCGATTTCACGACCCCAAGATCATGCCCTGAGCTGAAACCAAGAGTCAGACACTCAACTGACTGAGCCGCCCAGGCGCCCCCAGAACCTGCTTTTCTTGCAGAAACTTGTGCTGTAGAGAAAGCACCTGGGAAATAAATGTTTGACAACTATGTATTCTTCTGTGATTTGGTTGCTTTTAAAAAGGATATAACTGGGTCAGCCTACAAAGGCCCTCATCCTGCAAAGAAAACTTCGAAATAGAACTGTAAAACTAATTTTTTTAAAGAATAAAAAAAAGAAGATTTCATTGGATTTTGAACCCATTTGTTAAAAATATAAAAAATGCAACACTTGATTAGTTTGCGTGAAAAACTGATTGACATCAGGGAAGATGGAAATTTACAAGCTGAATTTCAACAAAATCCTTTGCATAATTGGAGGATGGGGTTGAAAAATTAGTACCATGATTTAGTCAGCACAGTGAATATACTTCCACTGGGATCTGTTTATCTTGTGAGGTGGGTTATTCAGTTATGACAGGCATGAAGTCCGTGCACCAAAATAAACTAACCTTGGAATTTATCCTTGAGAGTTGGATCACAAAGTGTTAAAATCAAGAAGTTTTTTAAAAAAAGGAAATCTATTCAACTACATTACTCTAAAAATCTTTTAATTATTAATCAACTAAGTAGGACTTATTTCAAATATATCCTATTCCTTTTGTATAGATTAATAATACACATATATTAGCATTGAGGGACACATAAAGAAATTGAAAATTACATAAGATACACTGGGAGGGGTGTGCGTGCTAATTTTCTTTCCCGTACATTAGAAAGTTTTGGAGACACCTGCTCTACAAGGAGAAGGTGGGGCCTTACGTCCTGAACTCCGGTTCTGAAGCCCATCCCTTAGTTACAGAAACGATGAAATGTCTGCGGATGGGGTGGGAGGAAGTACCTCCCGTGACTGCCAGCTGGTATGGACCCTCAAGAACGGGCCTTTGGGAGAGATATTCAGGGGAGTCCAGACCAGCCAATTCCAGGATCTCCTGGGTCCTCGCGGTTCAGCCCAGAGGGTGCTCCAAAGGCACTGGGGGGAGGTTCACCCTCTAAACTGAGACCCCTGCTCCCTGCACGTATATGGCAGCGACACCTGAACTCTTCTCAATAAATTTTTCGTAGCATCGTATCTTCATTAAAATTTTATTCTATTAGCATTCTGAATCCGAACCACTAAGTACATAATTGCTAAAACATGTGTTAAGCGACGACTTAGGAAATGCCGGTTTTATCATATTGTTAATTAACAGAAAGCAGGATTAATACACTCACAGATCATTAGGAGTGTTCGGTTCCATCTCCCCCGCTCTGCAGCGGGGAGGGTGGTGGGCAACCCCAGGCACAGCTCCTCGTGGTTCGCCCGCTGCCCCTCTGCAGGTTCTGCCAGGGTCTTTGGGACAAACTCAAGAAACAGAGACTCAAAGACTATTTTGCCCAAAGGAAACTATTCTATGATCTGGGATCACTCAGTGCAGGCTACTCAAAAGGCCGGACATGGAAGGATTTAGGTAGGAGGGAGAGAAAGAGCAACACATCCTCTTAAGTCAGACCAGGGAGGCTCCGTAGACCACTGGGAAGTTTCCAGTTTTGACTCAGAGGTTGTGGCTGAAATCGTGGTTGTGCTGCATTACCTGCTGGGCAAGCCATTAACCCCCTGACCCTGTGTTTCCACCTGTAAAACAGGAATGAAGATGCCGACCTCCCAAGGCGGGCATGTGGACCGAATGAGAGAATGCACCCTACTATCATCCCTGCACAAGTGTGCACTTTTTATGGAAGGATCCTCCACCCAATATTGCTTGGAGTAAGTGGGCCGCCAGCTGAGACTTGAAAATGATGTAGGTATCAATAACTGTTGACTGGAGAAGGATGGGCTCTAGTGGGGCTATCCTGAGGTAACAACGCCGAGTGATTTGGAAGTGGATTTGGACTTGCTCTCCTCTCCAATGGAAACCCGGTCATATGATCTCTAGGACCGAGGGGTTTATTCAAACCTCTGCCCACCCCATCCTGGGAATTATAGAGGTATTCAGGCAAGAAATGAATTAGATGTCTTCTCTTATCCCAGCCATCCACATTGCTTTAGCCTGGCCCAATGGTGGTACTCCCAATTCTTCACACTTAATAATGAAATTGTCCCCCTGCCTGGGCAGCACACAAGACTGGTGCTGGAAGTGAGCACCCCCAGAGATGAGGGAGGAATGAGGGGGCCAGGTACGGTGATGAGGCCCCACCTAGGGTTTCCTGGAAGCTAAGGGTCAAGGTGAAGCCCTGGGTCAGAAATATGAAAGCAGTCAGGAAAAGCAAACAGGTTCAACCTCAGCCTTCAACAATAAACTTTAGCTGGGGCAGGAGCCCTTCCCAGAGGAAGAGAAGAGCAGGGCCAAGGCCAGCTGCTAGGATGATGATAAATTACTTCACCTAGCTGGAGCCAGGATACAAAAAATCAAAGCTAGGGGAAAATAGAAAAAAAATAAATGCAGACCAGCCCCTGCTGAGCCCAAGTGGGAACACAGAAATCACCTGGTTGTGTGTGTGTGTGTGTTTTTTTTTTCCTGGAACATTCTTTCAAGGCCCCAGGTACTTAGCATATTAAAGTTTCCTGGGTTGAGGCCTTCTAACATGGGTTATTATTTGTGAACTGTGAATGGAAAGAGCTCCCTTTCCCTTTGTAGAAAAGGTTAAGAGTAGAAAGAGCCACCTTATTTGTGGGTTGTGAGTGGAGTGTGGGCTTTGGGTTCAGACCTGGGCTGTAATCACAGTTCCACAACCGATCAGCTGTGTGAGGTCTCTCTGTGCCTCGGTTTTCTCATCTGTAAAATGGGGATACTGATATTTTGAGGCAGCAGAGCATTTAAACAAGACAATGCCCATGAAGCTTAGCATAGTTCCTCATCCTGGTAGAGCACTTGTGTCCCTCGCAGATCTGGTTTTCTTACTTAAACGGACTTACTGTATTAGCTCACTAACTTGACCCTGGGGGATGCAGGCTCCTGGAAATGGCTGCCTCTGAGAAGTGGGTGGACAGGACTCTTGCGCTTTGAGCAACGCCTGCCCCATGACCAAAAGGAGGCAAAGAGAGCCAGAGAGCCAGAAAATGGCCGAGAAGGGACCCTCCCTACCCCCCAAGAAGAAGGATCACCATGATGGTTTGGCCTGATACTCGGCACAATGACTGCTACACTAGAGATGGACCCTTCCCATGCCCAGAGCAGGCACAGGACACACATGCAGGCCAGGTAAGAAGGCAAGGCCTGGGTCTCCACCAGGAGCTACTGCCTCCCTCCTGTCATCAAACCCAAGAGCGAGAGCCTCCCTGCTCTCCAGAGAAGCCAAGCGAGAGACAGCAGAGCTGTACCCAACTTGAAAATCACGGCGCCCCCAGAGCCATGTTGTGGCCAATCTGCTGCCTGGCTGTTGAGACCAGTAACTTCAATTTATTTGTGTCTGGGGCCTTAAAGAACCTCAGCTGTCATCCCTTCCTTAGTTTATTACCAAATTTCTAAAATATTACATTCTTTATTATATCCAAATTCACTTTATTGCACTTGACAATACAGATAATCACATACCATATGCTCTAATGTTTTGAAACCAATGCATGCTGACAGCGGTTTTTATTCATGATGCATAATTCCATCCCGAGCTCACAATGAGGCCTCTGAGCACCCAGCCTGGTGTTAAGACTTTTGCCTAATAACAGATTAACAATACAGCAAGTTGCCGAGACACAATCCGTCCCTTGCCATTCTCTATTTACAATGGGAAAAATGTACCTGAGCTGAAAAGATGGATTTATCGGAGAGAGGGGGGAAAGAAACCCCTACCACCACCCACCCGTCATTCCCGGAGGGTTCATAATGATTTGTTATTGTTCCATGCTTATGAAACTTGATATTGAAAAGAGGGATTGGTCTTGTGCCAAGTAGCAAGGCAACTAATCACACAACCCACACTGCTGGGCCCTGAGAAATGCAGGCACAAAATGCCCCAAAGCCCTCATTAGCAGTCTCTTGTTTTCACTCTTGTTTTGCTACAAGCAAATATTTGTCACTCCTCTACCTTGGTGAGACCCTCCCTCCCTCTTGTCCCCTCTCCTCATCCCCTGGGCATCCCTTCTGTTCCCAATTAGCCCCAAGCTTCCTGGCAAGATGAACGCAGCCAGGGAAGATTCCTACCCTGGGCCTCCTGGCACCTCTCCGGGAGAAAGGCCAGCACGGCGGGGACACTCCTCACGGCTTCTTCGGCAGAGCCCCCTCGTCCAAGGGCAGCTGAAGCAGAGGGTGGATAATCTGAAAATGACCCTTCAGCTTTGCGGTGGTGCCCGGAACAAACAATGCCATTTCACGCATCCCCTAACTAAGCGCTTTCTTCCATTTGCTCTGGAGAAACGCTCAAACAACTGGAAACCCATTAGATCATGTCAGGCGTTGTGGCAAAGAGCTTGGGCTGTCACCAGCAGAGAATCAACTCAGATTTACAGATCCTTAAAGCCTGAATCTATAGATATTCGTCTTCCCCCCGCAGATAGACGAGGGGACGAGGGTGGCGGCAGAGGAGGAAACAGCAGCCCCACAGCTCGGCCACAGACAGATCGGAGTTTAATAATCATTCTCCCGGATAATGGGATTTCTCAACAATGGGAGGAGTGGGGAGGAAGGAAGGAAAAGCCAGGCCTTCGCTCTGCCCAACACTTGGCTGTTTTTCCAAAGCTTTGCTGAGGGGTGGCAGGAAAAGAGAGGTTATCGGCAATCGTGCCTCTGGGGGACCCAGTGACCTGCCGTAAGCAAAAGCAACACTACTGGCCAAAGAAGGGACTGGAGTTGGTAGACACAGAAATGCTTACTTAGCCACCTACGAAGGAGGCCGAATGAATTAAGGGGCGTCTTACTCCTTGTAATTGCTGCGCTCCTGGACAGCTTAAGTTATAACTCGTTTTCATAAATAAAAACCTCTTTCCCCTTTGGGCTTCTAGCAGAACTCCAAGAAAGGCTTTTTCTTATTTCTTTCATCATCTTTAGCAGAAGCAGGGGCTCCTCCTACCTTCTCAAAGGGTACAGATTGTTCTTTTGTTCTGTTCTTTTCCCCTTGCTCATCTCACACAGATCAAGGATGGAAGTAACTGGTCACAAAACCAGTATCAACTAGAGAGACCAGAGCTTAAAGACCTAGTTTGCAGACATGTTATTGGCAGGTCTCGACGGGTCTGGAAAGGAGAGGTTTGGGGCCATTTCGTAATTCAGCAAGACCCACTTGCGATCTGTGAAGCGACCGCTGAGCACACTGCTTCCTGGGCCCATCTTGCCCACCAATACGATTTTGTCTGAATACTTCTTCTGGGGAGAGGACATCACCCCTCAGCACTTCATAAAGATGGCTTGTGCAAGAGCCAGGCGTCTTGAGGGGCTGCTAAGTTGTTCTTCATCCTAAGGCTCGACCTTTCTCTTGGTCACTTCATGCTCAGCCATCTATAAACAGGGAGCCGGCCCACCCAACTTCCAGCTCTCCAGATCTAACACAGCCACCTTGTTCCTACCCTCGTGTCCTCTGGGTCCTCTTAAATTTCTCCCATGATACTGTTTCCAATCCCCATTGGACCTCCCCAGATATGGTCTACCTTGTCAACATCGCTCCTGGACTGGGACGCTGAGAACAGGACATAATACTCCACGTGGGGTCTGTTGCAGAGTATGAGACCCTCATCGGACTCTTCTTCAGGCAGTTTCTCATGGCTTTCTTAGCAGTTTCAGCATCCCACTGCCTCAAAGAAAGCTTACACGGTCAATTAAAGCCCGGGCTGCCTGTAAACCGTTATTAAAATTCCTTCCCCCCACCTTCATCTGTTTTCCTTCCTTTAGACTATAAACTTTGTCGCCTCCTGATGATAAAAGTAATAGACATTTTAGAGTCTTAGAAAATACAGAAAACGAGTTTTCCTACAATAAACATTAACCGTACACCCACTAGATGGAGGAAACTTAGCTGAGCCTTTAGAATGCAGTGGAGAGTAAGCCCCAGCCCTTGCCACGCAAAGAATGGAGTTATCTGGTCCTGAGGGCCAGAACTGCTGTTGGCCTTATTCGCCCCTGCTTGCGTCCCCATCCCCTTGATTAGTGACCAGGGCAGAGTGGGTGCTTTGCAAAGTAACTGTGATACAGGGAATGGCTTTGGAGGATGGCACTCCAGCTTATCAGCCTGTACATACAAATGATTTTATTTTTCAAGGATGGTGTCAGTTACGATCAGATGTAGTCAGTACCAGATGAAATGCTAGGAAAAGGAATCTCAGACCCTCTCCCTCAGATGGCCAGGGCCTCCTCTTCCAGATTCCACCCAGAGCCTCGTCCCTGAGCACGGAACCTGCCCCACCGAGGGCACGCCAATTCCAGGATCCCTGGGCCTGGCCAGACAAAGCCATCTTCCTCCTCTGACAAGCGCAGTTGCAAAGGCTTACATACAAGCCCACGTTTCTCCAGGCGGTGGCAGCTGGGAAGAACCGAGCAGGGACCAAAGACTGGAGAGGTCTAGCGTGCTCTGCTCCTGTTGAACCACCACACCAAACCAACTCAAATTCAGGTATGCTGCTTCTACCAGGACTGGATGTTTAAGCATCTGGGGTCAATGGGGCCACAGACACCACAAGCCAGACAACACCCTGGACCGTGGCCCCCAGTCACTGTCTGCCATGAACGAGCTGCCGTGGATAGGACAGCACCAGCCAGCAGCTGTTGGGGCTTTTTTTTTAAAAAAACAAAATGCAGCATTTCTGGCTCTTGGAAGGCTGGGAGAGCAGTTGGCTCTGCTATCCCTAAGACTGACCGACTAGGAGTTCCATTGTGCTTGGTCGAAGACAGAAGGCAGGAGCTAGGACGGTCCCATGCTCAGGGAGAGCCTCTCACCCCGCCCAGCATCGTCTGTTACTGCTGTGCCCAGAACACTGCGCCCTACACAGTGCATCCAGCCTTTCCTTCCACGGTGGCAACCTTCCAGAGAGGCTGGGGATGAGCCCTGGAACAGTGTTCTTCCCCTGGGGTCTGCGGCTTGATCCATGAGCTGGCCTGTCTGCCCTGCCCCAGCCCGCAGCCACCCCTTCCCCACTCCCATCCCTCTGAGGGAGGACGTTCCTACCCAACTACCGTGCCGCAAACTCATGAAGGCCTTGCTTTCTGGTTCTTCCTTCCTGGTTTTCTGCCTGCCAGAAGGTATAATGTACTCGCTTATTTTGTTTCATTGGCTTGTAAAGGAACATAACTGAATCATGATGGGGAAAGAAGCTGGCAGTGGCAGAGGCCTCAGCAAAGGCTGGATAGAGGCCAGGATTTAAGTAATCCCTTGGCCATTCACTCTCCCCGAGGACCAGCAGCATTGCTGTGCTGGGATGGAGGACAGGAGAGCAGGGTCTGGAGAGGCACCTCCCACCCTGGGACCGCATGATCCGGGCGGGCCCACTGAGGCAGGGGCAGAGCTCCCTCCAGAGAGGAAGAGCTGCATGCCTTGGGTGGTCCTCATTATTATCACAAGCACCACTACTTACTGAGCAGAAGTCTTACTCAACCCTTTTAAATACATTATCTCTAATCCTTCCAACCTGTCCTCAAGGCAGGTAATGTTACCCCAATTTGACAAATGAGAAACCTGATGCTCAGGGAAGTCACCTGCCAGGGTTTCTCTGCAGAGTAGCTGAGCTGGGACGCAAGCCTGGATCCATCTGTCCCGAAAGCCTGGGCTTTCCTCTCCATCAGCCCCTGGAAGGGCAACCAGAAAAAATGGAAGGTCTAGCATAAACACAACCCTAGATAAGACACCATAGCACGGAGGCCAAATGCCTGATGGGTTACCCTTGCTGGGAAGTAGGGTGGCCTGGGATGCCCAGAGGGTCCTCAGGCTGTGTCACCCTGAGCAACTCACCTGACCTACAGGCTTGGCTTCGTCACCGAGGCCTGAGACCTCTTTGAGTCTGCACCAAATTGTTCAGCACCGCGTTTCCTGTGCTTAGAGCTTGCACTCGATCAAGATTTATCAAATGAATGAATACATCTGAAAAACTGGACATCCCAGTAACATCCTCCCTACTTATCTTATTAATTAGGTAACACAGAACACTTTGCATGGAGCATAACACACATCCAGGGATCAATAAGCAGAACTTCCTGGTTATTATTAATGCTATTATCCTATACTTTTTATTAGAATACCATGACCGCTTCACGAGGTCATTGTAAGGATCAATGCAATTGTGAACTATAAGCGTAAGCCAGTATTTTCATCATAACCAGTAGCCAACCCTGGACCATAAAGGCAGATGCTGCCAAGTGTCATGGGTAATACAGCAGAAGCCAGCGCCAAGGTGTCCTGGGAGGCTGCGTGCACTGGGGGCGCCCAGGAGGGGAAGGTCCCGGGGCACTGTGCCCAGCAGGATCCCGGGGCCAAGCTGCTGGGGACAGCACCAGGGATTTTGCCTCCTGCTACCATCATGTGGGTCACCTGATGCTCATAAATTACAGCCCCCTCGGCCAGGTCTCTGCTCGGCTTTGTTAAAAATAGTTTACAACAGAAACCTAAATCCAGACTCCTCTAAATCGGGGTGGCGGGGGAGCAGGTGCTACCCAGACGTGGCGCCGTGCTGACACGGGAGGACGGCAGCCTCCGCGGCAGAAGCGCCAGCTGGGGGTGGGGGGTGGAGGGCTCTTGACACAGAAGGGACAGCGGCATTCCCTCCGCAGTGCCAGCCAACTTCGACTCAGTCAATATTGGCGCAGCACCCGCTTATGTGCCAGGAGGGCCTGGAGGTTGAATTAGCCGTGGCTCAAGGTGACCAAATGGATGGGGATTAGTGAGCACACAACAACTCTGATTCAGGACAGATTTTCTGAAGGAATGAGGTCAACAGACTTGTCTTTTAAAAGGAAGCGAGGGTTCTGAGACCGTGCCCCACAAAAACTTCTGGTAGCCTGCCCTGGGCTCTGGAGCTCTGGAAATTCCTCTCATCCTGGAGGCTTCTACGGCAAGTCCTTCCCCTCTTTTCCAGGTTGCTGGTGCCAAATACCATCGTGCTTAGCAAACCCAACATTTCCAGAACAGGGTGAAGCTCAAAATAATTCTCACAGTGAGACTCACTGGGACCTAAATAGCTTTGCTGATTAAACCTCTGAGTCCTTACCCGAACCTGTGACATTCCTCCCGAGTGATGCCAAACCTTCTACTGCACCCCGGCAAGCTGGGGCCCGGGGTCTGACTCTGCCGCACACGCCTGCTGGAACCACCTGCCCTTACCCCGTCACAAGCCACTGGTTTACTCTTTGGAACGGCTGACCAGCTTTCCGGCTCCCCCACCACAAGCCAGCAAAGCAGAAAGGAATAATCAGTTGCCCTAATTAATACAGCACCCTTCTTCGGGGATCTGGAAAACAAGGGCAGTTGTGGACAGGCTGAGGTGATACAGAGGAAGAAGGGCCCCAGCAGGGTGAGGGCTTGGGACCCTCTTGTTATTGCTGGGGGTATGGACTCTCCCATTTGCTCACCTGCCCAGCTGGAAGCAGGAAGAAAAAGAACCGACGAGTGCCTAGATCTTCTCTTGATGTGTCATTATTGTAATCACTGTTATTTTACCACTGTCTTTTCAAAAACCATTCCTGTAGGTTATTTCAATTTATCCCCACAATCATCCAATGAGGTATCTCCAAAGGGATTATTATCCCTATGTGAACCCAAGAGGAAACCGAGGCTTAAACTGAGTGACCCCTGATTTTGGCCACAGTGTGAATCAGATGACACGGACAAGAGGAGAGGTCCCTGGTCTTGCCTGTGGCCAGAGAGCTAAGGTACCTAAGGTGGAACAGCACTGGTGGGTCAAACGGGCCCCTGGTCAAGCCAGGCCACAGAGGCCACAGAGGCAGGCTGCCGGGTTCTGGGCGGCAGGGCCCGTCCCTTCAGAGCGCTCTCTTCCCTCCCTGCGTTTCCCTCTCTCCAGTACCACGGTCAGGCCCCTAGGCCTGGAATTCAGGGGAAAGATTTAACAAGCCACAAAAGCTAGTGGTGGATTGATTAGCCCGTTGCCAGGGGGAGCGGCCTGCCTCTCCTCGATAGTAGTGACAGGCTGTAAAAGGTTAGTGACGCGCTCCCCGCCGCTAGATCCTTGGAGCTAAATGATAAAATGATGTCAGGACTAGGCGGAAAGCTCGATTCCTACTTAGAACCGCCACAGCTCCAGAAATGAAACTCTGCTCAACATTCTGGCCTTCTGCTCCAAAGCTCTGAGCCAGACCCAATACGTCGATGAGGCAGCCAATTACGGCTGATTGCGTGCTCCTGCCCTGGTCTCCACCAGCTTGAGAGCAGACAGCCACCGGCCACAGCAGGTGAGAGGCCCTGAACCTATCCCATGGCTCCAGCTTCGCCCTAACGTGCAGGGGAGAGGCTGTCATCGTTACCCTGACTGCCTGTCCCACGCAGGTCCTTCCCCCAGAAGCCCTGGGGAGCTGAGCCAGGCAAGCTTCATCCACCTGCCGACCGTGCTAGGTTGTGGGAACCCCCATCTTCTATGGAGCTCGCACCCCGAGCTGCCCACTGTGGTGCCCTGGCGCGCCCGTATGAGCAAAGACAGTGGAGACTCTGCTGGATTTTCCCCTTTGCCTTGGATAGGTTCGCTTAAACAATGTGAATAGGCATTATGACCTTACCACGGAGAGCACCAAAATAAATGTGCCAATCCAGAGAATCTCAAGGCCTGGGGACAAGAAGGTGGGAGGGGCGTTGGGTCTCTGGCACTACCCATCTCACCAGCTGGCAGGCCCCCCACCCCGTTCTCTTCCTGGCTCCCACGCTGCCTGCAAAGCCTTGGCAAATGCAGAAAGGATTAAGGCACAAACTTAGAACCCACCCACGACTCCTCTACCAGGGAAACCACTGGTAACAGCGTGGAGAATCTCCCTCCTTCCACAAATACTGCTCTACCAAAGTGACACATCACCTTCCCCATCACTCAGGAACATTTTTTTTTTTAAAGCACGATCACAGGCACCACCCTCTACAACTCTGGCCGACTTGGCAGGAGGCGGAGCCTGGGAAGTGGCCCGCTCGCAGATCCCCCCAGCTGATTCGGATTCTAGTGTGATTCACGGCATGTATATAGTTTATGGCTCTTTCTGTGCAATATTATGTCATCAGCATTTCCACACGCCATTTAAAAATTCCTTGTAAACATCGCTTTAATGGGTGTGTAATAATCCATCACATCAATGTCCCATCATCTCCTTTCAGTCTGCTCTTGCATGTGCTCTCCCCAGAGAGTGTCCGGAAGTGGCTGGCATCCAGACTGAAGACTTCCTCCCAGCTTGCAAGGCCAGCGAGCCCAGCCGCTGGCACATACACTCGGGGAGCGGGGGCTAGCCTCCTGCACTGCCATCTCGGGAGCCTGTACCGCACCCCAGAATTCTTTACCCATTGGGTAACCTGGCTGTCTCTGCCAGGAGGAGCATCTCGGTGCCACGGGGGAAGATACACTCAGCAGGCCCTCAGTGAAGTTTCCACAAGGCTCACTGGCTCAGGACTGTCGCCACCTTAAAAGGCATTTTTGAATCTTTTCATTTTGGCCCAGGAATTAGGTCAGGAACTGAGTTCTTCATCTTCCTACACCCGTTTCTCTTGCTTCTTCCCATGAGCAACTTGGAAAACTTCTCTCTCTCCAGAAATAAGCACGCAAGAGGCCTTGTTCTAGAGTCCCCGGTCCTGCATGAGGAGGGGTCATTTCAGAAGATTCTCACCGCTCTTTACAGCCAGAATGCCCAGCTTCCAGAGGATCCACCAGAATGACAACTGACCCCAAGATGCCAGGCCGGGGCAGGGAGGCTTCTTTACCATCCTCCCTCCAGATGCTCTACAAAGGAGAAACACCTGGCAAGCAAACTGGGGACCATTTCCAATTTCAAGCTACTTGTTCCCCATCAGGGAGCTCTCAGGCAAGGCACCCTCCATCTCCCACTCCGGGAACATCTGGCAAGTAGATGATTAGAAGCACATGCTAGCAGTTACGAACATGCTTCCTGGCGAAACCGAGCTTGGTCTCAGGAGCCCTATCTTCCCTCTTCTCTCTAATCCCCCGCCCCACCCCATTCACCTCCCCATCCTGGCTTTGCCGAGCTGTTCTGCCAAACAGATGTTGCACCTGACCCAAGATCTCCCAGGCACATGGTCAAAACTTTTTTAAGAAAGAGGCTGCAACACCAAACAGTCCTCCCAAGTCCAAGATAGCTCTGTAAATACCGCCCCTGGCCCCCTTCTGCCTCCAGTAACAGCCAGGCCCAGGTGTGTTCCCTTCTGGTTCCCAATCTCTGCTCCTGGCCTTGGTGCAAAGCTTGTCATCCCTGCTCAGGAGGCATCACACTCAGTGGGCCATAGGCACTCCCCTTCAGCTGAATGTCTATGTCAAGTTTCACATGAAGGAATATGCTGAAAAAGACCTTCCTGGAGTTTAACATCACTTGTTTCCAGCAAACGAGGGTTAGTTCCAAGGCCTCGGCCAGGGCAAAGATTTGACAGGGAAGAGAGAGGCTGGAGCTAGGTGTTAACTCTTAGGAGGTGAGCCATTCAAAGCCCCTAGGAAAGTTCTAGAATCAGAATGGCTTAACCACCTCCTGTTGTGAGACCCCTGGGAAACCTGCCTCCTACCTGCTTCATATCCTAAGTCACTAAAGGCAAGAGAATCTTTGCTACTGATGGGGCAGGAACAGAGGCTGGGGAAGGTCCCTGCGAACGTACACACTGGATCATCCGAACACCGGGTCACTGTCCTGTGGTCCGTACCCATGTTACAGCTCACTCCGACACACTCACAACTTCTAAGGAGTAGGACCGTGAATGAGGATACCGGGGAAGAAATCTAAAGCACGCGCCTCCCACACTGCATTGCTCTGTGAACTCACAGGCATCCTCCCAGAACAGGACAGCGGGGCCTGCACACGGTACTCCTGCACCCCTTTCCAGGTTCCCCGCCTTCACTTCAGTGTGTCTTCCGGGTGCAGAAATGCTGGAAGAGCATAGCATTTGGAGTTAGATAAACTCAAGGTCCTAACCCCAGAGCTCCTGCTTGCAGGAAGCCAGAGACTCTCGTCACACCTCAGCATTGTCATCTATGAAGCCAGGACAACGGAAGCCTCTCCCGGGGCTATTGTAAGGATTCGGTGAAGGTCTTTAATGGAATGCTGGGCACACAGCAAGATGTCCAAGGCTCCTCTCCTCCCTTCCCCTCCCTTGGGCAAACTGTGGACAGAGATGACGGGGGAGGGGCACACGAAACGGGAGGGACAAATGCATCCAACCCCATCTTGGGCACAGATAAGCAGACCATCTCGGGGAGCACTGGCTTTCTCGGTCAGGAAGGCACTTGACTCGTCTGATGCGGCGGCAAGCTTCGAGAGGAGCCCCGCCGTTCTGCCATCTCTGTGGCACGGCCCTGTGGCACGATGCACGCAGGCCCCGCTCGAGAGAGGGGACTGGCGGTCGCTGGTTAACTGCCGGTTAAGGCAGCTGCACTTTATAGTAACCCAGCATGGACAATATTATGAATGACACTCGCAAGCTGCCAGCCTGGGGACTCATTACAGTCAAGGTACAACACGGCAGCCTGCCAAGCCCCCGGCTTTCACACTCGCTATGCCAGAACATCTACACACAATTTAATTGCATTATAATTTCAAAAGTGCTTTTCAAACTGGAAAAAGGCATTCACTGATTAACCAGCGAAGAGCAAAATTGTTTATGAAATTGAATACAAAAAGCTACAGAAATGTAATTGGGTCGTTCTAGCACCTAATTTTCAAGCCATTTTCCCCACTTATTTAATCACGAGATACAAAAGGAGCGACTGAATTGACTTCATACTAATTAGATTACTCCCTGCGATCCTCCGGGCCTATATTCCAACTGGTTGATAGCAATGTTTTAAATGGGAACGAAAATGCTGCAGCAGCCTGTCGGCGGGACAGAATGGATCGTTTTGAACAGACCCTTCCGGCATCTGTACCCCCAAACCTCCCCGGCTCCCTGCTCCACGTGTGAGTCCTCGGAGAAACATCACCCTCCAGGGGATTGATGGGAAGAATCCTCAGGTCCGTCTCCAGCACCCCCTTGAAGAATGGGTTTGAGCATGCCCCTTCTATTAAATCTCGCCACTCCCCGGCGGGGCGCGGCTGCTGCCCAGGCAGGCAGAGAAAGCCACGCAGCCGACTCTCCTAATTGGCTGTACGACGCCCTTGGTGTGCCTCAGAACAATTTTCCTTTCATTGTTTCGTAAGCCGACCGGTGGCCCCAACCTGATCGGTGGCAGCCTCTCGGCAAGCCTGGCTCTCCGGAGTTATTTTCTCACTCTGCCCTGAGCTTCCAGCACGGGGCCAAATCTTCACTCCCTCAATTGCCGAGTGCATAAAACCACTTTCCCCTTGGAAAGCAATGCTGGCCTGTGTTTTCAAGGCGCGCCTGCCCTCTGAAGACACAGGTGCGCTGAGAGACAGTGACTCTTGCACAGGTGAGCGCAGCGGGTATCTGCTGGTGGCCCTGACACAGCCGGCTGACTCACGGAGGACAGGGCCCCCTTCTCCTTCGGAGACCTTCCTTTGATACACTGTACAGCTTCTCGTCGCTTTCTGGCTCATTTTAAATTTTATTAGGAGCAACGTAATTGATTATACAATCAAATGTAAAATGTACATTATCAAGATAGCTCAGCACTTCACAGACCATTTAATCAAGATATCTGGGGCTGGGCCAAAAAAAATTAACTTACACGAAGCCTCAAGTGCGCATCACTCTGCTCTTAGTTTCCACACTGAAGATGGGTGGAGCAGGAGCGCATCCTTCCCGGGCTGAGCTGCACACAGGCTCTGGGTCCGCAGGTCCTCCGAGCCACTTCTCCAAACGAGGAGAAAACCCCAAAGGCCTCTCTACAGCGAACCCTATCTGCCGATGTTACATCTTCACGCAGACCCCAATTTCTCTAGTCTGTGAGGATGTCTTTGGGGGCCCGGCCAAGTGCCCCAGCAACATGCAGGCAGCCAAGGAGGGGTTTTCACGTCTATTCGCCCATCACAAACTGCTACTCTCCCTAGGAAAGTAAACAGATGTTGTTTAGGACGCAACAGAGGTGTCTCATGATGACAGCCAATTCTCACAAAACCTGGGGAGCCAGAGAGTGAGGAGAGTGGCAAGAAGGGGACGCCCGCCTGCCATGCCTTCCCCTGCCCTGCTTCCGAGGTCTAGCAGGACGCAGTAGCCACTGCTCCACGAAGCCACTCAGACTAATACCCTGCCATCATAACGGTGTGCTGAGGCTGGTCTACATGCCAGGCAGGGTGCTGGCCCCGGGGGGTAGAAGATGAAACAGGTCCCTGTCTCCAGAGAGATCCCTGCCCTTAGCAGGAGAGGGAGGAGCAAACATTCCAACTCGAAACCGCCAAGGCTGTCATGGAGGGGGAAGGGCAAAAGGAAGGTGACGGCCTGCAAGAACCCAGGAAGGCTTCCAGGCAGGTGCCATGGTCTGTGCCTCTGTCCCACTGGAGTCCTACATGGGAGAGGTGGCTTCTGCACACCAAATGGGCAGAGAAGTGCATTCTAGGTGAAGATAAGGCCATGTACAAAGTCAGGGAGGTCTTCAGGGGCATGGGGTGTTGGGAACCAGCAGGCAGGATGCCATGGCTCAAGAACCAGGGAACAGGACAAGGTGAGGTTGGGAAGGCTGGTGGGAGTTAGGAGAAACCTAGAATGTCATGCTAAAACATTCAGCCCTCATCCTACAGAGAATGGGAAATCCATCATGATCTCTTCCTTCTCCAGAAGCACGATCCAGGCACAGTGCCAGGCATCATGGACCTTACAAGAAATCCTAAGACGCAGCGTGGGTGGCACAGCCCTGGCTCTTGAGTCTGACCCCCTGGGTGCCTCCTGTGTGGTCTTTGGCAAGTAAGCACCCCTCCACGTCTCTGTTTCCTCAGCTCTCAGAGAGGAACTCCGCAAGTCTCAAGGAAAGTGGCATGGGGAAGGCACTCTGGGACGGCTCGGCGGTCATTGCTAAGGAAGCTGGTGACACGAGACACACACGTGGAACGGTGACCATCAATCCGCCACCATGACTGGCATTGGGAGAAGGCCATAAGTGTTGGCGACTGGACATGGGAGCGAGCCGGGGCGCGGGGTAGTGTCACTCTGTACACACCACGTGCTCACACCAGGTACTGAATGAGCAAATACAATGGCATACAACTTAGCAAGGATCCCATACGGAACAAGACTCCTAGATCTCAGGGTGAGGCCCACCCTTCACACCCCGTAGGTCTCATGGAGCACAGGCTCCAAGCTCCCGATAGGCAGGGGCTCCTGGCAGCACGGTCTCCAGCATCCCTCCCAGGACGTGGTGTGATACAGACGTTTCGGGGCTCCAGAGCTGGCTGAAGATGGCCTCTGTCACCACCATCAATGCAACTTCCTGGGCTCAACTGGAGGTTTCCAGGCCACCCTGCTGGGACCAACGGAAGCCCAGAAACACACCCCAGGCAGTGGAAGGACCCACGCATTCAGAAATTCCACAGTCAAAAGAAAGGCATGAGAAAGGGCCCAAGGGTAAAGGATACAAGCCAAAGCCGTGACTGACCATCAACAAGCTCGCAGGAGTCACATGAGACCCGTCAGAGGTGACCTTCTGGGCTATCCCCAGGCAAAGCCCACAACTGCATTCGCTCCTGGGCCATTCTTAATCACTGCTGTCCTCAGACCCATGCATCTGTGTCCCATTCCCACGAGAGACCCACAGGCACAGAGCATGCCCCTGCACACGCAGGGACAATAGGCAGCCAGGGACACAGGGTCTTTGGTCTTGAGCATGACAGGTCAGCAGCACGGTGAGAAAAATGCACGGCAGACCTGGCCGCAAAAGACGTTCTATTCTCTGGGCTATGCTTGGGCAAGGTGACAGGCACGGGAGGCGGCGCCCAGTCCCACTCTGGCTCAGGGGAGCTGCTCAGCAGAGGGTGCACCAGGCCAGACAACGGGGTCTTTGCAAAGTCCTGAACCACAGCCTCCTCAGTGAGGCAGCAGGCCGGGGGACTAGGAGGTGGGGGGGGGGAAGGAAAATGCAAACCCTCCCTTTTGGGGATGGGGCCATCTGCACACACGGGGCGTGTGTGTGTGTGTGTGTGTGTGTGTGTGTGTGTGTGT
>NC_048230.1:14687232-14727815 GCF_002007445.2 Ailuropoda melanoleuca
AACCGGGCAGAGGGTCTGAGCCAGACAAAAACTGGCAGAGGGCAGGGATCTCTGTGACTCAGAGGCCCTTGGGGAAAATGAATGGACTCACTCCACTCCCACCCCAGGCTTCCTGTCCATCCTGGACGCTCTCTTCCCTCCCTCTCCGCTGATACCCCCGGAGGTGATGCCGATGAGCTTGACTCCAGCTCCTGGAGGAAATGGAAACCTCCGCCCTTCCAGCCCCCTCCCCCTCCTGCCCACGAGGTCTTGGCCACAGAGGATGGGCCAGGGGAAGGTGGCACCTGGTCCAGCTGCATACACAGGGCATGCTCTGACCTTCGAGTTTGGCAGAGTGCTGTGTAAATCTCTCCCTTCCCTCTGCTCCGCTCTCCTAAGACTCTACAGGAATGAAGTGATTAACTCCTGTCTCCTACTCCCTGCGGCCATGGAATCTGATCCACTTGGCTCTCGATGAACCTTCTCGAAGCCCCTATGGTCTAAGATGATATCCATGTTCCCAATTATGAAAATAAAACCAACATGTTCCAGGAAAAAAATATATATATATAGACATAAAGAAGAGACCCATGAGTCACCCACTATTCCAAAGGTAACACTGTGACACTTAGGTATGGCCAGGTGGGAATGTTACATGTTTTTAAAACGGCTTTGATGAAACTACACCCAACTTTTTTTTTTTAAAAGATTTTATTTATTTGTTTGACAGAGGTAGAGACAGCCAGAGAGAGGGGGAACACAAGCAGGGGGAGTGGGAGAGGAAGAAGCAGGCTCCCAGCAGAAGAGCCTGATGTGGGGCTTGATCCCAGAACGCCGGGATCACACCCTGAGCCGAAGGCAGACGCTCAACGACTGAGCCACCCAGGCGCCCCGACTACCCCCAACTTTGTATCCTATTCAATCACTTAGATTTTCTTCGAATTATTTATAAAGTTTTTGTGAGCATCATGTTAATGACTCTATAAGATTCTATCATATGGCTGTGTCANCGGAAAATGAATGGACTCACCCCACTCCCACCCCAGGCTTCCTGTCCATCCTGGACGCTCTCTTCCCTCCCTCTCCGCTGATACCCACGGAGGTGATGCCGATGAGCTTGACTCCAGCTCCTGGAGGAAATGGAAACCTCCGCTTTTCCAGCCCCCTCCCCCTCCTGCCCATGAGGTCTTGGCCGCAGAGGATGGGCCAGGGGAAGGTGGCACCTGGTCCAGCTGCATACACAGGGCATGCTCTGACCTTCTAGTTTGGCAGAGTGCTGTGTAGATCTCTCCCTTCCCTCTGCTCCGCTCTCCTGACTCTACAGGAATGAAGTGATTAACTCCTGTCTCCTACTCCCTGTGGCCATGGAATCTGATCCACTTGGCTCTCGATGAACCTTCTCGAAGCCCCTATGGTCTAAGCTGATATCCATGTTCCCAATTATGAAAATAAAACCAACATGTTCCAGGAAAAAAAAAATATATATATAGACATAAAGAAGAGACCCATGAGTCACCCACTGCTCCAAAGGTAACACTGTGACACTTAGGTATGGCCAGGTGGGAATGTTACATGTTTTTAAAACAGCTTTGATGAAACTACACCCAACTTTTTTTTTTTTTTAAAGATTTTATTTATTCGTTTGACAGAGGTGGAGACAGCCAGAGAGAGGGGGAACACAAGCAGGGGGAGTGGGAGAGGAAGAAGCAGGCTCCCAGCAGAAGAGCCTGATGTGGGGCTTGATCCCAGAATGCCGGGATCACGCCCTGAGCCGAAGGCAGACGCTCAACCACTGAGCCACCCAGGCGCCCCGACTACCCCCAACTTTGTATCCTATTCAATCACTTAGATTTTCCTCGAATTATTTATAAAGTTTTTGTGAGCATCATGTTAATGACTCTATAAGATTCTATCATATGGCTGTGTCATAATTTATTTAACTCCGATATGACTAACTATCTGAGCAGCTCTAGCTTTTTGCTACTATAAGTCATATCACAGTGGACATATTTGTGCATAAATATTTTTGACATTTTAGTTTATTGCCTTAGGATGGATTCCCAGAAGTGGAATTATGAGGCCAAGAGTACGAGCATGTTTAAGGCTCTTGATATATTTTCCAAATTGCTTTCCAAAAGGGTTATATTAATTTACACTTTATTAGGAGTCTATAAAAATGTTCAACATGCTACACTTTCCAGCAATCAATACACTCTGTTAAAAATTAGGTTTTAACTATGCAAGCCTACTCTCCTTGTAAAACCAAATGGTAGAGGTCAGGCTAACGCTGTCTTTGATCATGTCCTCATCTGCTCCCCTCCTCATTCCGAAGTGGATGCCCAGGGCTTCCTGGGGGCTGGAGGTTCTCCCAAGTCCTTTCCTGTATCGTTATGTACACTGACTCAGGGTCCTATTTGATTATGTATACCTGTCGGTATCTTCAAAAATATGTTCCCTTTCCTTTTCTCCGCCTAGAGTACAGGTTGGCACGCTTTTTCTGGAAAGGGCCACAGAGTCAGTATTTTGGGCTTATGGGGCACAGTCCACTGTTGTCCTGCAAAGCCACCATCTGCACAGGTGGTGCGTAAGCGCACGAGCATGGCTGTGTGCCAATAAAGCCGTTGACTCAGAGAGCCATTGGGCTAGATTTGGCCTGCAGGCTGTTGTTTGCTGACCCCTGTTCTGGACTATGAAATCCCTTGGAGCAAGCGTCAGGTGGGTGCCCCGGGCCCCTGGAATGGGGTTCTGCACAAGTAGGGACTTGAGGATGATGAGGCGGAGGTCTGACATTTTCAACATTGAACTTGGGGCTTGAGATGGTAGAAAGGGTGGGGAGGCGTCATTCTGCATGACCTCCTCTCTACTCCTTGCACCTTGGCCTTTTGTGGGGGAAGAAGGGGAGGAAAACGAAGAGACATTCGCAAGTGGCTTGAGTTCCTTGGGCCCTGGGAGTGGGAAATGAAAGAGGTGCGCCGTAAACTTTCTCCACCCTTGCTTGTCTCCCTCCGCGGGTCCCAAGCCCCATTCTTCCTCTGTGGTCGGACAGGAAAGGTGCCTACCAGGCAGGGTATCAGTCAGGGCCTCAACAGTGTGACTACAGGCAGAAGAAGAATGATAACCGGCATCCGACAGGCATTTACCATGCACCAGAGCCCTGCAGACTCCCAGGAATCCAGCAAGAACAGTATTTGACGCTGAGGTCAGTGCTATGCTTATTCCCATCACATAGATGAGGACGGAGAGAGGGGAGGTAACGTGCCGAGGCTTTTACAGCTGCTCATGAGTAGAGCAAAGGATCTGAACCCAGGGCCTCGTCTTCTGCCCAGTGCTCTGAGCGCCTCTGTGGCAGACCTGCCCATTGGCCTGTTCGATATCCTTTCTACTCCCTTCTCCTTAGTGCTGAGACCTCAGATAACACGTCCAGCTGACAAACTAGTCTCCAGTCTCCTTCGCGGCGACATATGGTCCATGAGACGAAAGTGGGAACTCTTTGGTTCTCTTTCCTGCTGCTCAGAATGAAACATGGTGACTGGTGCCCCAGCAGCCACGACGAAGCCACCCCATGGACAGAGGCCACATGTTGCTGGTGGTGGAACGGAAACATGGAAGGAGCCTGGGCTGCCTTGTGCTGCCTTCTTCTTCTTTTTTTTTTTTCTTGTAAGATGAGAGAGATAAATCTCTATCTTGTTTAGGCCACATTGATCAGGTCTCTCTTACAGGAAGATAAATGCAATTCCTAAGTGTTAAAGCCTCAGAGAAGGTCTGTAGCTTGCAGGTCTTACAATGCTCACCAGATTTGCTAAGAGGAGTCCATCCAGCAGGCTCCGAACACATGTCTCTTACCCTGTCCCCCTGTTCCAGAATCATTCCATGCACTGGAACACAAGGATAAAAATGTGGGCCAGGGATTGAACAGCATGCAACCCTGGGGGAAGGGGAGGAAGTGGGTTAAAAGGAGAAGAAAGAGCCCCTAGGGGCAGGGAGGGGTTTTCCTTCTCAGCTTTGAGAGGGGTGGCCACGCACGGCCCAGAGCAGGTTGAGGGCTTTGCCCTCTGAGAAGCAGGATCCCAAATTACCCATGGATCCTGAACAGAGGAGATGACCCACCATGGCCTGAGACAAAGGACCATCGTTCCTGTGTTCCTGGTCCCCGTGGGTAGACCAGTGACCCGCCCCCCCTCCCTCCACTGTCCAGCACGCTAACCGTGAGGCTACTGTCGGGTCCATCTGTCGCCAAACCTGGGGGGCTTAGGGTCATCCGGGGAGGCCAGCCATGCAGAGACCCGGGGCAGGATCTAGCTCTCACCTCTAAAAGCACAGACTTGCATCTGTTTTCATCTCCGTGCTCTGCTCTCCACGCGGGGAAACAACATAGTCCCAGGAGAGACCCCCAGTTCAAGATTCTTAGCATTCCAGAGAGTCAAGTCGTGGTTTTAGGGTTCCACCGGCAGGTGGCTACTCCGCTCCCAGTAACCCAGAAATGGCATGGGGGTGTCCTCGGGGGGAAGTCTGGGGCTCAGGTACTCACTGGTCAAGGCCATCTGAGGCCTTGGTGAGGGGGTGAGGGTCTCGGTAAACCCATCCCACGGGAGGACGAAGACACCGTGGAAGGTTTGGTTCTCACCAGAAACGAAGAGGAGAATCCTGCAAATGCCCTGGAGGTGGCCGCACTGGGAGGTTCACCTTGAAAGAAAGTTGCTGCTGAGGTCACACACTTCACCTTGTCCTCTGCCGAGCGAAGCACTTCCCAGTTTTCCCTCAGACGTCTCCCTATCAGGACAATCTGCAGATTTCCCTCCAGTCGGCACATTGGCTGCAAAGATAATGTAGGTATTTTCAGTCAGCCCGGAGCGGGAAAGATAAGGGGGGGGAGAGCCGGGGAAAACTTGATTGAGTGACCGAGATAAATGGACTGTACCACAGGAAATCGAAATGCAAAAATAAGGATCGGGAGCAACTGAAATATTTAAAAAGATAGAGAAGGACGGGCATGTGAGCGGAGCGGCCTTACCCCTTCCTCGCCGGAGCTCCTAAATATTGCAAAAGAGAATAGAGTGGAGAGAATCTCAGAATAGAAACTAGCCATTAAGGGAGACAGAATGACAGGGTTTGGCTTACAAATGGGATGATAATTAAGAAAGGAGGAGAAATAAGAGGGGCTTGGGGTTTGATTCTTCGCGTCTGTGTCCCTTAGGTTATGTGTCAGAGAGAGCCCTTTCCTGGGTTGTGGTTCTGCCTTCCCGAGGCCCTTCTCCGGCCCTCCCCCTGGAGGGGACGCGAAGGAGCTGAGCGCTGGGCCTTCTGGGCCGAGAGGCACGAAGCGTGTGTGGCTTAGAAGCGAGCCTCTGGAGCCGAGAGGCCCAGTGGTTCTCGAGTAGCTTACATAACACAGGTCTTTCCTTCTCGCCTAAGTCACCATCCGAGGTGAGCCTTCCTCACAGTCACACGGACCCAAGCTCCTGCCACCAGGCCTTGGTTCTGTCCACAGCGGTGAGGCTGGGCTGCCTGGTTCCAGCCACAGGGAAAGGGAAAGAGTACAGAGAAGGCACCTCCGTGTATCCCAAGGCTCAGGCCAGGATGCGGCGCCCCTCAAGGGCGGCCGGGTGCCGGTGGGCAGCCATCTGGGGAGAGCGGCCCTGTTGGTCTGGGGCCTGGGCTTCTTCCCTCAGGCAGGCACGCCCCGGGGGCGAGCTGAGTCTGCTCCTCATCGGAACAAGCCTGGTCTGGTCACAGATGTGCCTGTGAAGGTGCGGGGCCTCCTTCCCATCCCCCTGCAAATGGTCAGCCCCTGCCCACCCCCTCCCTGCTCCAGCCCGGGCTGCAGGAGGCCAGAATGCTCCCCCCTGCTCCTTGTGGGCGGGAAGCATTTCTGCCCAGTCTCCCTCTTTGATCCTTCCAAACTGGGAGTGAAATCTCGCGGGGAAGGACGCCGGATTAGAGCACTGGCACCAAGCAGGGAAGGCTGGAGTTCCAGACGGGCCTCTGGGCTCAGCAGGGGAGCGCAGAGCGCAGGGCACCCCGTTCTGTCCGCGGTGAGAGGGTGTCTATTGCACAGGCAGGACAGGGGCTGGGGGAGTCGTCCACCAGGCCCCCAGGGGTTCGGCACCAGCCTGCTCTTCCTCAGGGCGGTTGCCCAGGGCCACACGGGCGCTGAGTGTCAGGTGCGGGCAGCTGCTCCTGAGCCATGGGACCGGTCTTCCCAGCATCTGTCCCCCCGGCACGGCCACCTCCTCCATCAATACGCACAGCACCGGGCAAGCCAGATCTGATGGCTTCAGCCCTCCCAAACAGAACCTAATTCCCCTCTCTGCTTTTAAGGATAAAAATCACTGCATAAAACGCCTGAATGATTCAGAGGGCATGGGAGAGCTTATCTGCTTTTTCCTTCATATCATCAGCTTGGCATTTCTTGAAACAGTGAAACTATTTTCTTTCTTTAGACATAAAACATGGCCTCAGAGACCGTGCCTTGCAATCAGAAGACCCGGGCTCCCTCGGGGGCTCCGTGAAGAGCTTGTCCTGGCCCCGGTTCTCTCCTCAAGGCATTTCTCCCGTACGACCTGGGAGCAGGCTGAGCGTGCGGGTCTCAGGAATTTGCAAGAAAGAATGTGTTTAGGCTGGAAGAAGACGCTAATATTCTAAAGACATCGGCTACTCCCACTACTCCCATGGATCCCACGGTTCGGGTGGCTGATGTGTCCCCTGAGCTCGCCACCTAACTTGTTTCTGCTGAATCTGTAGGCTCATTTAGACACAAAACCTTGAAGAAACCTATGTCCCGAGTCCCAGCGGTATACCTCGTCTCCTCCCTATCCTGGTCAGTCCAGCCTCTTGTCAGGACACTTTCTTGTCAATCTGAACATTTTGAAATTCAGAGGATAAAGCTCTCTTCTTTCTTTTTAAAAGGTAGAGTTTAGGGGTGCCTGGGTGGCTCAGTCAGCGAAGCCTCTGCCTTCGGCTCTGGTCATGATCCTGGGGTCCTGGAGCGAGCCCCGTATCGAGCTCTCCTGATAGAGTTTATTTTCCACTCTCTATATAAGTCATGCAGTTCAGTATGAAAAAGGGACAATATGGGGGCGCCTGGGTGGCTTAGCTGTTAAGCGTTGGCCTTTGGCTCAGGTCATGATCCCAGGGTCCTGGGATCGAGCCCCACGTTGGGCTCCCTGCTCGGCGGGAAGCCTGCTTCTCCCTCTCATACTTCCCTTGCTTGTGTTCCCTCTCTCACTGTCTCTCTCTGTCAAATAAATAAATAAAATCTTAAAAAAAAAAAGGACAATATGGAGTGACCAGGTGATTGAATGAGCTGGGCTTGGTAGGGTGTAAGCAGAAAGCAAAGTTCTTCTCCCCCGACTCCCCCTGCACACTGGCTCTCAAGATTCATTTCCCCTCTCTCTTGCTTTTTGGATACTCCCAGGTACTAATGAAAAGTCTCATTTCTTCTGGTAATAAACTGTCAATCAAGTCCAGTCTCCCATGAAACTCTTGTGCAGTGTGTGGCGTCTCCCCTCCCTAAGCTTGGCCTGGGGGTGCAGGGTGAGGTCAGCTTCTCTGTTTTCTCCCTGCCTTTCCCTACATCTCGACTCGGTGGGCTGTCTCTGCCTCAGCCAGTGTGGAAGAAGACTGGGCCAGAGATTGAAGGGTCTGGCTAGGTCTTGGTTGACCGGAACAGTTGTCACCTGGTGTCCTCTGGGATGTGTTTCTCTTTCGGGTTCTTTGGAGACACCAGCTCCCCAGAGACCAGAGTCCCAGAGCAAATGTCAGATGATGTCTGAGAAAGTACCATAAGGGCCAAAGCTGGCAGCCCGTGTGCAAGAATGGCCATCCAAAAAGTAGGTCTTAGGTAGGGAGACAAGCTGATTGGCAAGCCAAGGAAGGTCAGCACGGGAGATTACTCCTGTCGAGCCTGGGCTAGAGGTGGATTTTACGGGCCACACAGCTGCGTTTAAGGAGCCAGGCTGGGACGAACAGTGTGTTGCTGGTCTCATCAAGGTCATTGTCTTCATTGTTGCCAGGACTGTCATCGTCAACAATAGCACCCTAAAAGGTGGGGAAGGGTGAGTTTCTTTGTGGAATTAGGAGACCCCTTGGGGGACCACCTGCATTAAATGTGGCTATTTTTTTTTATTTAAAGATTTTTATTTATTTATTTGACAGAGATAGAGACAGCCAGCGAGAGAGGGAACACAAGCAGGGGGAGTGGGAGAGGAAGAAGCAGGCTCATAGCAGAGGAGCCTGATGTGGGGCTCGATCCCATAACGCTGGGATCACGCCCTGAGCCGAAGGCAGACGCTCAACCGCTATGCCACCCAGGCGCCCCTAAATGTGGCTACTTCTTATCCTCTTCCTCTGCCTGCTAAGGAAAGGAACCTTCTGGGCCCCCACTACTCTGCAATGTGTTCTTAGAGCACAGCGTGGTAGGAGGCCTCTTTCTGTCAGTGCCCAGAGGTGGGACTTGCCCCATACCTCTTCTCCACTGCTTTCTCCTTTAAATGAGGGACGAAATCAACACCAGAACTCGGCCTCCACTTAGAAGCCTAACTCACGTCTTGTTCATCATTAGAAAGGCAGAAACGCATCTCATCCTGCATTGTCTTCTCGGAACTTTTCACTCGCTTGGTCAAGTCTATGAGGACTCTTCCTAAAGCTTTAAGTCTCAGATAACAAGAAAACCCCAATTTTCCAGAGATATTTACTATTCTCAATTCAGATTTTTTTCTTTCTTTTTCTCACCCAGATTGTCCAGGGGGCAGAGTAGGGGTGGGTTAGGAAAGAGACAGATCAATCTAAAATGTCGAGGCCGACGGCTAATGGCCTTTAGATTGCCAAGATTGAGTAAACAGAGTTAGCACACTGATTCAACATATTAATTGTTTGTTAACCTTTGCATAACCTTTAGGAAGCCTGTGAATGTGGATTTAAAACCCGGAGTACACCCGAGGTATTCCCGTGGCACAGCCCACTTTTGCAAGGTGTTAAAACTCATTAATTTTCTGTTGAAGCTGGACAGGAAAGGGGAGTTTGGAGGAACAAAGCATACCAAATAGAGAACTAATCAAGCAAATTAACGTATGCGGAAGGCTCTCTACTCGGCTTGCGGAAATATCCATTTGTTACCTATATAAGCTATAATTACATAAGATGTGAGCCATGGCGAGATGGAGTATGATTTAAGGGTTGAGAGAGCAAACATAATAACAATAGCGTAATACTAATAGCCGTCATTTGCTCTAATGATGTCAGCCCTTGGCTATCGCCCCCGTCTCGGGCTCTCTGAGCACATTGGCCATATTCATTAACACTCTTGCTGTGAGGGTGTGAGGTTGCTCTGAACCATCCCCCCTCTCCCGTCAGGTGGAGAGGAGACGCCAGAGCTGGGAAGAGGCTGAGGAATCCCACTGCCCATCTCGCTCCCCTGCCTCCTGCGTCCAGGCAAGCTCCAGGTTGGAAGGGACCTGCCCACCCAGGGGCACGCAAGCTGGGCCTGGTTCTGTGACACTAACAAGAAGAACGGACCACCGACGGTCTTCTAGTAACTGAATCGTTCGGCAGTTCGACAAACACTCTTCAGGGTAGGAGACACCTAGGAGGCCTTCAGGTCCATCTCTTGGTGTGTAGCCTCCAAACTTTCAACGAAGACTGTCGCCTGCCCTGTGCTTCGAGCCCTGGAGAAACACGTTGCTGATTATTCGGGTCCCCTGGGCGCTTTGGTGTGACATCTGAGACCGTCTTCTCTCCAATCTATGTCCTACCCCCTGCAATCTTATTTGGTCACAGTCCCTCCTCCTCAGCTGACTTGAGGCTGTACGTCTCCCCCCAAGGACACGTGTCATGTTCTGCCTTTATACTGTGTCCCCTGAAGCGAGGGGCACATAGTCAGCAATCGTGGGATTGCTTTTATCGAGGTCTCGCAGGGAGGCCACCCCGGGTCAGATCAGCTCCAAATCCCTCTGGCTGTCATTCATCCTGATGGCAATCCTACTTTTCTGAGCGAGCCAGACCAGGGCTCGGGCCCCTTTCTCGGTGCAGATGGCATGGGCAGGCCTGCCGCCCCTGTCCTCCGCAGACCAGATTTCTTCCCTGCCTTTCCACCTTTCCACCTTGGCCCTGACCCAGTCCCACCCTGCATGTAGGTTCACCCACCACCTCCTGGAAGCGGTTGCATAAAACCTGGCTCAGTCACTCTGGAGCACATCTCCTAGCCTTTTTTTTTTTTTTTTCTTCAGTTTTTTGTCTGCTGCAAAACAGTGTTTGGACAAGATGACTCTAAGGGGGCTTCCAGGACACAGAGGAAGAAGGAAGTTAACCCATCTGTCCCGGGCCCCACAGGGGTCTACGGTGGTGGCCTCTCTCCCTGTGGCCTGTCAGCTCCCTGCGCCTGGAAACGAGAAGCCTGCCTCATCTGGACGGGACAGCGTGAGGAGGTGGGGCTTCTGGACTCACACCGGGTCCTCCAAGCAAGCCTTCCAGACCTGGGGCCCTGAGCCCAGCCCTCCCCAGCTAGCATCCCGCAGATGTCCTTGCTGCTGCCTGTCTCTCCCCCTTGCCCGCCACATACCTGAGCCGTGCCGTCCTGTACTCTTTGCATAGTCCTGGCCTTTGAGCTGCTTGGGCATCCCCCTGGATCCCCTCAGGCCTCCTTCTGAGGTCTGAGTCCCTCTGAGGATGACCTTGACCAACAGAAGCAATGGAGAGATACCAGCTTCTTAAAGCTCTGGCCTGTCTCTTGGTTCGAAGCAAAAGCCAACAGCAACAACCAAGACCACAAAACTAAAGAGAAAGCAAAAAAGAATCCCCCCTTCCACACTACCCAGAAACATCATGGAGAGAGCACAGGGTAGGAGTCACGGAGCCGGGTATCAGCTGTGGGACCTTGGGCCAGTCATCGGGCTTCTTCCTGTTTCTCAGCCAGCGGACTGCAAAGGCTGCCTGTAGCTCCAAGGTCAAATGAGATAATGCAGGAAACAGTGGATGCCCTGCGTGTAGCCGCCATTAGGGAAAGGCTTCCTGGGTCCAAGCACATTGTGGAGGGCTTGACACGCACCATTTCCCTCTAGGCTCCCAACTGCCCTGTGAGGTCGGTAGTTGTGTTGGCATGATTCGCCCCCTCGATTGAGAGCTCGGGAAGTGGAGGCTCAGAAAATCGCTGGCCCTAAATACAAGCTAGTTGGGTTGGGGCAGAGATTGGCACCCAGCTCTCTGATGCCAAATCCCGACAAGGTGGCCGTGGCCTAAACGCTGTTACGTTTTGCATTGCTGTCTCGATCTGGCATTGTTCGCTTGGGCTCGGGGTGGACATGGAAAGGCTTGTGCACTGGGTGGTGGCCTAGACACGGGGAAAGTAGCCAGTGCGGTGGGGCCCTTCCCTGGCAGAACTCACAGGACGCACGGGCCTGGGTCCTCTGATTTAAGGAAGAGACCCCTCACTGGTATTTGGAAGTTGTGCTTTTTTTTTTTTTTTTAAAGATTTTATTTATTTGAGAGCGAGAGAGAGAGAGAGCACGCATGCCCGTGAGCATGGGGGGGGGTAGCAGAGGCAAAGGGAGAAGCAGGCTCCCTGGTGAGCTGGGAGCCCAACGTGGGGCTCGATCCCAGGACCCTGGGATCATGACCTAAGCCAAAGGCAGACTCTTCACCGACTGAGCCACGCAGGCGCCCCTGGAAGCTGTTCTTGCTGAGTGAGCGGGCCAGGCCTTCTTCGGGGCTCCCGCAGCTTCCAGCCCCCGGGGGGGCTTCTCTGCTCAGGACCGGGTTCTCCGGGTCCTGGGGTGAGGCTGCAGTTCTTGGTGGCTCATTCGTGTCCGTTTTTAAAGCTGTAGCCACACCCCGGGCCTGCTCCCGCCCGCAACCTCACGGATGCTCTGTCCGCACACGCATCACGGATTGCTTCTCAGGGCCCCCAGGCCACCCCCAGCCTCGCCCAGCCCAACACTCACGCGCACTGGGGTTGCAGTCAGACACTCAAGGGAGACGGAACCGACCGGCATCCTCGAGCTGCTCCGTGCGGCGTGGCAGCCCCCAGCCGCCAGCTATGGAATACTTGAAGGTGCCCAGGTCTGGATGAGATGTGCTCTTAGGCAACGCACACAGAGGATTTTTGAAGGCCTAGTATGAAAAAGAAGAATATAAAATATCTTGATAATTTTTTAAATTTTAATTTATTTTTTAAAAATCAAAATATAGTTGACATATAGCATGGTATTGGTTTTGGGTGGGCCACCTGAGGATTTGATGTTTGTATATCAAATACAATATCAATTACATTGTATATATTGCAACATGACCACAGGAAGTTCAGTTACCGTTCATCACCCCACATAGTCATGAATTTTTTTTCCTGATGATGAACTTATAAGATTTACTCTCTTAGCAACTTTCGAATTTACCATGCAGTCTTGTAAACAATAGTCACCATATAGATTATATGTTGAAATAATTTTAGCTATATTGAGCTAAACGAAACATATTATTAGAATTAATTTCACCCGTCTCGTTTCCCTTTTTAATATGACTCCTAAATGATCTTAAGCTCCGTGGTACGTCTCTTGGACGGCTCTGGTCTAGAGACAGCGTCATCTCCTGCCTGGGCCGCTCACTTGCTGTGCGTTTCTAGAAGAACTGTAGCCTTTTCTGGGGTTAGTTTCCTCTGAATCAAACAGAGACCCACCGGGCTGTCCTCACGTCCCTCCCAGTCCACTGCGAAGGGCCTCGCTCTGAGCAGAGCCAGGGACACATCCTACTTTTGTAGGGGTGAATCTTAGCTTTCTTTCCCTCTGTTTCTCACTCAATCCTTCAAAGTATATTTAATAAGCACAGACGATGAGAGTCAGTGCCTCTGTCTGCTCCGTTGATAGTTCTGGTGGTGGTTTTTCCGATAAAACATTCGTCAGGAATTGGAAGTTGTGCCAAATGAGAGCAAAGTCCCATGATGGCCAAGGACCTATGTTGCCCTAAAAGCCTTTGCCCAGCAGCCCAGTTTATTTGTCTTTTCAAGGAACCCCCATTTGGAACCCTTACCCCCTTCTTTTCACCTCCCCCCCACTTGTGCTCTCTTTCAAACAGACAAAATCTTAAAAAAAATTGATGTTTGTCAAATGTATATTTAAAATTTTTAATTGTGTAATGCACAGATATTTACATTATAAAAATTAAACATAAACCGTTAAAGAGGTCCTTCACAACCCTTCCCCCACCATTCCTTTGCCTAAACCCTTTACTGATAAGCAGTGTCTGTGCATGTACTTATGTATATTTGCTCATGCGCCCATATGTAGGTATTTTAGGGTTTTTTTTTCAACGTACATGATATCATGCTGTATATATTGTTTTTGGACCATTTTTTAAAAAGATTTATTTATGTATTTGACAGAGAGAGAGAGTGAGAGAGCACAAGTGGGGGGAAGGGCAGGAGAGAGAATCTCAAGCAGACTCCCCACCGAGCACGGGGCCTGACATGGGGCTCAATCTCACGACCCTGAGACCGTGACCTGAGCTGCAACCCAGAGTCAGACGCCTAACCCACTGAGCCACCCAGGTGCCCTCTTTTATCCCCCCCTTAACGATGTGTCTTCAAGGTCTTTCCATGCTGGTAGGTGCAGATTCCCTGCATTAGTTAACAACTCAGAGTATTTCGTTGTATGGGTGTGCCACCGATTTCCTTAATGATGAGTATTTAAGATTGTTTCTCCTTTTTTTAAGTCATGAATGGGGTTGCCATGAACACTCGATGCCTATGCCTTGCACACATCGGTCATACCAGCCTTTGGGTGGATTTGTGGGACTGTTGGCTGACAGGGTGTGGATGTTAACATTTTGATCAATGTCGACACGCTGTTTTTGAAAAAGCCTTTACTCCCCTTTCCTCCACATGCGAGTGCCTGTTTCCCCACGTCCTCCCCAGCACCGCGCACCTTCCAGCTTTCTCATTTTCGTCCTGCTAACAGGCTCTTGTTAATAGCCACTAAACCTCCTGCCGCATTTTCCTGCCTTAGAATCCTTACAACCTCACACCTTAAACTTCCTGCTCTCCAGCCATGATGACCATGCCATGGTTCTACAGTGGGATCCGTCCCCTGGAGAAGTTGTCCCCTACAGTGAAATCTGGAGACAACACCTGCATCCACTGTTTAATATTTATCAGGAACCCGCTGAGTGCTGCGTCCACACAGCAACCAAGACTTTTGGGAAGAAAACACGCCGTGATTTGAAAGGCAGAGATTAGTTAATAAAAATCGACAGCCCCATCAGAGGCCACAGAGGTGCCGCTGCTTCCCTGGGGGTCTGTATATTCCGGGTGAAGCAGGTGGGGGTGTGTCCCCCTCTGAGAAGCCACATTAATATGGCATCTGGTCTCCTACAGGACGTCTGCACAGTACGACAGTGCTCATCACTTTCCCATCTATGAGCAATCAAATTGCGCCAGGAAGCCTTGTATCTTTATATCATCCCCTAATGATTTGGGGGTTGGGGGGAGGGTGGTGTGGATACAAAGAACCCACATAGTGGTTAATTGGCAAAGTTATCACCTTTCTTCGGGGGCCAAATGTCCCCTGCATTTCCCATCCGTCTCCCCTTGAAGACCAGCAAACAACTGGCTTTGTCCCCCGTGTGCACCTCTGGAATTAAATGTCATTCGCAAAGCCTATAATTGCTTGAAGAGACAGTAGCTTCTTTTTGTCTTTCTCAGACTCGCTACCTTTAACCCTGCCCAATCCCACTCCCCCCCCTGCCCTGCAGACTTTTGTTTCCCGAGCCCCATCCCGGGGCCTGTCAGATTACATTTTTTATTGCATTGAGACAAAAAGCCATCTGGAGCTCCTGGTCTCCACTGTCAGTGGGCTGCCGTTCTCATGGTCTCCTGCCAGGCCCCCCCGATTAAGAGCCACCCCCCACCGGCCCTCTCTCTTTATTTTTCACCCCCTGCCTTCGCCCCTCCTCAGCTCCTGTGCCTTTGTCCCTCTGCTCCCCTCACCCTATCACTGGGCTCCGGCTACCTTGTCTTGGCAGAACAATGCAGGCTGTCAGCTCGTATTAAGCATGCAGGGGAAAGCGCCACAATTTCAGGAGGCTGAACGCTTCCAGAGTCTTCATGTGGTTCTAGGAGCCCGGAGTGTCTCTCCTGGTCCCTCATATACTTATTTTAGGCCTCAGCTATTCCTGTTTTCCTTTCTTCTTGGCCCCAAACCTAAGCAGCACATTAGAGAAGAGCCTTTGTGAGCACGGGGAGGGCAAGGACACAGCACAGAAGCAAATGGGAGGTGAACTTGGCTCTCCCTGGCTCCAACAGCCCCCAGGAGGCAGGTCTGTGCAGGCCTGGTGTGTGTGTGTGTGGGGGGGGGCGATGGGAAGAGAGGCAGGAATGACATCTGCACTTAAGGATGGCTGTGTTGGTCTTGTAGGGTTCAGACCCAGGCCCAGGTGACCTGTGGCATCTCAATGTGTGGAGAAGGGGCCCCAAGTGGGCTGCAGAGGCCTCTGCCTAGAGGGGAGTCTGTGCCAGGAAGAAGGTAGGTTTTGCCTGAAGATGGGACGTGGGCACAGGCCCAGCTCCTGGACGCACCTGTCAGGGTCCTGCAGGACCCTGATGCAGCTGGGGAAGGCGGGTGGCCAGCGGTGAGAGCTGGGAGCCATGCTTTCACATCTGGGGCTCTGCCTTGTGGACGCCATGCGGCCTTGCACAGGAGGCCTGACTTCTCAGTGTTCTCAGCTAGGACAATAAGCCTCACTACCTTGTGAGGCTGACGTGGGGTCGAGTAAGATGCTGGTGTGAAGCTTCACGCATCGCACTTAGCTCACCGTGTACTGGCTGTCATGACGACCTCTCGCTCAAGCTGCAGGCCCCAGGCCCATCCTATCTCGGTCCCTACTTGGAGGTGGAATTGTTCATCTTTGAACTCCTGGGGTAGACGGTCACTCGTGGGGACTCTTCCCCAGAGCAGGAAGAATGGGCCAGGGGCCCCACGGGGCTCAGGCTGCATCCCCTCTGGAATGCTCTCTAGGGGCCACACCTCACCCTGCCCTGGGTGCTGAGGGAGGCACGTCGCGCTCTTCCCCCTCTGCAGATTGCTTCCGGACAGTGGAAGGTTGCAGAAAGGTCAACACATGGAAAATAGCTCTCCTGAACTGAAACTCAGCCAGGTGTCCAGTTTCAGGTTCCAGATCAGCTACGAGGAGGGTGGAAGCTCTTATTTAAACAAGTCATCAGTTGGCTTCCAGACCAGAAGCCTGACCAGAAGCATAGAAGCACAACCGTGTCCATTCTTCTTTCCTCTCCTTTGCCATTCACCTGCGTTTGGCCCCGAGCTGACTCATCCCGCAGCTTAAAAAGGGTCTCCGTTGGGGTCACTCAGCAAATGCCGGTCCACGTATAACACCATCTTGTCTTCCCGCGAGCGCAGGCTCTATTTCTCAAGGGAATGCAGTGAGATGGAAGGGAGCTCACAGCTCCCGTGCGTATACATTTTGTCTTGGAGTCTCGCAAAGTCCTACAAAGTGAGTTTTATTTCCTTCATTTTGCGCACGAATGGGCTGGAGACTCAAAGCTGAAAAAACGATCTCCTGGCCTTAGGGACAAGTGAGGAGTCAAGATCTGTCCCCACATCCATCCAGCACCAAATCTCGGCCTTCCACCCCATACCAGGCCAGCCCCCATGGCCACCAGAAGTCTTTATTTAATCCCTAATAAAGACAGACACCATACCTGTCAAGTTACGTGCAAGTGTTCAATTTTCAGAAACGATCGACTGGCTGGTCCTCAAGCCGTAGCGTCTTGCCCCAAACACGGAAATGACTTTGAAGCACATCTTCTCCCTCGTGATCGCAAACCGCCTTGGAGAACAAGCCTTTTTAAACGTGAAGCTGGTCACAAACTTGCCGTGGACAAACACGGCCGAGTCGTCTCACGGATCTTTCCGTAAGGAGCACTGGCCTGAGGGTGTGATGCCGTGTTCACGGGGCCCACGGGGTGAAGTATTTGGGAGCCTGCAGGCTTGTATGCTTTGCCTTAAACCCATTTAGGGCAGAAACTTTACTTCCAATGAGGTCACAGTAGGAAAATGAAATGGTGGGCCCAGGCCTGTGAATGTGGTCAAAGTGGACCATGTCTGTAGGAACACATAGGTTTTCGAATGTACCCATTACAGAAAATAAACCCCTCGCCATCTGCGTGCCGCTGTCTTGTCTAAGATGAGACGGTTGCAGTAGAACGGCTTCTAAGGTTCAGTCCAGACTCAGCATCCCATGATGTGTCTCCATATCAGGCCCACTGAGAAAGAAAGAAACTATGATGACGTATTATAACAACAACAACGTTTTAGTGAGGAGCGCCTGGGTGGCGCAGTTGTTAAGCGTCTGCCTTCGGCTCAGGGCGTGATCCTGGCGTTCTGGGATCGAGCCCCACATCAGGCTCCTCCACTGGGAGCCTGCTTCTTCCTCTCCCACTCCCCCTGCCTGTGTTCCCTCTCTTGCTGGCTGTCTCTGTCAAATAAATGAATAAAAAATCTTTAAAAAAAGAAAAGAAAAAAACAAACCAGAAAAACCACAATGGTTTAGTGAACCCTTGCCATGTGGCAAGCTCTCTTCTATGCCGCCTTTTTTTTTTTTTAAGATTTTATTTATTTGACAGAGAGAGACGCAGCGAGAGAGGGAACACAAGCAGGGGGAGTGGGAGAGGGAGAAGCAGGCTCCCCGCTGAGCGCAGAGCCCAATGCGGGGCTTGATCCCAGGACCCTGGGATCACGACCTGAGCCGAGGAAACTTAACGACTGAGCCACCCAGGTGCCCCTTCTATGCCGCTTTTATCCTTCACGTCAATCTCCTGAGGTTGATACTCTCATCATTCCCATTTTTTAAATGAGGAAATGGAGGGGTGCCTGGCCGGCTCAGTCTGTGGAGCACGGGACCCTTGGTCTTGGGGTTGTGGGTTTGAGCCCCATGTTGGGGGGGCGGGTAGCATTTACTTAAAAAAAAAAAACTAAAAAAAATAATCAATACATAAAATGAGGAAACTGAGGACCAGAGAAATTGAGTAACTTGCTGGAGGTCACACAGCCACTATGTGGCAGAACTAAGATCAGAATTGGGTCGTTTGGCTCCCAAGCTCCAGCTTCAGGCTGGTCAAGCGGCTAATATACCCCTACGGAGCTCACAGTCCTCCCTGGCCTCCGGCCCCAGACCTCACAAAATCACTCAAGCTAGTGTTGTCAGGTAGCAAAATGAAATGAAGACAGTATCAAAGGTATGACAGTCACTTGAACCTTGTCTGACTCAGTCCCTTCTCTGATTTCAAGGCAAGGTTGTGGGATCTAGGCTCTCTTAATTCTAATCCCTTTGATTGCCCTTGGATGACTGTACCTGCTAACTGGTTACGTACAGGTTCATAGAATCGGGTCTGGAGCAGAGAGCCCTAGGTCTCGAACTGGCTCTGCTTCTAACCAGCTGTGGTAGGCCGGCATTTGCCAGGCGCTCCGTGCCCCACAGTCATTTGCACCCAGGTGGTTTCACAAATCCCAGGTGCCAAAGTGGACCCCCCCACCGACAGGTTTTGCTTAGTATGCACAGTGATGTCCTTTTTGGTTAAGTCAATTGCCAACACTTAAATAGGGAGTGTTCCCATAAAAACCTGGGTCTCCAGAATCTTGTGAGAACCAGGAAGATCTGATGGACTTGAGTTCCCCTTCCTACCGGGCAGTGATGAGTCGAGGACAGGGCCTCACACCCTCTGGGCAGGCCTGTGTGTCCCACCCCATCTCAGGTTCCCATTGCTCCTTGGGGCCCCCCCTTATCTGGCTTTGCAGCCCCTGGGTGCCACGTCGCCAAGGCCTCTCCCATCTAACTGATTCAGGTGTTACATGGGCTCACCTGATCTCCGCACCTGGGAAGGGCAGGAAAGCGCCCCTTCCCGGATGACCCCATACACCGGTCGTTGCCCAGTGACCGAGACCCTCACAGCCCTGGGAGAGACAGAGATGCGTGCTGTGTTGCCGCCATGGTTCCTGGTAGGCAGAAGGTCAGGGGAAAGCACGCAGGATATTCCTTCCTGTTCTTTTTCAGCACCGGGTCTCACCCTGACCCCCTCTGGAAGAGGGTCATGCCCAGGCACTGGATAGATTTCCAGAATCCCTTCTGGACACATCTGCCTGTTCCTTTTTGACAAAGCCCTCGCTTTCCCCAGATTAACTGTTGTCAAACGCAACTTATTTTCTAATCCTTTCAGGCTCCATTTAAAACCGTCTGCTTTATTTTACCTCTTTTGATAAAGTCGCTGAGATTTTTTTTTTCTTTCTTTCTTTCTTTTTTTTTTTTTTATGGATTTGCCAATGATTGTCCAGTTTGACAAATTGGATTCCTAAAGCTGATTCTTTGAAGAAAAGGATGCAGTGTGACAAGACAAGAAACAGCTCATCCTCAAATCAGGAGGATAAATAAAAAAATAGAAGCAACCCTATTCTCTGGCTTCCCTGTGACTCAAAGGGTGTCTCAGCTGTCACTGATAATCTAATCTTCCGATGATAGGTGAGAAACAGGACAATGGCGACCCAGCCAGGCTGCGGGTGTGATAGGCCTCTGATTAATAGGACTGTCCAAGAAGCCCCCAGCCCCCTGGAAGATGATTAATGACATTTGATGTGAACTCTGACCTCCGCCGGCAAGCACAGAGGGGAAAAAAACTCCTGCTCAGACAGGACGAGCGTCCAGCAGAAGGTGATTGATTCCTGAAGGCCTTGTGACTCCGGGGGTGCGCGGGGGGCCGTCGCAGCGCTTCCTGGGCTCTGGCAAGCACCCTGCCCTGGCAGGGGTTCGAAGTTAGCCCCTCTCCCACGGAGCAGAAGTTTTCATTGTGCCCAGAACACTGTGTCTTAGAAGCAGTTCCCTGGGAAGCCGTGGCCAAGCTCTGCTGAGCTGTCTTCCCCAACGCAGGCGATCATTCTGACCCCTCCCCAGCCCATGGGCCATGAGTCACATGAGTCACACCAAAGGGGCTTTAAAAGCCAGGCCCGCAGGCCCTCCTCGGGGTTTTCTGCTCTCTCTGCTGGATGGGCATTGGGAGGCTTGGAGCTACCGGACTTGTGGCAAGAACGTGTTTCTGTAGCTGGGGGGCACTGAGATGCCCCAGGCTATCAAGCAGAAGGCAAGGGGGCGCTGTGGGAGGGGCCAGCTACTTGCTGTCCGTCAACATAAGGTGTGGGAGGGGCCAGCCCGCTCGGCCTTTGAAGGCTTGGCTGCAGGAGCGACCTCAAATTTGGCAGTTTCGAGTCTTCTCTGCTTAGCTCTGAAGTTTCCTGTTCTACCGTGCCCCCCTCAGCAGGAGGGCCCTAAGATAGTCTGGAACGTTTCCTTCTGATCATCGGCCTTTTCTGGCTTTACTGCTTATGCCAACTCTCATGTCCTTAGTAGACACCCATGTCATTTTCCTACTGAGAGGGGCCATTGGGTGTCCAGGTCTCGGTGGTAATAATGACCCAACAATTATAGGCAAGAAAAGCGTTCATCCAAATAATGAATCATGGAACATTACACCAAAAACAAAGGATGTACTGTATGGTGACTAACATAATAAAAAATTATTATTAAAATTTTTTTTAAGAATTTCACTAATTAAATTAAAAAAAAGAAAAGACAAGTGTTCATCGTGAGATTAGCTGAGGACCTGTCAGGCCAGTGATCATCGTGAGATGGAAGTACGTCTGCCTGCGGATGTGAGCGGGACCTGACTACCAGTAAAGCCCCGCTCTTCCTGGGATGCGTCCATGGTTGCGGGTAGCCTGAAAACAGGGCTTGGCTAGGGGTTGGGGGAACCCTGGGAGAGATGAGCCCAACGCAAGACCAATGGGAGCGAGTGGGAGCCAGAGACATCAGGGACCCCCGGCCAGAGATAAGCCAGGCGGGACTTCTTGCAGCCCTCACTTTCTGACAACTCACTTCAGAACCATTGGATACCTTCCACAAGCTGGATTTGGGGTGTAGAACTTCAGCTAATGACCGGCCTTCTCAGCCACCCCGGGGCGGGGGCGCGGGGCTGCTGGCCAGCAGGTCTGTGTCGGCAGTGTGGCCCGCTTGGCCCCTGCCACGGAAGTGGTGCGGGGGTTTAAACAGTCGATGGCATTTCAGCCTTATCTGATACGCATGGAAGATGGACAAAGGTAGCTACTGCTCTAGGACATACACCCCGAATTGAACCGGGACCAAGATGAGCCTTGGGTAGCCTCACTAGGCTGGCGGCTTTTCGGCCTCAAAAAGACAGTGCATGCAAAGCCCCTGGGCCTTGCACATGGAAAGCAGTAAATGAATGGTAGGAATTATTATAATTTTTTTATTTTTAGTAAATTATTTTTAATAATGTGTTGCTTACGGGAGAATCATTTGACAGTGGACTCAGTCGTGAAGGAGCATGACAGAGTGCGGGAGCATATGGGAAATGCTGAGGGAAGTATTATAACGAGGAAGTGTAATTAGGGACTTAATAATTTCTTCTTTAGCTAACAGAATGGATTCCCCGTGCCACGTGGAGTCTATTGTTCAGTTGCTGCTGTTGGACTCTCACTGGGGTGAAGTAATTCGTTGTGTGGAGAAGTGGGGGACTCCCTGGAATAAATATAAAAGGCTGGCTGAAGCCCAGCGTCCCTGTGGAAGGAAGAGAAGGCAAAGCTGCTTGGGCCACCCCCTTTCCCTCCTCCCGGGCCTCCACGGTGCCATGTGATGTCTGATGAGTGGGCGTTCATGGCGGGTAGACACGCTCAGCCAGGATTAAAGGGTCAGGGACACCGATGCCCACTCTCCCCCGGTAGGCTGGGCCTACTGTGTGCACCCCTGCCCCGGCCAGCTCGGACATGAAGACCTCCCTCGGTCCCCATGACCACATGCTGGCAATCACATAGGCCGGTAAATCTGACCCAAAGCATCCAACTAGTGCAAGATCCCCAGGAGAAGAGACTAGAGAGGGAGGAGAAAAGCACAAAGGCGAGACGACGTATCACCTTATTTTCCAAGCAAGGAAGCAGGTGCGACATGGGTTAAGTTGAAAAGCCTCCTCCAGAAGTTTTTGGGGTCTAGTATTAGTCAGGAAGTCTCCGATATTGATTAGCTCAATGATTTTTTAATTTTTTTTTGGTAGGCTCCTCACCCAGCCTGGAGCCCAGCGTGGGGCTTGAACTCACGACCCCGAGCTCAAGACCTGAGCTGAGATCAAGACACTTGGCTGGACACTTAGCCAACTGAGCCACCCAGGTGTCCTTTTAGCGCAATGATTTTTAAACTAGCAATCTTCAGAATCATCTGGAGGCCTTGTTAAAACAGACTGCTGGGCCCCATTTCCCAGAGGGTCTGATTCAGAAGGTCTGGGTTGGGTCTGAGAATTTGCATTTCTAACAAGTTCCCAGGTGAGGCTGATTGTTGCTGATCCAAAGACCACACTTTGAGAACCATTGGATTAGCTAGCTTGATGGAGAGCGTCAGAACGATTTTGGGGATCTTGTTAATTTCTAGGTACTCTGTAACGGTCATGATGTGCTTGGCTGCAATTAACACAATGCCAGATGACAGTTATTTGAACAAGAAAGACATTTAATCACATATCAACAAAACTGGAGGTAGATAATTTGAGGTTTGGTGTTTTATGTTGTAAAAAAGGGGGGGTGTCTTTTTATCTAATTATTCATCCTTAGGTTTGTTGCCTCATGATTGCAGAATGGCTGCCACCATTCCAAACATCACGTTCTCATACAACTGTGTCCAAGGCAGGAAAAGGGGCAGGACACACCCCACCCACTGCCACCCCCTGAAACTTACTCTTTTCCATCAGACATAATACTTTACCATAAGCCTTTTCTTTACAACTCGTTGGTATGAAGTGGGTCAGAGGCAATAGCAATACGGAATGGCCTTACTGAATGCATCGATGCATTGAGGTTCAGCGCCTGGGGCTGAGTGATGGCTCACCTTCACTGAGCATGTTACTGCCTGATCAAAATAAACGTCTATGACCCAAGGAAGAAAGGAATGTTCTTGGGCCGAGACTCACGTGTCTGCCCCAGCTAGGGTGACTTTTCCCAGATCTCCTGGGACAGGCCTGGTTTTAAAAACGGAAAGTCTCACATCCCAGGAACTCCCTTGGTTCAGGGCAAATCAATAGGGTTGATCACCCTAACTCCAGTCTCCCAAGACCTCCTGAATTAGCCTCTCTTAAGGGAGAAATCCAGACCTTAAAAATGACTTTTAACACTTTCCCCCAAAGATTGTAATGTATATACCAAAGTTTGAGAATCACTGGGCTTAAGTGTCTATGAGGCCAAAACAGAGGACTCCCGATTGACTATCCCCGGCCAACCCCGGAGGGATGTGGTAAGAGTTGGGGCTGGGGGCTCTCACAGGCTCAAACTGAACCTCAGGCTGAGGCGTGCCTGGGATCTTCAAACTCCGTCCGCAGCCTGCCCCTTGTCCCTGCGAGAAGGGCCAGTTGAACGTGGAGCCCCTGCTCTGGGTGGTCCGAGCCCCGCAGCCTCTTGGGAGCCTGTGACGCTGGACTTGCGAGATTCCCAGGTTCTCTCAGGACAGACACCCCATCTTAGCCGTCTTCTGCCGGAGCAGCGAGCACCATACCTGGCATCGTAGTCATTCGGTAAGTGTGTGTTGAATGAATGCATTAATGAATGGGGGGGCTGCACTCTTGAACAAAAGATAAACCCTAGCCCGTGGACCCCAAACAATCCCTGTGACAGCCAAGTGCCTGGAGCCAGATGGGAAAGGGGTCCCACTCTGGAGTGGGAGAGGGGTCCCACTCTGCCCCAGGACACAGGACACCTGCACCCTGTCTCCCTGCCCCAGGCTTCCGTGGGAAGCGGTGTGTGTCCCTGCCGCATGGTGCACTGGGTAAATTTTCGATGGTTTGAGGTCATTACTCATCATTAGGAGTCCTGGTGTCTGGAGTTTTCCAGGTGATCAAAGCTTCTCTGTCTGGAGCAGCCAGGCAGGCCCTGGTGTCTGTCACCAGTAATCCCCCGGCCTCGCCAGGCAGACAGTTAAGTAACCCAGGAAGGAGGGGATTTGGTTTTTAAGCTCATATAATTCAGCTTGACACCCCGACACGCAGGCAGTGGCTCCAGCCCAGCCTGAGGAAGCTGGCCCAGGCCAGAGGAAGCCGCAGCTCCTCAGGGGTGGGTTACTGTAGAGCCCCTGGGTTCCTTCCTGTCCCGCTCTGCTCCCCACTCTCCTCTTGGGAGGCCTGGGGGTGGGAAAGAGAACCAGCCGCTCCCACCCCGCTGGGCCCACGTCACCCCTCCTGCATGCGCTCTGTTGTTCTCCCCAGAGACTCACCGCCAAACCCCAGCCCTGCCCCTTGCTTCCCCAGAACAGGAGCTCCCAATGGGCCCCTTCGGCTTCCTAGTCTCTGGCCGGGGTCAGGGTCCAGTTTGCCTCCCCGGGCCCCTCCACACTCTGCACAGTCTATGTCATTGCAGAGGAAATGGACTGCAATTATTTTCAGGGGTCCTGACATTTCAGAAAGAATCACCGATTCCTTCAGCAAGGGGGGAAAAGAAAGGATATTTAACACAATGGCATTTTCAGGTTTTAAGAAAAGATGGGGATTAAAAATTTGGGCCTATGTATTTTCCTGATTTGACCTTTGTGCAAGCAAGCTTGCTCGTGCCTGTCCTAAACAGCACAGACCACGGTTCCTGTCGACACAGAGGGCCGTCTGAGGGAACAGGAAACCTCGGATGCTTCTTAGTCCGGGCGATAGCAATGGCTTTGCTGAAGAGTTCATGTAAGTGTCGGCGTCCCAGTGTCCCGAGGGGTCATTTAGGAAAACTAGTGTTGAGAGCGAGGATAGAATATTCCACCTGGGGTGATGTGGGGCCCTCCCCGGTGTGCTCTCCGGGCCACCCTGCTGGACTGTGGACTCTCTTCTGTGAGGCTGCTTCTGTTCCAGCTGCGTTCTGAATCCAGTGGAGCAGTGGATGGAGCAAGACAGACATCAGCACGCCCCGGCATGCTTTGGAGGCCCTCCTGGCACAAGTCTCGGCCTCCGGGGCTGGAAATTGGCCAGCACCACTGTGGGGGGGGGCAGTGGGGGGAGCGCCTGCATTTCTCCTGTCCAAGGACCACTCCTGTGTCTTCAGATCCACTCCCACCAAGATGTTTTACATATTTTAATTAAAGTGCCGCCCTTGGCTGGCAGAGCCTCTGCTGGATGGCTCCGGTCCGAGCTGCAGGGCCGTGGCGGCGTGAAACACAGCATCCCACCACGCGCTCCGCTCTGGAGAACGCCTTGGCTCCCACCCCGGAGGCGGGTCCGCTCAGGTTCCAGGAGGGGAAGGGAGCTTGGCGGGCGGCGGGCAGGTGGCAGGCGCATGCAGGGGTGGCCAAGGGGGGGCTCAGGGATGGGGGAAGGGTTCAGGTAGGAAATGGCACGGTCAGTTTCTGAGGACCAGCTGGGCGGTGGGCTGCAGGTGATCTGACTCTTGCAGACACATGGCCCCGTGGACACTCCTTATCGGTGTCAAATTATGACAAATGGCGATGGGTCACAGTGGCTGGGTGGCAGCTGCCAAATCTCAGAGGGAAGCAGGTATTTTTAGCACTGCTCCTTGGGGCTCTGGCTCCAGGTTCATTAATCACGGGTGAACAGCCCTGAGTTCGGTTCTTGATCCTGGGCTCCCCCCGCCCCCGGCCCCCACCGCATCCCAGCCTTGTCCCCATTCCCTGGACTGGAATACCAGCTGCAGCAGCCGGAAGGTAGGCACAGCTGCAGTAGCCCTTGACAGCCCTCGTGCCACATGGGGTACACTGGGGAAACTATCCCGTGCCTCTCCGAGGCAGGGGCCCCGCACCTACCCTCCCCTCCTCCTCCTCGTGGCCCCCACTCAACCAGGCCTTTTAAGCTCCTCCAGCCTCGAAGCCCTTCCGCTTGTGCTTCTATTCTGAACATGACTCCCAGGCATCATCCCCATCCTGTCTCACCCCAAATGCCCTCCCTCCCAAAGGCCGGGCCTGAGCGCCCCGCCCCAGGCTGTCACCCTGCCGTTTCCTGGCTTCCAAGCACTTAGCACCAGGCCAAATCACCTTATTTCTTGCTTGCTTCACTTTATTGTCTGTCTCCTTCCATTGAAACACCAGTGGCTGGAGAACAGGCGTCTTCTCTATCTTGTTCACTGACGGAGTGTACACAGGGCAGGTACTCCGCAGGTGTCACCGAATACGCACCTGGATGGATGGATGAACGGAAGGTGGGCCCGGTGGCTGGCTGGGTGGGTGGACAGAGGGAAGACCTTCTCTAGGATTTAAGATGCACTGTGTCGAGATTGTAATTGTTGATAGGGGCATATCTGGGGAGACATTAGCTGTGTAGTCGCATCCTCATTCAGGCCAGCAGCTGCCGAGGGAGGCCCAGGCCCGGGGGATTCTGGGAAAAGAATATTCTGGATAGGGCCCACAGCTGTTCTCTCTGCTTTAGAAATGTCCAAACATGTGCTTTTTGGTGTTTGTGAGAGATTGCTCTGATTTTGTGTTCTTTTTTTTCATAACTTTTTCTTGGGATGGGGAGAGATAGACCAGTTTTCAGGAATTCCTAAAAGATTGTTTCTCTACTCCGAATGTTTCTCTACTCTCTCCTTTGAAAGTTGACATTAGTAATTCATTTTGGGGAATTAAGCATGGGCCTTTCGTTTCTTCTTCAAATATAACTATTCTCTGCAGAAGCCCCAGTTGGTTGCCTACCCTCCCCATCTCGCTTGGGCTCAGAACCCCAATGTAGTCCTTGTATTGGGGGGTGGGTACTCCGGGGAGGCCAGGCCCAGCCCCAGCCCAGGCGGGGACCTGTGATTAGTACCAGCTATCTGCAGGACCTCCAACCCCCAGCCAGCGCTGGGGTTTTAGGAATGGGGCTGTGAGGAGTTTTGGAGGGTTTCCTTCACCTTTAAAGACATACACAAGGGGCGCCTGGGTGGTACAGTTGGTTAAACATCCAACTCTTGATTTCGGCTCAGGGTGTGATCTCAGGGTTGTGAGATCAAGCCCCACTTTGGGCTCTGCGCTCAGTGCAAAGTCTGCTTGAGGCTCTCTCCTCCCTCTGCCCTTCATGCTTGTACTCTTTCTCTCTAAAGTAAATAATCTTAAAAAAAAAAAAAGACATATGGGGAGACCTGGGTGGCTCAGTCGGTTAAGTGTCTGCCTTTGGCTCAGGTCATGGTCCCAGGGTCCTGGGATCGAGCCCTGCATCGGGCTCCCTGCTCCTTGGGGAGCCTACGTCTCCCTTTCCCTCTGCCCCTTCTTGTGTTCTCTCTCGCTAGAAAAAGAAAGAGAGAAAAAGAGAGAGAAAGACAGACAGACAGACATGAAGGAGTGCACCTGTGTCGTGTCCCTTTTCCTGATCCTCAAAAGGATCCAGGTTTATTTCACATGCAGAGGCAGAAGCATGGGGAGGGCACACGTGGCAGAGGCTGGGGAAGGCTGATGAGCCATGCGGTTTCCATTCTCGAGGGGCGGGCAGGGCCCAGCAGGAATGTGCTCTGATCCAGTGGTCCCCAACCCTGGACCTCCTAAAACATGCCCACCCCTGAGCCCCTAGCCATTCAGGTTGTCTGATTCTCAGGGGTGGGGCCTGGATCTCTGTGGGGTTGATACACTCCCCAGTCCCCCATTTTTTTTTGAGACGCGGTGGGCCTGTGAACTGCAGAAACAGGCCAGGGGCAGAGAAACCCTCCTGACCATGGCCCGGAAATGTCTTGCCCTCTGGCTGGAAGGCATTGCTAGAAGCCCTTGCCCTTGCCATCCTGAAGGGGACAACTCAATCTGCCTCCTTCCTTTCCTGGGACTGGAAGGAATTTTTGGAGAAAGCACAGCCCTGCGTGATAGACCTTTGGGGAGGAGGACAATCAGAGCGTGTGCACATCAGGTCGTCCTGGCTGAGGTCTCTCCGAAGGATCGGGAGGCCACTGAGCCTGGGGTCTGTCTGTGGACAGAGTGCTCATTCTCCCTCAACCTTGCTGGGGCTCGGGTGGAAGCAGTCTTCCCTGGCCGGGTTTCAGGAGCAACGAAATGAAATCTCCTCAGAAAGCACCAGGAGATTGAGAGATTGCCATTCCCCCTTAACTTTTGCTACTTTGCTTTCATAGCTCTGGTGATGACTTCCACCATTCCCTGTGGGAGACAGAGATAAAGGGGCAGAGATCCAAATCAGAGAGAGAGAGAGGCACAAAGAGAAAAGACACTAAAAAATGACAGAAACCAGAAGACAGACACATGTTCTTTTTTTCACTGATTAAAAATATATATTCATTGAGAACCTGCTATGTGTGGGACCTGCACACACACACCCCCCCCTCCCCCCAGTGAGTACACCATAAGGCCAAGCCTGTTTATACCATCTCCCCAGTCCACTGGATTTTAGGCCAGAGAATGAAGAGCATGCTGTTCCCTCTCAGGCCAGTAGGTGGCGCCATGTCAGAGGGAAAGCTAGGGTAGTCGTTGGCTAGGATAGCCACCTATGAACATCAATTCTATTTCATCTAGTTTTCGGAGTGCCATTATGTGCAGGACACCAGGCAGGACACTTGAGGGTACATAGGATGAGAAATGCATTGTCCCTGTCCTCATGGAATTTACTGTGCAATTGGGGACTGGGAGGACAAGATCCCAGTTCCCAAAAAGAGGGGGAAGGTGGTCAGTGCCTCAGGAATGGTTCAAAGGAAGGGCTGCGTGGATCTTAGAACCAGAGACCGCAGAGAAGCTATCTCCCACCTACTCACATTGTACCAGGGGGAACAGGGAAAGGAGGTAGGTGATTGACCCGTGGTCACAGCAATTTCAGACTCTCGATCTCCTGACTCCTACGACAGTGCTCTTTTCACCATTCTGTCTCAGTAATTAGAGCTGCTGCCTCATCTTGAGATTCAAACTTCTATCCTAGTTTAGCCATATGCCTCCCTACAAAATGCCCTCTCTGATGCCTCCTGCAAGGCACTCCGGCTACATCACTCCTCATCTCAGCGTCAGCGGCTGTCCTCATCGAGGGTCCTGTGATGCTGGGGTCAGCTCGTACCGCTCATGAGAGCTGACCATGTGCACCTCTACCCAGAGACATCCTGTTAGTAGCTCAAAAGCAGCCATGGTGGGAATATTCACACCATGGAAATCGGCAACAGCTATAAATCAGAGCCTTCCGCCTGTCCCCAACCACCCCCCCCCCACCGCCCAGGGAGCTGCACACCCCTGAATTAGTATCCCTGCTTTATAGAGGAGGTCAGGTCATCTGCCAGAGAGACACAACTTACAGGTGGTGGCGCTGAGACCCTGCCCAGGCAGTTTGGTCCTAGGGTGCTCAGCCTGGGCAAAGTCAAGAGAACGCAGAGCCACTTGGATGCAGAAGGGGCTAGGCTGGTCCCTGGTTCTCCTGTGGGTTCCACTCCATGGGGGCATCGTTAGCTTGATGTCCATGTTGGAACAAGGAGCAGCTTGGGCAAAATGATAACCAATCCAGCTTTGGATAGATTGAATTTGAGGCACGCTGTTGGAGAGATGCTCACGCTTGGAGGCCAGGAGAGAAGTCTGGGCTGGGCATTGAGATAGGCGGGGTAGAGGTCTGTTCCTCGCTAAACTGACATAAGCTAGCAGGAAACAATTTCCTTTCTTAGAGTATTCAGGTAAGAAGCACGAGAGTCACCCTTCCGTATGTTGTTTTCTCATCTGTGTCGACATTCAGGTGTGACCCGGCAGGGCAGGGAGTGGGGCACCAGGCAGTCTTGCTCACGCTTGCTCCCTGGTCAAGGTGCAGAGTGACACTCAGTAAGGACTTGCTGAATAAGTGAGTGAGTGACCCGATTTCACCCTGCACATAACTGAGTCAGCACCGCCGCGGACCTCACGTGCCTTCTAAGATTATCTAGAATGCTGGCACCGTTGTAGGAGTATGGATTTGGAACGAGAAAACGCTTTTCTTTCTTTCTTCTTCTCCTTCCCCTTCCCCTCCTCCTCCTCCTTCTTCTTCAGCCTTATTAGAGCTAGAAGTGAGCTCAGGCCTCATCTCTTACAATGCCTTCATGGAATTTCTTGGTCCACAGGGATCTGGAAGGACAAGGTCCTAGGTCAGAAAAAGAGGGTGAAGGTAGTAAGTGCTTCAGGAGAGGTTTCAAGGAAGGGCTGTGCGGATCTCAGAACGTCGGACACACAGCCGAGAAACCAGTTTCCCTGTGAGGAGCCGAGGCCCGGGGACCGAGCGCGGGAGAGCGCCACGCCTGGCTCGCTGGCCCGCCTTGCTCTGGCCTGTTCATGGCTCTGCTCTGGGCCTCGGCTGTCCCTCGGGTAAAGGGAGAGACTGAGCTCTGGTTCTGGGAGGGTAATGAGTCGATGAAAACCCACACAACCTGAAGACGGTTTGGGTAGATAAGCAGACAGAGCCCTGGATAACCAACCGGGGAGGTTACGATATGCAAATGAATGGATTGTGGCTTTCGTCCTGGTTGGCTGAAGGGCCCTGATGTCACAATGCGTGGGTTTCTTCACTCCGAAGGATTGTGTCTCCAGCCAAAAATAAAAAAAAAATAAAAAAATAAAATTCTCTTGCCCCGACAGGTCTCTTAGCTCCGTCTCTTTGTCCACACGGGCAGAGAGACCATGGAACCCCTCTACCAGGCTGGGTCCATCCTCATGAAGGTGAACACCTTACAGGGGAAGAAGATGGTGGAGAGCGGCCTCCAGTCTGGAGACTTCTCCCTCCCTCAGTCCTGGCCTTCCCGCCTCCTGCCGCCGGCCGACCTGGAGATCGTGCAGCGGAAGGTGGCCGGGGTGCAACGGGAGCTGGAGGACTTCAAGAAGGAGGCGCTGAAGGCCATCCACTGCCTGGAGGACGCCTTCTGCGAGCTGAACGGGGCGCTGGCACAGCAGGAGGAGCAGGCGGCTCGCGTGAGGCAGCGGCTGAGGGAGGAGGAGGACCGCGGCGTCGTGCGCAACAAGGTCCTCACCTTCCTGCTGCCCCGCGAGAAGCAGCTCCGGGAGCACTGCCGGAGGCTGGAGCGCATGCTGCTGGGCTCGGGCCGGGACGCGCTCGGCCCCAGGAAGGTGCAGGCCAGCTGAGGCGACTGTCCTCCCGTGGGAGCCCGGCTCCGGCGGAGCGGCCGCGTAGAAGATTGCTTTTTTAAATGGAAGGACCGACCCTAAGTCCCTGTCCGTTTGCTTCCCTTTCCCCCTCCCCACTGCTTTCCTTCTATCTCAATAACACCTTGCTGAGAGGCGAAAAGGCCCCAGTATGTTCTTTGGGTGAAGCTCCATTTGCCCAGCCTCATCACAGAGGGAGGCCCCCAAGCTTCCGGGTTTCAGACACCTGTAACTTTCACCGTCAACTGTTCTGCTTGTCATGGTGATATTGCTCAAATGTATAACATGCTTTTTTTTTTTAATCTTCTTAAATTGATGTGTGCAACAGATTTACCTTTCTTTTAATGACTCAAGGCTCTCCTGGTCGTTACCTGATGCGTGGTCCACCGAGAGGGGTCGATCGTGCGCCCGAGCCCAGAGCGGCCCGAGCACTGTATTTTGTAGCTCGAATCCTGCCTCGCGGGCTTTTCTGCCCTCTTTCCTTGCTAGACCGTCATCATATCTCACCTGTCTTTGCTGACTTTGACCCACCTGAACTTCCTCTGCACTTGGTCGGCAGTCTGGCCAAAGAGGTCCACAGAGCTCCTGAGGGCTCGGATGGCTAGGGTCCCAAGAGCTTAGCACGCAGACACACTGAGATGTGACCCCCATGAGGCGGGTGCTAGAACGGTGCGGCTGGTTTTCACGTCTGACCCGCGGAGCAGGAACGGTGACAGTGCCCAGACATTTATCAGGCCGCGTACACACGCCATCCCACCTACTTCCCCAGGCACCTTTGGGAGCAAGCGTTGCTTCCCCATTGTGCACGGTGGGCGGGGGGCGGGGGGGAGGATGGCTCCAGGACGGCAAGCCCTTCACCCACGGTCTCCGAGCTAGCTGGTGGCAGGCCCGCAGTTCAAGCCCGGTGCTCTGGGCTCATCATCCTACTGTCCCTCTGCAACCCCATCAGGCCCCTCACGCATCTGTCCCTCTGGAGGGCTGAGACTGTCACAGAGGTGCCTGGGGGCTCCCTTCACTGTCACTGTGCTTTTTATTTCCAATGAGACTCTGTTTCATCGAGTCATATATCCTCTCTCTAGTCCCCTCAAAATGCTGCCATGCAACAGAGAGTCTCCCCTAAACAACAGAAGCCAGGTGCCTGGAGGCCAGAGTCAGCCTCTGAGCCAAGCCGGGCCTCTGTCCTCCCAGCCGGGGTCTTCTAGCCCGTGCCAGACCCTCTGACTTTCTACTTCAGCCCCGTCCGCCCTCCGGTTTCATAGTCTTTCTCCCAACAAGGTTCCAACATCTGGAACCCCCCCGCCCCACCGACCTTCACAAAAGGACCCCATCCTCTACTGCTAATGGCTAGATCCATCCACCACCGTCTGCCCTGAAGGGCTGCACCCCTACTTTAACTTCAGACTGTTTCTACCTTGGAAGGTGTCGCTGAAGGAATAGTTAGACACTAGCGACATCCCCACTACTGCGGCTGGCTTACAGTGGTCTGGATCGTGCTGTGTTCTAGGCCCCAGGCCCCACCCTCTGAAGGCAGGTATGGTGGTAACCTTCCCTTTCAGACCCTGAGGAAACCACAGCTCGAAGAGGCCAAGTAGCCCAAGGTCACACAGCTGGTACGTGGCAGAGCTGAGATGTGAGCCTAGGAATGCCCAACTTCAGAGGCCTCCCTTGTTCTAACCAATAGAGAGTAGGGGGAGCTTTGTGACTGTCTGCCCTTGAGTAGATGAGATGAGCAACCTGCCATGGTGAGCTGAGCTCTGGGAGAAAGGACTGCTTTGTGTGTGTGTGTGGGGGGGATTCCTATGCCTTTAAGCCTTGTGGGGGACGCCCGTGTGTGTGTGTGTGTGTGTGTGTGTGTGTGTGCGCGAGTGTGTGTGTCCGAGAAGAAGAACGTGATTGGCCAAATATAAGAAGAGGTTTAAAAAAATCAACTGCTGGGTGCGCGGGCTGGCTCAGTCACTAGAGCACGCGACGCTTGATCTCGGGGTTGTGAGTTCAAGCCCCATACTGGGCACAGCGCTCACTTCAAAAAAAATCAGCTGCTTTGTACGAGGAAATTGGCTGTAAACGCGAATTCATGTGGGAAAGGCTTTGCGTCGACTACAGCTGTGTTAATACGGCTGCTCAGGATCGAAGGTGTTCATGGGAATTCTGAGAAGAGAGGGAAAAGGAGCATAGGGCAGAGTCCAGGAGAGACCAGGTATCAGCTGCCAGTTGTCCCCTCCCAATGGAGCTGTGGGGACCATACTTAATTTTCCCAGCAGCAGGAGGTGACAAGCCGTAGGAAGTACTGTCAGCCAGGGAGGCTCACCCAAGTTTTGGTGTCCAGGGTGTTTACTGGTGGTTTATCACCTGGCCTGGAGCACCTTGGTGGCTGACCTTGCTCACTGTCCCTAGCGCCTCGGGAGGTCAAGCTGATAACAGCTCGGCAGGGGCCCCTCCGTGAATCTTGAATCGTGAATCGCATTGTTAGCATTAACTACCTGGCGTGGCCCAAGGCCTCAGGTAAACAAAGGCGGTCTTATCAGACAGCTGTGGCAGGAGCTCACGGAGGTTATCTCCCAGGAGCCCAGCAGGGGCCAGACCTTTCTCTGAACATGCAAGATTGGAGCAGTCAACAGCTGCCAAGCCCCCCTTTACTGCAGGCCACACAAGCCGTGGGGGGGGGGGTTGTTTCTTCCATGGGACTGAAACCGGCTTGCCGCTAGCATCTATCTTTTGTGGCTAGTACCCGCCCAGAGAATTCATTCACTCCAAACCTTCTCCCAACTCTTGGAGGGGAGCCTGCGTCCAGCAGTTGTCATAAACTGTAATCATGTATATAACAGCTTTTCTTACTCTGCGAATAGTTCTAGTGAATCATTGCACTTGAGGGTGGTCTTGGGGACCCATGACACCGTGTTGGATGCACTTGACATTTCATCCACAATCGCCTCGTGAGCGAGGCACGGCTATCCCCATGGCAGATGAAGAAACCGAGGCATGGAGAGTGAGTACCTAGCCCAGGATATACAGCAGGACTCTGGAGCTCCCTCTCCTGACCACCATCCCTCACCAAAGGAAGGGACTTGCAGCGATGGGCTGGCCCCCTTTGCTGGGAGGTCCCGTAGGGACAGCCCCGAGGCCCTCCTGCTGCAAGCCCGGGGGTCCTCCCGGAGTGAGGAGGAGGCAGTGCTGGAGGAGGAGGCAGGAGGCTCGAGAATCTCCCGGCTCGGAGAGCTCCGTGCACCCACGGGCCGCTGGGTTAGACGGGCGCCCCAGCTGCAGACGGGGAAGTCTGAGTGTCCTCTCCTGCTTTGCTCGGCAGCAGGGTTCCAAGCTGGCCTCTCTGTCAGGAGCTTTGAGCTGCAAGCCCCCGGATGCCCATTTTGCGGACCTCTTTGAGGAGACTTTTCCCGTGTAACAAGGCCTCTGAGGTAGAGGATTGGTTCAGTAACTCAGCAATGACAGGTCTGAGCTGCTATCTCGGCGCCCTCTTTCCCCTTTCCTCGCTGCCCCTTCCTAGCCCGCGGTCGCATGACGATGGCTGCTGGAGTTCCAGAATCGTGTCATCACTCAACGACTTCCAGCTTAGGCAGGAAGGGGCGGAGCTTTTCTTGCAAGCCTCCTGTTCAGCAGAGAGGAATCCCCTTTGCAGAATCCACCTCCCCGCCCCGCCCCGACACATTTTCATTGACATCTCTTCGGCCAGACCTGGGCTCCTCGCCTATCCTAAACCAGTTGTGGACAAAGAAGAAAAGCAATTTTCACAGCTCAGCCCCGCTGGGCACCTCGGCGACCCAAGATCTGAGCTCCCATCAGTGAGCTTGGCTGTTGGGTGGTAACCATCCCGCCCTCTCACAACCTCAGTCTTACCTTTTCTACTTAATAGATACAGAGTGTCAGCGGTACCTGGGTGGCTCAGCTGGTTAAGTGTCTGACTCGTTGTCTTGGCTCAGGTCATGATCTCAGGGTCATGGGATTGAGCCCCTCCTTGGGCTTCACTCATAGCATGGAGTCTGCTTGAGATTCTCTCTCCTTCTGCTCCCTTCCCCTGCTCATGCATCCTCTCCGTCCCTAAAATCAATCAATCAATCAATCAATCAATCAAATCTTTAAAAACACGGATAGTGAGGGTCAGGAAGAAGAGTGCTCTGGGGAATGGCAGGCGGGGCAGAGCCGGGCCGTGTGAGTGGCTGTCACAGGGCGGGGGGAAGCAGGGATTTAGTTCTAGGGACCAAGGAGGGGCTGGGTGGAGGTGTGGAGTGACACTTAGAGCTGTGCATGCAAACCCACTGCTTTCGCTGGTTCTGACCTTACTCGCCCCATGCCCAGGCTTCACCCCTGTAGTCAGAGGCTTAAGATGACCCAAAGGGTGTTTGGGAGACTTTGTGACTCCTCAGTCCCTAAACGAGGCAGCCACTCTTAGGGATGTAATCTACATGTCACCCTCTAGGGTGACCAACCCTGGTTTGACTGGGACTGGCTCTGAAAATGCCAAGTCCTATATGCCTGGAACCCTTTCTGTCCTGGGAAAACTGGCATGGTTGGTCAGCGTGCATTCAGAGACCTTGGGATGACGCAGGTGAGGCTGTGGGGGGGGGCAAGTCACAGGAGCCTGGCAGGAAACAAGGGTGGCGGTGACCGTCTCTGCCAGGTGGATGCATCTTTGCTTTCATTTGTAACTGCAGGTGGCTGGCTGGCTCGTTCTGCAGGAGGAGGGGCTTATCCCTGACTCCATTTCTCTTCCCCACTGTCAGGAGCTTGTCGGTGGCCTCAGGTTGGTAAGGGGATGTGAGAGCTAGGCCTTTTCTGGGCAACTTCTGAGATCTTTGTGTGGACGGTTGGGATTCCTGACTAGGCCACACCTCACAGCTTCCCTAGTCCCGGAAGGCAGAGGGCTCCGTGGTAGAGGAGAGAGCCTGGGGTCTGAGTGGTGCCAAGAAGAGACAGCTTTTTGCCGCTGTGGAAGATGGAGTTCCTCACTCCAACTCTTCTCCTCCTGACTGTGGCAATAAATGGAGCAGCCCACTGCTCATTTTCTTTGAAATTCTAGAACAAATAGAAGCCAGATGGTTTTGGGGCACCTGGGTGGCTCAGTTGGCTGAGCGTCTAACTCTTGGTTTCACTCATTTCATGATCTCAGGGCCGTGGAATTGAGCCTCATGTCAGGCTCTGCGCTCAGCAGGGAGTCTGCTTGGGATTCTGTCTCTCCCTCTCTCTCAGCCCCTTCCCCCACCTGTGTGTGCACTCTTTCTCTCAAATAAATAAATAAAATCTTAAGAAAAGAAAAGAAAAGAGAAAAGAAAAGAAAAGAAAAAAAAGAAAAGAAACGAAAAGAAAAAGAGACGGCTTTCTCCCTGCCAAGAGCCATAGTTCTTGTTCTCAGAGGTTTTCTACAAGCTGCAATGCTCTCTGCTCGCTCCTCCTGGGCACCCCCAGCCGCCAGAGGGCTGCCGAGGTCTTAATACACATGGCTCCACCGGGGGCGCCGGGCTGGCACAGTCGGTTAAGCATCTGACTCTTGATTTCAGCCTAGGTCATGATCTCAGGGTCGTGGGATCGAGCCCGTGGTGGACTCTGCACTCAGCAGGGAGTCTACTTGAGATTCTCATTCTCCCTCTTAAATAAATAAATAGCAAAAAAAAAAAAAAGACACATTGGCTCCGTCTTAGGGAGATCCATGGCAGCCAAGGGAACCTCCCCCAGGACCCCAAGTCCTGAGTCTGCTGCAAGCTGGGAGCTTGGGTGAGTGGCCAGACGGCTGAGCGCAGGAGAGCTGGACACAGCGCTTCGCATGGGCAGGTAACAAACCTCCGTTGACACCACTTCAGTCCTACCTGAACCAGCACCGGGGAGAAGCAAGCTCCGGGGAACGGCAGGGCCAGGTAGAACTGGGTGGTGGGGGTGGGAAGCCAGGGCGTGGGTCTGGGGCATTGGCTTCATTCCACACGCAGACTGTGACCTCCTGTGCAGCTCTGATCCCGTTAGTGACTCCTGAAGTGCTAAGGGCAGCAAGCCTCGGGCATCATTCCTGCCCCTTCGACAGTCCTCAGGTGTGGGTCTTTCCTTGTTTCTCCCTGGAAAAGCGGTTTGGCAGTGCTGCAACACGTTGAGCAGAGTGTTTCCACGTGACCCAGCAATTCCACTCCCAGGAAGGTACCCAGGAGAAATGAACACATATGTCCGCCCAAAACTTACACACGAATGTTCAGAGTATTAGTCGCAGTAACCCGAATGTGGAACAACCCAAATACCCATGAATGGTTAAATAAAATGTGTACATCCATACGCCAGAATATTGTTTGGCCATGAAACAGGAAGGAACTACTAGGGGCGCCTGGGTGGCTCAGTCGTTAAGCATCTGCCTTCGGCTCAGGGCGTGATCCTGGAGTTCTGGGATCGATCCCCACATCAGGCTCCTCCGCTGGGAGCCTGCTTCTTTCTCTCCCACTCCTCTTGCTTGTGTTCCCTCTCTTGCTGGCTGTCTCTCTGTCAAATGAATAAATAAAATCTTAAAAAAAAAAAGGAAGGAACTACTAATCATACAATATTGTGCTACGCGAAAGAAGCCAGTGACAGAAGTCCATGTGTTATACGACACTGTTTACGTGAAATGTCCGCAACAGGCCAATCTATAGAAACAGAAGGCAGGTCAGTGGGTGCCTGGGACTGTGGGGTTGAAGGTGTGGGAGAGCGACTGCTAGTGGGTATGACAGAGGTGCTCTGAAATCTCTGTGCACTTTAAATAGGCGAATTGTATGGCATGAGAATCCTATCTCAATAAAGCTGTTAAAAAATAAAGTGTAAGTACAAATACACAGTAAAAAACCAGAAATGATGCTATGATTTACAATTCAAATCCCTTTTAATATTGAGAGACACAAATCAAGCCTGGGATTATTTTAAATTGTTTTTATTTTATGGACATTCTGGAGCCACATGGGCTCTGGGATTTACTTGGATCACATATGTAAAAAGTGTCTGATTCAGAGACTGACACATAACAGGTGTAGCACAAACGATAATTGAATCCAAACTGCAAGTAAGGCCCTAAATGTTGCGATCGATGACCTTGATTGACCTCCACCATCTCCAAGACGTCTCAGGAGCATGGCAGTGTGTGGAAGACACGCTACTGTGCCAAGCTGTGTGCTTGACTCCCCTCTCCAGAGTCACAGGAGATGGAAATGGTAGGTGGAGAGCAAACCCCACTGCTCCCCTCCATCCAGGAAGACACCCTTGATGGGGAAAGACAGCATTGGGGCCATGTTGTTCAAGGTGCTGTCTACCACTGTCACGTGACCAGGAGCCAGTAAAGAGGTCTTATTCAGAGGTCCTGTCTCTGGCATGTTTTGTCTCCAAAAGGTGTTACTCTGGTGATATCTCTGGGTTGACCTCTTGCTCATCTCATCTTCCTTTTGACTTCCTTTCAACAGCAGGAAAGGGTACCGGATAGGCATTCCGGCTCTGCAGGCAAACCGGCCTGGTTTGAACGCCAACCTTGCCCTCAGCATCTGTACGTCACGGAGATGTCACTTTACCCCTGCAGTGCCGCCCAACAGAACTTACTGTGATGACGGAAATGTTCTCTAATTCTGAGCTGTCAGTATTGCCATGGTACCCACGTGTGGCCATGGAGCTCTTGAAACTTGGCGAGTGAGATTTAGGAACTGAATTTTAAATTTTATGTAATTTTAATTAGCCATAGGTGGCTGGTGGCAAGCCTCAGTTTCCCCATATTTCCCAAGAGGAAAATGGCACTGCCTACCTAATTGGGATGGTTGGGTGAATTAACAGAGGAAATATAGGCATGGCAGGATAATTGACTGAGACTTTAATTACAGCTTGGTTCCCTAACCCACAGATAGGCTGTGTTCCCTGCCGCAGGGACTCTGGTTTGTGGGGCCCAAACAGATGTTTTGAGAAACCCAGAAGGGAATCTTGGCATTTGTGCTTGGAAGTGTAAGTTATGGAGAGAAATTATGCTGGATCAGCCCAGAGTGCAAGGTGATGGAAACAGGTGCTGGGAGTGCGGAAGGTGGAGGCCAGCCCCCAGGGAGAGGCCAGATAAGGAGGCTGGATCTTTGCATCCAGCCTGGTGTGCCGGGCCGGCTGTGTGCGAGCACGGGGCTCCCACCGTCAGGCTGAGGCAGGCTGAGTCTCTCTCTCTGTCTCTTCATTGAAAGCACAAAGGGGCTTCCTTTGGGAGATAGCTGGCGTGTTGTCATTTGGAAAGACAGTCAAATCAAAGCTTATAGGGGCTGAGGTTTAAAACCAAAGTCCAAGCGGAAATGCCACCTACTCGGGCTGGAATCGGGACTCAGGGAGAGGTTGCAGGGTCTGAAGGTCAGAGCTTGGAGCCATGGCCCCAGAAACAGAAGAGGCTTCTGCGGTTGGCCGGCAAGGCTCGAGGCATAGGACGGGGAGTCCAGCTGGCCCAGAGTGGACGCCTTGACTTTCAGACATCCAGCCTCATCAGGAAGGTTCTCAAAGACGCTCTGACAAGCTGGGGTGCGAGAGAGACCGGGAAGGCAGACCCCGTCCCTGACACTCTGAGAGAGGAACTAAGCTGCGTCATGGTTCCAGTGTCCTTGGCTTGTCTGTCACCGGCATGCCTGGTTATTGCTTCGGGAGGGGCATGGCCCCATTTCTGGGTTTGACAGTTCTGGTGGAGTCAAACCTGTCTCTACTAAATAAATTAGATCTCCCCAGGGCAGATCAATATTTAATGTGGGGTTTAAAAAGACCGACTCAGGAAATGAGTTTAAAAGTGGAAAATTTGCCTTAGGTAGCAATTTCTGAAATACAGTGGTATCAGGGGACAGATTATTCAAACCCAAGCCATGGATAATATAAAAACAGTTGAACGAGCCAAGTTCTGCTTCCTGGGCATAGGTGACTCTGAATCCCCAGCCCTCCATGTGCTACTCACAGAGCGTTAGTGTTGAGCTGGAAGAGACCATCTAAGGTGACAGAGTCTCCTCTGAAGATGGCCAGCTCCCGCGCAGCGGCCCCTCCCTCACCCGTGGCAGGCATCACTAATCAATCCCGGGCCTCTCTCCTCTCGAGTGGGAGGCAGACTCATTTTTTCTCCACACCACACTCCGGGCAGCCGCCGTCTATCAGCCAGTGTGCACGTGATGTGCAATTTATTTCCCATCCTCACCTAGTCCAAATTCCTCATTTAACAGAGGAGAAGCTCAAGGTTGCACAGTGAGTTAGGGGCCGGTCTAGGACCAGGGTCCAAGTCTGACCCTTTTTTTTTTTTAAAAGATTTTATTTATTTGAGAGAGCGAGACAGCCAGGGAGAGGGAGTGGGAGAGGAAGAAGCAGGCTTCCAACGGAGCGGGGAGCCCAATGCGGGGCTCGATCCCAGCACCCTGGGATCACTCCCTGACCCGAAGGCAGATGCTTAACGACTGAGCCACCCAGGCGCCCCTCCAAGTCTTACTCTTTTTTTTTTTTTTAAAGATTTTTATTTATTTGACAGAGATAGAGACAGCCAGCGAGAGAGGGAACAGAAGCAGGGGGAGTGGGAGAGG
>NC_048230.1:14727872-14746401 GCF_002007445.2 Ailuropoda melanoleuca
GGATCACGCCCTGAGCCGAAGGCAGACGCTTAACTGCTGTGCCACCCAGGCGCCCCCCAAATCTTACTCTTGAGCAGACTCTCCCTGCTGCATCCCGGCCACATGAATGCATGAGAGGTTGGGGCTCCATCAGTGGTCCTTTTACTGACCCCTCTGCGAGCAGCACAGGGGTCNCGCCACCCAGGTGCCCCCCAAATCTTACTCTTGAGCAGACTCTCCCTGCTGCATCCCGGCCGCATGAATGCATGAGAGGTTGGGGCTCCATCAGTGGTCCTTTTACTGACCCCTCTGCGAGCAGCACAGGGGTCTCCTAGAGCGGCATTGAATACTTTGTTCTCGAGGTAAAACTGTAGAATTTCACAGCTAGGAAGCAGCTTAGTGGTCGTCTAGTTCTACTTGTTCCGTCATGGGAGAAAAGAAAGCTCAGAGAGGTCAAGTGACTTGCCTAAAGACACACAGCTGGTTGCTCTCTTCTCTCCATCAGTAATAGGCCTTCCAATTCTAGAGCTCTCGTTTTGAGGCCTTGGACAAATCACGCCGATGTTTGGACCTTCAGCAGTTTGGACCTCAGTGCCTAAGAGTTGCAAAAATATGCATATTAAGAAAGGCGTAGCGTCTATTTCTGATATATTTTGACGTTTACGTGTACACTCTCAGATTTAGCTTTCTAATAATGTTTTGTTTGGGTGGTGCAAAACTTGGTTTGTATTCTCTAAACAAATAGTAACCGGGAACCGAGATTTGTGCTGGGCCATGGAGAGGTGTCTGTCTTCTGTGAACATCTTTTCAATGATTTTTTTTTTTTTTTTGGTATGCACATGTGAGGAGGAAAATGATGGTCCCTAAGAGAGAAAAGCAGCCTTCTCTCCCCAGGGTGGAGGGGCAATGGCAGGTTTAATGTGACTTGTGTGGCCTTTGTTTTCCCATCCATAAAATGGCACTGATGATACTCGCCCTCCCAACCTCAGAGGCAGATTGTAAAGGTCAAACGGAATAATGTCTGGGAAGGAGTTCTGAAAAGTAAGGGATTATTGTGACAGGCAAAGGGGAGGAAGCTGGCAGATTGAGGCGAGGTTCTTAGGAGTGAGGGGCTGGGGAGGGTGGTGGGGAAGTAAGATGCTGCCTGGGCGTCAGAACGCTGGCAAGAATTTCCATGCCCTCATTACCACGGCGCTCCTGTCAGATTTAAACCAACCTCTGCTTTACTGCTCGAGTCGCTGCGATATTTTAGGAATGGCAGCCCAAAGGAACGCCACGTTTGAAAAAGGTCGCTTTCCTGAATTTGCCACTGGGTATTATTTTTATGCCACTGTGCTGTTACCCAACTTCAAAATATACATCATATTTATATTGCCTCTGCTAAGCATATAGTTTTATTTTATTGCTTACCATGTGGGTGACACTTGGTTATTGAATGTCTGGAGAATTGGACCCAGTTGTTGTTGTTGTTGTTTTTTATCCTTCCTTTCGTAAGTGCTTGCTCTGATGTATTAATCCTTACAGAAGGAACGAGACAGGGACACATAAGCATTCGCACTCACACACACACTAATCACATTGCCATTTTATCTCACTTTGCGGGTGTGTGGCTACATTTATAAGAGCCGACAGATCTGAAATAGGTGGTCTGAACTGATTCAGGTGGGAAACGATGAAGCCCGCAGCCTCCTGGGGGATCGGCTGAAGGAGAGAGGGAGAGAGAGAGCGAGAGAGCGAGAGAGCACCTTTTGTCTTGTTTGTGAAGGACACACCAGGCAAGAGGCAAGGATGGAACCATTGTGAGTCTGGGCGGGAAGGGACCCTGGGGATATATTTATAGGTCTATAAAAATATAGACATGTGTTTTATAGATATTTTATATCTTACACATTCATCTATCTATCCAGCACCTCACATAATTCCTGATCCTGGGCTCAATAAATGGTTATTGAATTAAGGAGCCTAAGAATAGTTCTAGCAACCATTTGTTGAGGTTGTACTCTGTGCAAAACCTTTTACACGCCCTCTCTCCCGGGGCCCCCAGCATCCCCACCAAGCAGTGCCGTGATTTCCATTTTAAAAAGAAAGGGAGGCGCCTGGGTGGCACAGCGGTTAAGCGTCTGCCTTCGGCTCAGGGCGTGATCCCGGCGTTATGGGATTGAGCCCCACATCAGGCTCCTCCGCTATGAGCCTGCTTCTTCCTCTCCCACTCCCCCTGCTTGTGTTCCCTCTCTCGCTGCCTCTCTCTCTGTTAAAATAAATAAATAAAATCTTTAAAAAAACCCAAAAAAGAATGAATTGCAGATAATAACCTGCTACGACAACGTGGATGAATCTCGAAAACACGGCGAGTCGGAGAAGCCAGACACAAAAGGTCACATCGTCCATTTATAGGAAATGTCCAGAGTAGGGAAGGCCACGGAGAGAAAGCAGATTCGTGGTTGCCAGGGCAGGGGTGGCTGGGGAGTAACTCCATGATGGGTTCGGGGCATTTATTGTGGGGTAATTAAAATGTCTGGAACCTGTGGAGGTGGCGGGTGCAAGACACTGTGAATGGACCACATGCCACCGAATTGTTCACTTTAAGATGGTTCATTTTATGGTATGTGACTTTCATCTCAATTTTAAAAAGGGAAACTGAGTCCAGAGGGTGTGGCAGATTGGTGACACCGGCAGCCATAATTACCCTCCTGTGTCCATGCCACTTGCCCTGTGGCTTTATAAGCCACTTCTGTTCTGACTCTGGACTTGGCCAAATGACTCTCTGATCCATGGGACGGCAGCAAACTTAATGGAGAGGCTTGGAAAAGCCCACATGTGTTTCCACTCACTGTCTTGGACTTAAACACCGCCAGGAGAACAAGATTGGGCTAGCCTTCTGGAGGACCAGAGGCCACGTGGAGCGGAGCCAAGTCATCCCAGCCAAGGCCACCCTACACCAGCCAGCCCGCGGCTGACCTGCCAACTGCCTACAGATGCACAAGTGACCCCGGCCAAGATCGGCCAAGCCTGGCTCACATCAGCAGAACCGCTCGGGCTACTGCTAGATTCAGGAGAAATAAGAACCGATTGTTGTTTTAAGCCATTAAGTTTTGAAGAGGCTGTTTTACAGTAATAGCTAGCTGATACAGAGAGGTTGCATAACTTGCCCGAGGTCTCACATCAAGGAAGAAAAAGCAGAACTCATTCCAAAGACTGGTGTGGAAGGCACTGTTTTAGTCAATTGTCACCTTCATTTTACAAACGAAGAAAATGAGACTCAGAAATTGCGAGGGTGGGTGTAGACAGTGGGGTGGGGGTGAGGTGGGGTGGGGAGACTCAGCCTCCTTATCCTTGGTAAGGAAGGAATGTCGCAGGCAAACCCTCCCAGACTTCCCCAACCCAATGTCGTGGGAAGGCACTGAAATGCTGGTGTCGGTTTCCAACATGGGTCTCAATGGGATCTCTGTGGCTTTCCACCCGTTCTTGGCAAGCCTGCCCTCCTGCCCTGCACCGCCATGGGCACTGCCTTGCTGGCCGCAAAGTAAGAAAGAGAACTCGTTTACATTCTACGCTTCTCCCCTAAAACATGGCCCAGGACACGCAGCTNGTGGGTTTCAATGGGATCTCTGTGGCTTTCCACCGGTTCTTGGCAAGGCTGCCCTCCTGCCCTGCACCGCCATGGGCACTGCCTTGCTGGCCGCAAAGTAAGAAAGAGAACTCGTCTACATTCTACGCTTCTCCCCTAAAACATGGCCCAGGACACGCAGCTCATGCAGGCCACCTCGTTTAGTGTGCTCGGATCCAATTATTAGAGTAGTGCTATTCCCTGACGGTCCTTTCTTACAAGGAGATCGCTGCAACCGTCAGCTTACCCTCATCCCCTAGAGAAAAATGGTTCCCTCTTGAGGGAAGAGAGCCACATGGACATACATAATCGAGTGCCGGGGTGGGGGGCGCAGGGAGAGGAGAGGGGAGGCTTTCAGGGACTGGGGGTGGAGGAAGAGCTTTTCCGGGGTGTTGAGGAGAGACACACCTGAGTCGCAGGGTAAGGAAGAAGTAGGTAGGAGAACCAATGGGACTTTGAGAAGTGTTGTTGGGGTCCCCGGCTGTGAGGCTCACTGGCTGAGTCAGGAACGGCACCGGGCTGTGCTCTGGGCCTCACAGTGCCCTGAGCCTGAGCCCCGTGAACCCACACCCTGTAAGGGTGACATCAGGCATGGGGCTGAGCCTGTTGTGAGCTGGACGTGATAAATGGGAATTCTATCTCCATTTCATATTCCAGCCGTCACCCCGGGCACCTGGATTTGGAAAGAGACTTAAGAATATGGGGATTTGACCCCTTACAGTCAGTGAGGCCCCGCCCATTCCCGGACTCTGTGGGGCCTCTCCTCACTGGCATCCCTGAAACTCAGGTCCCAGGTCCCTGCACTCTGAGCAGCTCAGAAACCTGGGGGGTCTGGGACGACCCTGATGGCTGCTGTGTCACTTCTAGGACGGGGCTCCTCTGGTCGGAGTAGTCTCTGAGTCCCACCAGCGTGGGCGAAGATTAGTGCAGAATCCAGGCTGGGCAGACAGGCTAGGGGTGGGATGGTCATGTCGCCTACGGCCCACCTGTACCCACCACCGCACACACATTGCTCCCTACAGCTCGCACCAGCTCACGCGTATCCCTCCACATACCCTGTGACAGGCCACACACGTACCATGGGCCACCCCGACACCACTGGCCATACGTCACATCAAAGCGCAAGCTATACAAACACACCGTGTAACATACACCAACTATACATCCCGTCCCTCACAGATCACCCAGCACACCCACACGTCAGCACACTACACGCAAATGACCTGAGTATACACAGCGCTATGAGACACACCCATCACACCCCCCCCACACACGTCGCAACCTATGCAGGGACTTTACACACCTCCCACCCTGTGCCACGCACCCACACTCGCGTATCTCCCCTCCATGACCCAAGGCGCACAGCATCGGCCACACCCCACACCACCCCCCCCCCCACCTTCCTTCNCACCACACCCCCCCCCACCTTCCTTCCCTCTCTACCCCGGGGAAGGAGCATACATGAGGCATACATACATACACACATACATCCACCATCATCTTCGTGGCAGGAAGCCCAGCAGACATGGGCGATCGGGGGCAGTGGAGTGAGCGCCTGTAAGCAATCTCGTGCTTTTGGCCTCAAACAGGCACCGGGGTCCGATGGAGCATTTTAAGAGCTGCTGGATCTGGATTTTTTTAAACTTTACTTAAATCAAATGATCCCTTTTTCCTCCCTGAAAAGTAAAGCCAGGGGTGTTGCCTTGAAGGGGTCACTCTACGGTCAGGGTGACTAACAAGTCATAACAAAGCCTTTCCAAAACTCTGGGGGGCCCAGTGCTTGCAGGAGCATCAATCTGGGCAGATCTCGGGGACCCCGAGGACCTGCTTCTGTTGTGGGGTTTGCTCAGGGGCCAGGATGTAAAGACTGGGGGCACCGACAGATCAGCCCGCTGGGGAAGCGGGAGTTCACGGCAGTCGGAGATGCGGGTGGTGGGAGGTTATAGGCGGGTGGTCTCCCTGATGGCCAAAGGCTCGGCTTTGGGGGCAGAGGAGCCTGGGCGTGAGTCCTGGTCCTGCCTCTCACTAGGGCTGGGGCTTTGGGCTTTTACTTAACCTCCCTGGAGCTCAGTGTCCTCATCTGAAAAGAGGGACAATAATAGGCCCAACCCTAACGGGTGGTTCTGAGGGCCAAATCTAAATGAGAACCCATATGGGCGTACGTGTCAGGCACTCCATGAATAGTAGCTGTATCATTATTATGACTATTATTATCATTTTCTTTGGAGTCTGGTCCCCCAAGTGATGGGAAAAGATGAGACCTAAAGCTTAGCAGAGGGGTCACCCTTGGAGAAGGAGAGGAGAACAGGCAGGCGGAGTGCCGGGTGAGGATAGACGTCGTTGAGGTAGGGGCCGGGGAGGAAGCAAGAGAAAAAGGGAACCTGAGTTGGCTGGTAGAGACTGGTGGTTCTCAGCCCTGGCTGCCGGCGGCACCTCTTGGGGGACTTTGCAATATACCCATACCCAGGCCCAGGCCCCACCCCGGGAGCCCATCACTGGTCTGGCAGGGCCCAGGCATTGGGATCTGGGAGAGCAGTCCTGGTGACTAATGTGCACTCAGGGTCTGAGCTCCTGGGGTAGGCAAATGGCACGAGGAGGTCAGCCCCGTCAAGCCCGGGGGGCATTCTCCTGGCTTTCTGGGGTCTAACATTTGAGAGTGTCTTGCCCGTGTATCTTTCCACTGGATCTAATGGAGCGGACGCAGCTGTGGACTCCCCTCCCTGGGAGCCCCACATCCTTAAGTGAGGGGGTCTTGGCAGCTGGCCTGGCTGAGGTGGGTGGGAGCAGATAGCTACGTGGACACACGCTCCTGGGCCTGAGCGTGACCCGGAGCAGGGCCGCATGGCAGCTCAAGCCCTGGGCTATCTCTGGCAGCGCGTGGCCGGGAAAGGACCAGAGGGGGTGGACCCTGCTCGGCACCCAAGTTCACCCAAGCTTCTCAGCCCCAGCCAGCCCACCGCCCAGCCTCACCTTCTAGGCTTACCGCCCCTAAACCCCTCGGTCCTCCAAGCCCACCGTGCTGGTGCCTGCCTCCGTGCCCCTGCATGCCGCTTCCCCTGCCCCACTAGGCTCCCCGGCCCCTCCCTCCCACAGGTCACAGCCCTCCACCCACTGACTCCTCCCATCCTCTCAGTTGCACCCTTGCAGGATGCCCTCCAGGACCACCTCTCCTCCCTGGCTATGAGCCCTGGTGCTTCCCTAACTAACCTTTGCTCGTGCATCTCGGCCTTTTTTCAACACTGTTGTAATCATAAGACTATAACCCCTTCGGAAGGAGCTTCTGGGTTATATTTATATCCTGCTATCCCTGGGCCAGCCACCTGCAGTACTTGGTGAATTTGTAAAGAGGCACAGAAGCCTGTGCCCACATTGGAATGGGAGATGGGATTTGTGGCTTTCTCCTCTCCACCCCGTGCTTGCACACGTTCTGCGAGTGAGAGAGGGGCTCAGCCCCAAGGTGGCCTCTGTGGGGCCTTGGGTGCAGCCGGGGGGATTGCAGGGTCTGGGGCTGCCGGTGTGGCGCGCCTCCTGCTTCCTGCCCAACGAGGAGGAGGAGCTCCGGCTCCATGCTGGCCTTCCAGCTCTGGGAGCCTCAGGACATGCCCTGGAAAGCCGTGTGGCCTCTCAGCGAGTCTACTCTTCTGGCCTCATGCTGGGTACAGAGGTCATCCTGGGCGTCCTCTGCATGAAGGAGCGTCTCCTCCACCCCAGCTGCCCCCTCCGCCCTCCCCTCCTCTTTCCTTCCCGGTGGGGTCCCTCACCCCCAAGCAGCAGTGGCTGGGGTTTGGACACGTGAGAACCCCAAACCCAGGCTGAATGTGAGGTGGCTGATAGGTCTCCTTGCTGAGAGCCGACGTGGGCCCAGCTGTTCGCCCTGGCCAGGGGATCATGTCCTTTTTCTCACCGTCTGATGGCCAAGGACAGTGGCTGATACTTATCACCCCCTCTTGCTACCTTTCTTGGGGGTCAAGAGGTGGGCTGGCTTTCGGCTCTGCTCCTGCCCCATGTGCCCTTTGGCAAGTCCCTTCTCCTGTGTCGAACGAGGGCGGTGGGACTCAGTGGTCTGCAGTGCTGTGATTCTCCAGGAACTGGGGTAAGCACGAGCCCTGTCTCCGCAGGTGGTGTCAGGCCTGCCTTGCTCTGGGTCTGAGCTCTCCCTCTGCACCGAGCCCCACAAGTCCCACGGCAGAGGAGCGGAGGGAGCAGGCTCCATTCCCATACTGGGACAATCTGGATGGGGGGGATAGGTGACCCCTAAGCTTACCCTCTCTCACACCACCCTCTGGTTCCTAGAATTTGCTTCCACTGACTCTTGGGGTGGGAGGACTCTGCTCAGAGACAGACAAAGCGGCTCCTTTTCTTTGCCTCTGACCCTGAAGCCAGAGCAACCCTGGTGTGCGGCCCCTGGCAAGCTGAACAGAGTGAAGAGTGAAGAGCTCCGTGGGGTCTCCACTTCCTCCCTGAGGGTCTCCGCTTCCTCCCTGAGGGCTGATGGTTGCACACAGCAGGCCACCTCACTGCCCTAAGACCTCCAGCGCAGGAGCCTCTGCTTTTCCGTCATCCTGGCCCCCAGCCAGCTCCTCCCAGCATGCCCTGGTGCTCCTCTGAGAGCTCCTGTTTTGGGGACAAAGAGCCAGCATTTCTTCCATCCAGCCAAGCTGAGGGTGGCCAAGACAGGTGGCAGCCCCCTTCTTGCCTCAAAGAGATGCAATCAAGCCATCAGCCTGTCTTTCTGTCTTTCTGTCTCTTTCTTAACCAATTCCCATGACAAACGGGTTTGTGAGGGAGGGCAGCCTGCCCTGGGTGTTCTGCGCTTCAGTCGGGACCGCAGAAGGAGCTGGAGTCATGAAACTATAACGCCCTATTTGAGCCTTTTTCCCAGTAACTGGACCCTGCAGAAAGGGGGCTGCCAGGGCCTTCCCTCCCATTAGGGAAGGTGGCTTAACCCTTCACCCCAAGTGCAGATGGAATTGTTGCATGGCCCCCTCATGGGGCCAGGAGCCCGGCTCATCGGGGGGCACTTGGGGGCGGCACAGTTAGAGGGACCGGTCATTATGGGAGCACTGGGCTCGGGCCTAACAGCCAGCGAAATGCTGAGCAAATGGAAAATCCACAATTCTTCTTAGCTCCATCACAGAATGGAGGTCACGGGGCGAATGGCTGCCCCCTAATCGGAAAGACAGACGAGAGGATACAGACAATCGCCACCATCCTGAGCAGGAACCGTCAAGCGGAGGCACTGCGGGCACGCTCCGGGGTAGGTGCACTCCANTGGAAAATCCACAATTCTTCTTAGCTCCATCACAGAATGGAGGTCACGGGGCGAATGGCTGCCCCCTAATCGGAAAGACAGACGAGAGGATACAGACAATCGCCACCATCCTGAGCAGGAACCGTCAAGCGGAGGCACTGCGGGCACGCTCCGGGGTAGGTGCACTCCACCTGTAACCGATGGGCTGCCAGAGGCCCAGCGTGGACACGGGCCAGGCAGATAAGCACTCCAGAGGGAGCCAGTCATATGCAACTTTTGTGTGTTTTACCAAGTTCTTACAGTGAAGATTGGAGAAAGATCCCGTCTTGCTTCCTGCGCGGGGCCGGGAAAAGGAACCGTTTTGAAATACTTCAGAGCATTCTGTCCCTGATAAGGCCTGCTGTCCAGAGCAACTCGGCAACCAGAGCTTAACCGGCTGGGGTTTCCTCGCAGCCTGACTGACCTGGGGGCAGGGAAATGCCTAACTCCAGCCCCCTCTAGCCTTCCTGTCCCACCTAAGGGGAGCCGAAAAGCTGAGAAGCGCTCATGCACAGGCTCCCAGAAAGACAGAGGCCTAACCCCAGGGCTCTAGAACGTTCCCCTCCCCCACACCTCACCCCCACCCCATGGAGGGTCTAGATGCGCTATGGGCTGNATCTAGATGCGCTATGGTCTGGGTCCTCATCACCATCCTGAAGCCGGGGTGGTCATCTCTATGTAGGGAAGAGGAAGCTGAGGCTCACGGGGTTTCGGGGACCTGCTAAAGACCCCATAAGTAGCCAAAGGGGAAGCGGGATTTGGATTAGGTCTCCTCAGTCCTAGACTGTGGGCCACGGCAATTCCCCTTCAGCCCCCTGAGAGCTGGTGCTCTTGCCCTGGAGTGTCTTAAGGCTGAAACTCCGCTCCTTTCCCAAACCGGGTTGGAATCACCACGCAGGGGATTCAAAGCCGCTTGCTCCGAGGCCGCCCTGGGAAGCCTCGTANACCGGTGGAGAGTCTTGTGGGTGCGCTGTCGTAGGAAAGGGGTCTGGGAGGCAGGGCACGCCCGATGCCCCTCTGGGTCCCTCCTGCCCCAGGGAGCTGTTGTCCTGTTCCTAGCCCTTCAAGGGCCTAACCCTCTTCCCAGCCCGAGACCCAGGGACTGAGGGATGGGAAGATGCCCAGCGAGGCCACCAGGTCTCATGTCGGAGCTGCCCGGAGCCTGCCCTGAATACAGCCCCCTCCCTGCCTTCGGCCCTTCATCTAGCCAACCTGTGGGACAGATGTGAGGACACCCCTTTCCCCAGACCCTCTTGCTCACAGCTGACTGTGAGGACTCAAGGACAGCCTGTCTCCAGCATGTGGGGCAATGCCTTGTGTTGGGTGCTTCCAGAGCAATTCGTGTTTCCTGGGAGAAGCAAAGGGAAAGAACTCCAGGCCTTTATCTCTTTATCCAGGGACAAGCCTAAGGAGAGAGCGTGCAGGTTAAGAGCTTAGGCTCTGCCCTGGGGAAATGTGGATTCAAGTGTTGATCCCAGCTGTGTGGCCTTGAACAAGCTCTCCAGCCTTGGTTTATCCTTATGAAGCGTGAAGGTCACTACAGCCAGTTCGTGGGGGTGCTGTGAGGGCTGGGAAGTGTTTTATATAGAGCCTTGGCTCCTGGCGCCAGAAGGTGACAAACTGTCAGTACCATTATGGCTGGGCGCATGCCTTTCCGGGACATCCTCAGAGAGACCATGAGTCTGCGGTAAGGCAAAGCTCAAGGGTCTCCCTTGCCCACTGGCCCTCTGCTGGGTGACCTTGAGCCACTCACTTTGCCTTACCGGGCTGAGTTTCTCGCTCTGTGAGTGCGAAGGGCCTCTTGGGATGGCTGGCCCACCCTCCCACAGGCAGGAGCTCAGAGGCCCGGACCGCAGGGGGCAGGGGGGCCTGCAGGGGTCAGGGGAGGCCTGCAGGGGGCAAGGGGAGCCTGCAGGGGGCAGGGGGGCCTGCAAGGGTCAGGGGAGGCCTGCAGGGGGCAAGGGGAGCCTGCAGGGGGCAGGGGGAGCCTGCAGGGGGCAGGAGGGCTGCATGGGGCAGGGGCACACACCGAGGCCTCGAGCCCTCAGGAGGCTCCGAGCTGCCACAGTTGCAGACGCTATTGTTTGTGGGCTTGAGATTTCCTGACAGGCAGCATGAGCCATCCGAAGCGACAGTCTCATTTCCACGGCCATCCGGCTCGGCCATCTCCTGGGGAAGGCGCGTGAGTGACAAGCTGTAATTAAAGCCTCAGCTTAAGTCCAAGTGGGAGAAGGACGGTCTTTTCGTCAAGCACTCTGGTAAGGACAGACCTTTCCGTCTGCTTGTCTTTGGGGGCCCTCTCCCCCGTTCCTGTCTGGCTGCTGGAGCCGGCCATCCCCGTCCTCGTGACCTTTACTGACCTGGCAAGAGCTCTCCCACATTCTCAGGCTTCAGCCACCTGCCTGCTTCCCTGAGAAACCTGCGGAGCCGTGTGGATGGGCTCTGGGGCCCAAGACGGAGGCCTTTGTGCCGAAGCCCCCGGAGGCCACCTGCCTGGGGCAGGGGTGAGGGGCAGACGGTGCCTGTGGGAGCTCCGGCCGTCTGCCGTGGGGACGCTGAGGCCTGGGCCGGGGGACGGGGCTGCTCTCTGGTTCGGCCTGCCTGCGGCTCTGAGGCATGCCTGCGAAGGGGGGGGGGTGCCCCTAGACAGGGGGCTCCTGGCTTCACCCAGAAGCCCCTGCCAACCGGGGCCACCTGTGTGACCTGGCTCCGTGCCCTCCCAGGTGCCTCTGGGCTGTGATTTGTCTTCCTCAGCAACCCCCACCCCCAAGTCTCTCTCTCTCTGGGGTCTTACTCTATCATTTGTTCAACAACTATTCATCAGGGACCTGCGCCGTGCCCCAGAAATACAGAGTGAACAAGAGACAGTTTCTGCCAGCTTCCAGAGCGGGAGGCAGCTGCTAGGGCGCGGGCAGGGCGGCTCAAGGCCCACACAGAAGCCCCCCACACCCAGGCCTCCCCTGAGCCTGCTGGCTGAAGGGAGGAGGTGGCCACCTCCCCCACGCAGGCGTCCTGCTCTGTGGGCTGCTTCCCGCTCCACGCCCTACCCACTGATCCCCCACCCCCACCCAAGAGAGAGAATTTTCTTCCTTCTCCAGCCTGGGCCGGATGTCGCAATCCCACCCATGTCCTCCTTCCCAGGCCGCCTTGACCGCTGGCCTGTTTCTGCTGGTCATGACCCCTCTAGCTACTCCTTGGCAAGGAGGCAGTATTCCTATTACACCTGGGGGCCAGTGGGGTATCAACGGGGTCCCTGCGTTTGGCTAACTAGGAGCGTATTTTTTCCCTGCTCGCTTATTTATTTATTGTGTGTGTTAATACTCTTGTCCCTTCTCATGCATTTGTGGTCACCTCGTGAAACCAGAGGGTCCCCAAAGAGCAGAAGCGTTCCTTCCGCTTCTTAAGGGACGCTTCCTGAATGAGCATGTGGGTGGGCGGCGAGCACCGGATGGGGGCTGGAGAGCTGCTCTGTCTGACCCTCACCGCACCTTCTGCTGCCTTCTCTTGGGGCCAGGGAGCCGGCGGGGCAAACTGAACCAGCCTTGTCTGCCCGGCTCCTTCCCTGAGGGACGGTGAGGGGCCGTGGCTGGGTCCCCGGTCCTGTCAGGCAGTCCCTGGGCTGTGGGCCCGCTCTCCCCAGACTCCTGTAACGCAAACCCCTAGAGGCCTGGGCGGGGGGGTGGTGCAGAGTTGTCCACCTCGGAGAACTCGTTTCCTAATGCGGCTGTAACCAGGTGGCTTCAACAACAGAAGCATATTCTCTTCGGGTTCTGGGGGCTAGAAGTCCAAAATCAAAGTGATGGCAGGGCCCTGCTCCCCCTGAGACCTGCAGAGGGGAACCCACCCTCCCCTCTTCTCTCTGCAGGGTCCTGGTATTCCTTGGCATTCCTCGGCTGGCAGGTTACCTCTTCAGTCTGTGCCTCCGTGTCACAGGGCATTCTCCCCTCACATCTCTGTCTCTTTGTTTCTTGTAAGGACGCCAGCCGTATTGGATTAAAGGCCCACCCCTCTCCAGTATGACATCTGTTTTACTATTTACATCGGCAATGACTCTGTTTCCAAATGAGGTCACATTCTGAGGTATGGGGGGATGAGGACAGGGATTCAACATATCATCTTTGGGGGACGCTCCTTATAACACTGGGCGCTGCTTCCTGGTCGGCGTTCCCTTAGCCCCGCCCCTCGCCCTTTAAAGACTCCTTTCCTTGAACCCTCTTCCATGACCCTTTTGAAGATGCTATTTGTTTCCAGCCCTGAAATGGATCCCTGTTCGACCCTTCCTAGCTGTGTGACCTTGGGCAAGACACTTAACCTCTCAGAGCCCTGGTTTCTTCACCTCTGAAGCGGAAATAACTTCCATACCTGCTCTGCGTACTTGGCTGGGGCCGAAAGCTCTTCGTAAAACCAAAAGGCCCATAGCACTGACGGGGATCGTTATTACCCTTTGTGTGTCTGCAAGGTACAGTGGGGAAAGGCCTGTGTCTACATTATTCTCCTTGATCGGAACTGAACCTAGCACCACGTGCCAACAGCACAGGCTGACTCCACGCTCCTTGATGTTGTTGATGACATAGCTCGTTCTTACGGGCCCAGCCTTGGGAGGCTCAGCACTGAGCTGCTTCCCGGAATACGGTTCATCCAGGGCCAGTTTCTTAGGGTCCTTTTGATTTGGACTTCCACTGAACCCTGACATCACAGGCTGCTCCATCACCAGTCCTGGGAGAAGCCAGCATCCCCCCGAGTGGAGCCCTTACTTTTAGTGCGACAGCTATTTTATCTAGGCTGCGGGGAAACAGAGATATTTTAAGATGAGTGTGTCAGCTGGGGTCAGTTTCCGCTGGGCTATCACTTGCGCTGTCAGGAGGAGAGAGGTTTCAGCTGTCCGGCGGGAGCCCATCAATCACTCCCAGCAGCCCTTAATCAGACAAAGGAGCCCTCGCCACGGTGTTTCAGAGAGGGACACTGTATTATTGTTCGCACTAAACAAATAATTTTGGACAGGAGTTTTAAGCCCACAAATAAGATCCCTTGTAGATTTCAAGTGCTTAGCATCCCTAAGGTGGCCGACGGCCTTCCTCTCGGGTTCGAGTGGCTCCCATTGCTCTCCCGGCACGACTCTCTTTCCCCAAGCTGTTTTCATTCAGTCATTCAACCAACATCCACCCTGAGCCCCTCTGTGTGCCAGGCCTCTGCCAGGTGCTAGGGACAGTCCTAGAGAGGGGAGAGGCTTATAAGCAAAGATCTCTAGCGCCACGTGAGAAGCATGTGAGCTAAGGCAGGTGCACAGCACTGGGGGACCCGAAGAAGGAGCGAGCAGCTCTCCCTCGGGGCGAGGTGGAGGGCGAGGTTGCACCGGAGGAGCAGGACTTCTGCAGGTGGATGGGGGACAGGAAGGGCATTCCAGGCAGGGGTAAGAGCCAAGTTAGAGATGTGGGAAGGAACACCTGGGATTGTGAGCGGTTTAACAGGTGGGGAGTAGAAGGAGGAGAGGCTGGGGAGACAGGGCTACGGCTCGATGATGAAAAGCCTTGTCCGCTTCGCAGAGTAGACGCTCCAGGAAGGGCAAGCACCTGGCCTGCCTCGCTCCCCACTGTTTCCCTGCTCCCCGAACTAGTGCCTGGACAGGGAAGACATCCAGGAACTATTCCTTGAATCCATAACGCGTAGTGAGGTCCAGGCTAGGAGGCTGATGCTGAACCAATCCCTTTGTCTGCCTGCTGCCATCTCACCGTTCTCCAGTTAAACACCTTGCGAGATTCCCAGCAGCCACTGGGTGACATCTATTTTTCTCTGGCGGGCACTCAAGGCTTTACTGCCCGATCTCCCAGCCCCTTCTCCAACTGTATGTTCTAAGTCAGAGAAGTTGGCAAACTACGGGCAGCCGGCCAACCCTAGCCCGCCACCTGCTTTTGTAAATCATTTTCATTGGACCCCAGCCACGCCCAGTGGTTTAGATGTTGTCTGCCATGGCTTTCCTTTTACAAGGCACAGGTCAGGCGTTGCAACAGACCCCTTGTGGCCGGCAAAGCAGGACATTTTTACTATTTGGCCCATTTGCAGAAAAAGTTTGCAGCCCTCATGCTAAGTCTTTGGACCTAGCACCTTGAACGTAGCAGGTGCTCGATCCGTAGTTGCTGAGCGATCAGTGAGTGAGCTTCATGAGTGCACTTACCCCTACACGTTCCTCCTGTCTTTCGGCTCCCACCCTGCCTTGCATGCTCTTGTTGCCTCTCAGGCCTGGGTACAGCGCTGCCTGGTGACCTATCAGCAAGACAGAGCCATAGGGCAGGACTGGACATCCCCATACACAGGGCCAGGACAGACAGATCCTGGGTTCTTCATTCAGATGTGGCTGCTGATGGAAGATTCTGGCACCAGGGCAGCCGCGAAGCCATGGGAAAGGCTGGGGTATTGGTCAAAGCTCTTTGATTTACAGAAACCCTATCAAACTGTAGAGGAAAACATGGGGGTTTATTGGGGGGGAAGCGGAGGACAGTTCCCAGTTCTGAGAAAATGCTAGAAACCGAGCAAATCCAGGGACCAGAGGCGAGGAGGCCACGATCCCCTTTTCATCCATCCATCTTTCCCTCATCTCTGCTCTTGAGTCTACCCGCTTCCTTCTCCCCTTTGACAGACAGGTTTGCTCCCACTGGTAGTAAGTATGGCCATCTCCAGGCCTAGATGCCAGCTTTCCTCTTTTGTAAGCTACTGGGCCAAGGCCCCCACAAACTCTAGTTAGAACAGTCTCGGGGAAGGACTCTGGTCGGACTGGGGCCATGTAACCAGTCTCTCGGCCAATCTCTGCAGCAAGCGACTTGAGTACTCTGATTGGCCTGGCCTGGGACACACTGCGGGTGGGGTCTGTTACCAAAGGAACGAGGGCTGGTGCCAGCTAGCTGGGGATCCCAACAAACATCCATCAGCAGGTAGCGGTGTCCCAGCAAATGGTGCAGAGCCCTGCCTACAGAGCTGCGGCACCCGGGGAGCGAGGAAGGGTCTAGAAACAACAGGAAACCCTACTAGCAAACTGGGGCCCCAGCAGCACAGGTGACGTTGCTGAGAACTGGAATCTAGAGTTGGGGTTACCTCAAATTCCTTCTGCTTCCGGTTAAGACTGGTCTTGGGAATAGAGGCAGATCTGAGCCTGCAGGGCTGAAAGAATCAGTGGGCCCAACTGAACGCACGTGCACGGGGATGTTGCAGGGCCTGGGAACAGTCAGATCCGGCCCGCTCACGTGTCCTTCCTCCAGGCCACCCTCTCTGGCCTTCCCTCCTGGAAGGGCTCTCCTCCCCCTCTGACTTCTCACTGAACACCGGCTCTTTTTTCCCCCTGGGCACTTATCACATTCCCTACCCAGAATTGTTCCCACAGCTGTCTCTCTGTGACAGTTCTAGCTGGAGAGAGAGAGAGAAGGTGGCAGACATAAGGTTATCTACTTGATTATTTTCCTGGAAGGCTCTAGCACTACCCCGTGGGTATCACACAGACTCCCTGAAATTTGGATTTGAAAGTCACTTTCTGGGGGCTACTTTAATGCTCTTGGGGCACATCCTGCAATGGCAGACCCTCTTCTTTCCCAGACATGCATCCCACGGAGGGCAACTTTGATCCCACCAAAACACTACCTGCCTCCTCGTAACCTCTTCTCAGTGGTTCCAGCTCATTCTGGAAACCTCCAGAAAAATTGAGTTGCTCTTCTAGATTGCAGGCCGTTAAATATTTGAAGAACAGGATCTTGGTACTTTACTTCCATACCTTTTCTCCAGGCAGACTCCCCAGGTCACTGTTGCTTCATGCTGGCCAGTGGCTGGGAGATGGAGTGGGCTGTGGGGACCACATGCAGCATCCTGGTCGGGTCTGACTGGGGCAGAGTGCTCCACGCGTAATCTTACCGGGGCCATTGGGGTACCCACTTGGCTTTGTGGTTAGGATGCTTATAGGTAGAATACAATAGAAAACCCAAGGAAAAAGGGCTCAAATGATTAGAGAACAGCATTCTCTCTCAAGGAGAAGTCCTGAAGAGGCGTAGTTTCAGTTAGTTCAGTGCTCCAAGACAGCCATCAGTGACCTGGGGCATTTCCATTTCTCCACCCTATATGCTCCTCATTGGCTGGTCTTATCACCAGATTCCTCAGTGTGCCCCAGAGGCTGCTGCAGTTCCAGACCTCACATGCTAGCAAGGTTTAGAGGCAGAAGAAGGCCAGGGACTGGTGTTTCTAGGGGTTCTTTTTTTTTTTTTTTAAGATTTTATTTATTTATTTGACAGAGAGCACAAGCAGGGGGAGTTGCAGGCAGAGGGAGAGGGAGAAGCAGGGTGCCCACTGAGCAGGGACCCTGATGCAGGGATCGATTCCAGGACCCTGGGATCGTGACCTGAGCCGAAGGCAGACGCTTAACTGACGGAGCCACCCAGGCGCCCCTCTAGGGGTTCTTTTTAAGAAAGAGGAAAACTTTACCGAAAGCTCCCCAAATGTACTTGCCCCCATGTCTGTTTGGCCAGAGTTGGATGATGGGCCATTTTCCAAACAGTAACTGGTGAGGAGAAATGAGTCACTGGGAGGAGCTTAGGTTCATCAGGATTGACCCCCTGGGGGAAGGGAAGGATTAGCCCCAGGACAGGAAGACCTGAATTCAAATACCAGTTTCATCACTTTGTAGCCGAACTCCAAGAGCTGATGCGAATCATTTAATCACCGAATCTTGCCACTGACGCCGTTTTCTCCCCTGCGGAAGGAGCTCAGAGATGCTGCCGGCATTTAGAGCACCGGTAAAGGTCCTGGTACATCTTACGAATGCTGTTTTCTGTCCTTTCTCTCTTCCCCGGATCTCAGACCACGGACCATGTCACATGAGCTCCTCCCTAGTTTTTTTTGCTGCTTTTAAGCCCCGTTTCTCACATCTGATGTTGATGAAACCTTTTTATTTATTTTTTTTTATAAAACCTAAATGCAGGAATTTACATTTATCCCTTTTGCATGTTTTTCAGCCTATTATTTCAACCTGTCAAGATATTTTTGAGCCTCCTTTCTATTAACAATCCCTCCGGCTTTGTGTCAGCTGCAAATTTGATAAGCACCTCTCACGCTTCATCCGAGCTGTCGAGAGGAGGGCGGAGGCAGACGAGGTCATGGGCTGAGGCTCTGGGGCTGTGGGAGCTGCCTGCGGGGCCGACAGTGGGGCTCACCGCTGCCTCCCCAGCGCCTGTGCCATCAGGCAGGCAACACTCGGCCTCTTATTCGGGGTGCAGAGGCTTTGAGGAAGGTATTTCTTGAATTGCTACTCCACGCCCTTTGGCCCAGGCACCCCCTCGTCCCTGCTGTTCCAGTTGTCCCTCGGGACAGGAACGCAGGCGGCCGCGGCTCACCCCGGGCGCTCGTCGGGCTCCGAGCGATGTTTGCTTCCAGTTCTCTATGTCTTTGNGCAGCGCCTGTGCCATCAGGCAGGCAACACTCGGCCTCTTATTCGGGGCGCAGAGGCTTTGAGGAAGGTATTTTTTTTTTTATTTTTTATTTTTTATTTATTTATTTATTTTTAATTTTATTTTATTATATTGTGTTAATCACCATACAGTACATCCCCAGATTCCGATGCAAAGTTTGATGCTTCATTAGTTGCGTATAACACCCAGTGCACCATGCAATACGTGCCCTCC
>NC_048230.1:14890281-15059237 GCF_002007445.2 Ailuropoda melanoleuca
AGAGAGAGAGAGAGAGAGAGAGAGAGAGAGAGAGAAAAACAGAATCAGGACCAGGATGGCAACACCTAGCGTCTGGCCCAATTACTTAAGGCTTGGGGTAGAGAGCACCCCAGAGGCAGAGACCCAGGATCTGGAGGCAGCAGGATGTCGAGTTAGGGGGGCCAGGATGGGGGTGGGCGAATGGGAATCTGGCTGGCTTCCATGTTTAGTGATGTGAAGCCGGCAGAAAGCCAAGCCGGGCTTCCTAGGACCCTCTCGGAAAGGGAGTTAGGAAATTATAGACCAGTGAGCAGGACTCTGAACTTCAATTAAACCGCAGAAACTCCCCCATGGGTTATGTGGGTTACTCTGTGGCATCAGTAGTAAATTCTCATGAATGATGGGTCTTGAGAGTCCAGCGAGAAAGTGGGAGAACAGCATCCCAGTGTGTAACCAGTCCTGGGGCAGGGCGAGGAAAGCCCTACTGAAGGTCACAAGGCCTGGGTCTAGAGGACTCTGGACAAAGCCCAGCTTCCCTGTGCAGCAAGTGGAGTAGAGACGTCAATCCTTCTGGAAGCTGAAGGAGCTAAGGAAAGTCAGGCTGGTTGGCCTAGTGCGGGTGTTCTGGCCAAATGGCGAGAGAAGGCTGGGATGGGCATAACTCCTGCCTGAACTTCTGTTTTTAAAGGAGCCACTGGTGCCTAAAACCACCTCCCGGCCAACCCCTGTCCCCAGGAGTGGACACCCCTGAGTCCAACTTTCATGTCTGTGGTCCCTTTAAATCCTTTCCTTTCCTTCAGAGCCTAGTGAGAAGCCTCTCAAGCAAAGGGCCAACTGGGAAATGTCTTGTTATTAACCTCAACACCTGCACTTGAAAGCTGAGATTCAGCAGCAGGTGGGGGAAGGGAGGGGGGAGATGGCAGTGGGGGAGGGGAGGGTTTGAGAATGTGCTCGTGTGCACACGTGCGACCCATGGGTGCATTCAGGGATCGACACACTTAACACAGCAGCCAGTTTGCTTCACGCACCTGATTTCTACCCTTGGCTGAACACCAATTTCCAATCCAATTGCCACCTCGTCCCAGGCAGGCTGCCGCCAGTCACCTCCACCCACCTGGACGCGCCTGTGCTCTTCACACTGGCCCCCACCCTCCCGGGGCAAGTGCACGGCTCCCGCCGGGTTAAATTTGGGGCCCGCTGGATTCTCTGGGCCCTGTCCAGTCTGAGGAGGGCCTCTCCCTCAATGGGCAGGCAAATCAGGAGGAATCCAGAATGTAGCTGCGGCTGGTGGGGGAACTCTCGTCCACTCATGGTTCAGCCTCAAAGGAGGCTTTATTTAGTCCTCGAGATACTACTGCTCCCTGTGTCCCACCACCGTTTACCTACAGGCACCGAAGGAGAGGACTTTATTCATGCTCAGTCCTGGCTTGCAGAAGCCCACAGTGCTCCACAGAAGCGAGCCTTTATGGCAGTTCTAAAGCACTTTGGGAAAAAAAAAATCCTTAAAAATAGAAAAAACAAAAAACTACAGGGAGGTGGTCTTTCTTGTTATACTGATGTAAGAGAACGGTAATTAGTCACAAGTTTTATACCTTCTAAGAGCATCTTCTCTCCCTCTCAATTCCCACTTTTCGGTTTAATAGAAAAATGGCTTCTGAAAAATTCTGTGAGGGGAGGCCAGGGGTGGAAGAAGTCCGCAGTGTGGTCTTAATCAGGCAAGAGATAGACGGACGTGTGTGTGTGTGTGTGTGTGTGTGTGTGTGTGTGTGTGTAGATCTTGGATGTGTGAACTTTCCAAATCCCGCCCTGAGTATTGCTAAGAAAAGGAAAGAAGTCCCCAGTCTCCTCTTTTTCCCAGGCTGAAAAATTCCCAAGTTTTCCAGCCAGGCTTCAAATATATCAGACAGAAAGATGAAAACAAGAGGAGAGGGAAATTAAGAAGGGCAGAGAATGAATTTGGATTTCTGCTTAACTTTCAAGTCTGTCTCCAGAATTCCTTTTGGAAGAGAAATGGTAAAAAGAGGGGGGGGAAAACAGAGAATAAGAGACATCGTGTTCTTTCCTTATGACCCAAAAAAATCCAAACCTTGCTATTTTAAACAAAGAAAAGCACAGTGTGTGAGGAACAGCTTGCATACAGCTGAAGCCGGCATTATTTACTTCGGGTTTCCTATACTAACTCAACTTTTACTTCTGAAGCACTTTTGCAACAAATGAGAAAAAGAGGTGAAGGCTGAACAGGTGCGTGATATGAAGATCTGTCGGTGGATCCTGAAGGTTGCCCAGGGCGCTCTCCTGCCCAGGCTGGCTATGGGGCCTTGCCAGCTACTGCTCCCAGCTGCCAACCAAAGCCCCCAATCCAGCTCTGACAACAGTCTGCAAAGCTGCCCTCCCCCGCACCGGTCACACTCACAAGTGGCATTTGTCTATGGCGTTTATTCTCAATCCTATTGAGGTTTCTCCTAATTGGCTCAGAAAAGATGGTCTGCAGACAGCTGGGGCTAGGGATAAGGAGTGGGGAGGCAGGCCAGCTTCCACCTCGTTTGGGGGTGACCCCAATGTCAGTGAAGTGGCCCCAGCATCAACCAGTTTCTAAACGCTTTGATGCCAGTCCCAGGTCTCAATGGACCCACTAAAAGGACTGTCTCCAAAGCACTCTCATTTTCTCCACTCAGCAGGGCCTCGAGCATCAGCTACAATCTCTTTGCCAACTGCACATGCCTTGTTCCTGAACGCAAATGCAGCAGGGTGGGCCAAGGAGCTACCGTCAAACAGGTTTCTAGGCTTCGAATCTCATTCTCCACCTCACCCTAGCTGTGTGACCTTGGTCAAGTTACTTAACCTCTCCCATCAGGTAAATGGAGTGGCAAGGTGGTAAATGGGAATACATGAAGCCTCAGCAGTGCCTAATAATGACTGTCATCATTCACTCATTTACTCAAAAAATATTTGAGTCCCACATCGGGCCCAGAGCCTACTTCCAAAAAAAAAAAAAAAAAAAAGATATTCACCCAGCCCTTAATTCTTAAAGGTGAACTGAGGGTAGGGGTGAAGGGGAGGTGGGAAAGGAGGGCAAAGAGCTACCCCAACAGGAAAGCCACGGTGCTGAAGACAATCAGAAGTGAAGGGAAAACAGGATTCCTTATTCACGCGCTGAACCCAGACGTTATCGGCTCATACTGTGCGGCACCGTGCAACCAGGCTGGATAAGAGCCTGGGGTTTACACGTGGGCAGAGGGAACTCCTCGGGCTGGGGAGGGTACTGGATTTTGTTTAAGGAACAAGGAGAAGAGGTGTGAAGAGGCAAACACCAAACCTGCTAAGTGCCTCCAGGTTGCTCATTAAAAGCACTTCTTCTCTCGGGTCGCCCGGGATGATGCTTCCAGGCAAGCAAAGGGTCAATGACCCAGGAGGCTTTGGCTCTCTCCTTGGTGCTGATGTGGAGCTTGCCGGCAATCACCCTCCCTCCCCACCCCCATCTCAAACTTATTTAGCCCTACTGTTTACAGCTCACCACACCACAAATCTTTATTTCTTGTCACCCACTGGCCCGAGCTGTCCCCACTCCCTGTTTCTTCCAGACAAGTTAATAAGATGGAAGACTCCCCAGAGGCCCGGAGCCGGCGAACATTATCACTTGGAAGCAAGGCAGAAATCCTGACACATCGGAAATGACTTCAAGCCTATTAATTACCCTTTCTTCTTTGGCAGATCTTTTGAAAGAAAGCTTGACAAATTGAAAGGAAAGCTAGCATTGCCTCCCCGCCCCAATTAGGCCCCCACTCCCACCCCAGTAACACCAATCTGCTATCTGCCTTTTTATTTTAAACCATTTGTCAGAACGGTACCCACACCTCGAGGGGTCCCTCCTCTGGTCTGCATGGTCAGGGCCACAAAAGGTGAGTCCCCTTTAGGGACTAAGTCTTTGAAATCTAAGAGATCTGGAAGCAGGAAGAAGTAGGGAGTGGGCGGGCTTAGGACCCCAGGGCCTGTCTTCCGAGGACGTTCACAGGGAACCCAGATGCCAAGGCATACATTCAGGGGAGAAGCATCCACGGGGTCTCTCGTTCCTGGGGTGACAGATGCAATGATGCTTGGATTCCTGGAGGCAGCATCTTTCCTGAAATTGGATAAATCTCACTAACAGAGAAGCGTGGGGGAGGGACTTCTCAGGCTAGAAAACCTGGTGTGGTGAAGGGCCCAACGATAATTGCATCTTCACGCGTTCCCGTCTACCACACTGACATCTACTCAGGGCTCCCCTGAAACAATCCCTTCCTTAGGGAGGTTTACGCAAAAATGACTAGGTGGATTATTTTAATTCGAAAGCCCTGTTCTTTGGTGCACTTTTTATATATCCATCTATTCAAATCACCGAATGGATTCCAATGGGAATTGCAAACACAACTATTGATTTTCTTCCTGAAATGGGTTCCTTCCATCAAAGCAGTCCCCATATTAGTGAACAGAACCACCAGCCCTCAGCTGCTCCACCCCAGAACATACAGTCAGCCCTGTTTCCCTCCTCCTAACGAGCATCCAACAACTGAACATCTTGGGTCTCATCTCCAAAAAACATCCTGAATCCCACTGCCTCTCCCATCCCCTCTGCTACAGCCCAAGACCTTCGCAGCTCTCACCTCACTTCTGCAATGAACTCCCACTGGCCTTCCTACTGCCCAACGTGCGGCCCTGTCACCCTTCCTCAACTCAGAAGCCAGTGGGATCTTTCCAGAGCAGAAGTCCTATGCCTCTGCCCTTCTTCCCTCCTGCCAATGGCTGCCCTCCACCTTGCCCTGGCTCACAAACTCTTCACGGTCCAGCCCTTACCCACCACCCTCACTCGTTGCCTACCACTCTCCCTCTCAGACATGGTCTTCTGTCATTCAAACACACCATGTTCATGCCCACCCCAGGGCCTTTGCACTCACTGTTGCCGTCTCCTTGGAATACCTTTGCCTCCCAATTCCCAGCCACCTACCAACCTAAATAGGCCCTAGCTTCCCTCACCAGGATTTTCCTATTTTTTCTTCAGAGCACTCAGAAGTACCTGAAATGATCTATGCTCTTCCTCCCCAGAAGAAAGGAAGCTCCCAAAGAAGGAGGGCTAGGATTAGGCCTGCTTTGTTCCCGTGGTATTGTTAGAACTCGAACAGCTCCTGGAACAGAGGGTGCCCTAGTACGCAGCAGAGCCCCGAGCACAGGATGGGCCTCTGCTGGTACCATGGGGGGAGCCCTCTGCCCCTGACCAATCTGAGGAAACCCAGATTGAACACATGACGGATCAGTACAACCCAGCCCCCACCACAGCTCTGGAAATACCAAGGACTTCAAGCTGGAACGACCCACTGCCTGACCACTGGGGGCCAGCTGGGACAGCCCCCATCACTATCATCTACGAAGGTCCCACACAGCCTTCCAAGGGCATTTTAGATTTGAATCTCTACGCCTGGGTCTGCTAAAGGCAAGGCCACCCACACAGGCCCCATTTTTCTAGTGCACTTCCACCGGATCGCATTTTAAACTCAAACAAAAAAATGTTTTAAGCCATTACCTGGGAAATCATCAAATCATCTGTTCATTTTTATTAGTGCCGCTGTAATTAAAGAGAATCATATTTCCGAAATCTTAAGCTGCACTTAACAAAACCCACCCTCCAACCAATCAATTAGTATTACAATAACCATGTTCCCTTGTTGCTGCTGCGATTAGCATTTTGATTGAATGTCTGTTGAAAAGTGACTGGTAACAGAAGATTGTGTTCAGAAAGTAATGTTTCTTTATTCGTCACCACCGAACCTTGTCTGGTTGTCTCCAGTCTCAGCTCAAAAGAGACACGACAGTTTCCAAAAGCAGTCATTTTGGTGGCGGATTATATTTTCAGGAGGTGGGTGATAAATTAGGCATAATGGCTCTGGCATCACCTGGGGAGGGAGGGATACGTGTTGCCCTGCTGCCCAGGCACCCGACCCTCTCCCAACAATCTAGGACAGTAAATGCCAGGTCTTCACACACAGCACTTCGGAAAACTCAGATATAATAATGCCTCTGCCAGATCAGCCAGTGACCCCTGTGACTCCTACAGAAGATCACCATTACCTGCTTCAACGCCAGGCACTCGGGAAACCTGTTATTCTAGCATAATCTGGTCTCCAGTCGTCATAACAATAAAAGCACCGGTCAGTAAAGAGATGGGTTAACAAGCTTCATTATGGGCAGAGAATACCCGTCTTCTCCACGTCACAGGAATTAAAGACAAGAGTTCATTAAGTCACTGTATTAGAATTTAAATGACCGGATGGTTCAGACGGCTCTATTTACTCATGCCCCCCATCATGGAGGCCTTGTGTGGCTAAATGGAGAGTTCCAGAGCAGAACGCAGCCAAACAAAAGTAAGCACATACTTAATCCAGGCAAGTCAGCTTCTCCACTAGAGGAGATTCTCGTCTGACAGGTCTTAGAGTAGGAAAGGGTACAGGAGTGCGGATGTCGGGAGTTGGGAAGGCCAGGCGTTCCAGGACAGCAATGTGGAGGTGGTTAAATGTCATCCATCTGTCTGTCCATCCATCAAGTTTCAGTCCACAGCAAAGGACATGCATGAGTTTTACCCACTCTCTGCCCACAGCTCGCCATACAATAATAGCAAGGGGCATCGACAACTTGTGTTAATGCAGCATTTAAAAAACAAACAAACAAACAACCCAAAAACAAAACTTCTAGGGCTCCTGGGTGGCTCAGTCAGTTCAGTGTCTGCCTTCCACTCAGGTCATGACACCAGGGTCATGGGATGGAGCCCCACATTGGGCTCCCTGCTCAGGGGGGGAGTCTGCTACTCCCTCTGCCCCTGCCCCCACTTGTGATCTCTCTAAAATAAATAAGAAATCTTAAAAAAAATAAAATCAAAAAACTTCTAGAATTCAGGGGGGATAAGCGTGATATGGTTCCTTTAAAAATCTCCCTCCTCCAAGCCCCAGTTCCTTTTCCTCCCCCAATTCCAGCTTCTTCCCTGGCTGCCAGACAGGATTTTATAAGTGTCAGGTAGCAATTTCATTTTTAACATGCTCTTATCAAGGATGTAGGGTGAAAGATAAAAATCAGCACAGTAAATCCTCATAAAGGAGTGTGGTGTGAGGTATAGTATTTTACAAATCAAAACAGTTAACAGAATGAAAAGGCAAGGACAGGAAAACAAAGTAAGTTTAAGTGTCCTCTGAAAGGGGGGGATCGGAGGCCAAATTAAACAGAGAGTTCACCCTTCAGATTTCCAAGCCCCTTTGGTAACAGGCTTTTGGCAGATCTGCTAAGAATTGCATGAACAGTCCAATTTCCACCTTAAAACGGGAGGTTTTTAGAAGGCACATACATTGTCAAACCATTACACACACTTAACGAAGGGGCTTTCATCGAAGTCATCTGACCTGCAAGCATGTGTTGCTAATATCACTGCTTTATTATTTATCAAATCCATTTCTTCATGGAATGACTAATAAGGCAGACGCAGCTGCTCTCCTCTTCCCGCCCAGCTGCTACCGCCCTGGCAGCAGCAGGATTTGCTAGGCTACCTGCGGTTTCCTACCCCCCACATTTTGCTAAAGAAACTTATAAAAAAAAAAAGGGAGGGGGGAGAAGGGGTGGACCCAGGAGGTGCCAATTTAGGATTCAAGCCACTTTGTGGAAGCCGTTTATACTACCCAGGAAAACTTAAGACTGCTAATTGACCAGGCTGGGGCACGAGTCTTTGTTTTAGCGAGGGATTTTATTAATCCTATCATCAAGGAACCACAAACCTAAAATAAAGTGAAAATACATATGGGCACCTTCTGTCCTATTTTGATCCTTTGTAACATCTTTGATTCCAGCACTTTAAACCCAAGGGTCACGTCCCATTCACACATGCACCATGCTCCTGCCCCCCCACAACACAAAGCTCGATACACCCTTAGAATGGCAACTCCTAAAAACAGTCACGAAGACATTTATTCTAACTTTTTTTTATTCTAACTTTTTTTTTTTAAGATTTTATTTATTTATTTGACAGAGATAGAGACAGCCAGCGAGAGAGGGAACACAAGCAGAAGGGAGTGGGAGAGGAAGAAGCAGGCTCATAGCAGAAGAGCCTGATGTGGGGCTCGCCCGCAACGCCGGGATCACGCCCTGAGCCGAAGGCAGACGCTTAACCGCTGTGCCACCCAGGCGCCCCTATTCTAACTTTTTAATGTAAGTTCACCAATCTCTTTGGAGGCCTACCTGAAAATTCACAATAAATAAGAACATGCAATTTAGAGATTTCCCATCTGCCAAGGGATGCTTCCATTGTCCATTAAAAGCTAGAGTTCTAAAAATACACGGAGGGAAATTATTAGGTATTGTGGATACGCATTTCTGTTGTAAAACAGGATCAGTACTATGGGCAAAATACAAAGCTCCTTTTGTAAATCTTACCCGTTTTTTAAAAAGGTAAGACAGCATGGGGGAGGGAGGAAATTAAACCATAATTTTCAGGCAATGTTTCCTTATTGTCACTCAGAAAAATTGCCAGGTGTTTCCAGAGTAGTTTATACATAAATACACTAGCTGAATCAGGAAATCTTCCCAGGGCAAATGAATCAACTTAATTAAAAGAAGACTGGGATGCCAAGCCTAGTCATTTGGGAAGTGGGGAGGAAATTCAGAAATCTCTAAGTACACACCTTTCTACCTGGCCTTCAAAAGTGAAGCACGTTAAGTGTTTAAAATCCTGGGACGGACCCCTGGCTGAAGTACACCTACCCCCCAGCCCACCAGGCTGCACCAGGCATTGTGGGTCAGGGGAAGGAATGCAGGACTTTTTTTTTTTTTTTTAATTGAACCAATATTTTCATTCTTTCTTCCAGGTCGCCTGTAAAAGGCAACAACAACCCCACCAAGGCACTTTTTTTTCCCCTTTTAAGAAAGACCTCCCCACCCCCCAATACACACACCGCCACTGGTTTGCTGACTAATTGTTTCTCCCTTAGGCTTCGGGAAAAAACAGCAGTGTTCCTGAATCACCTTCGGGTTCAGGCTTTACCAAAGCCCTCTCCTGAAAACACCCGCGGCTCTTACACTCTCCTGCAGACAAGACCACTCCGAGCGTAGGTCTCAGGCAGGGGGAAGACAGAACAGAGGAAGTGGAAATGAACTTCTCTCTTCAGGCAAAAGAACAGAGACCACAGTGAGGAGGGCCTGCCCATCTTCCTCCACCCTCTTGTCCTGTATATTAATACCGTTTGCCAAATACTTGGGATACAAGGGGTGTGAGGTGGGGAAGACACAGATAAGAATCAAATAAACAAGTAACACAATCACTAAGGACTGAGAAGTGCCATGAAGGAAAAGGACAAGGAACCGGAAGCCCAGGCGACCGACGGAGCTGACCCAGTCTGGGGGTTTCGGGAAGATCTCCCTGAGGAAAGGACGTTTAAGACTCCTCCTGAAAGGTGAGTAAGAACTGGCCAGCAGCGTGAGACAGACTGTTCCTGGCAGCCCAAGGAATAGCCTGTGAGGGCGGCCCTGTTAAGGCAATGCGCAGGAGGTCGGCATGGTTACAGCGAGCATGGTGCTGGGTGAAGCTGGACAGGAGAAAAGGGCCAGGCAGCAAAGACTCTATAGACTAGCATCAACATCTCAGGCCTGATCCCTCCAGTAACAGCAAGCCAGCAACATAGTTTCGGTAGGATGGTAACTCGATTCGTAACTGGCACAACAGAACGGTAATTATTCACACCTCCCACTGCCCGCACGGATCACCGAGGGCCACTCACCTATAGGAGACACCTCCTCCCTCCCAGGGCTTATGCACCGGGGCTCGCACCAAGGATGGCCTTCCACCCCATGGCCCAGAGGTGGGTCTGGGTCAAGGACCTGGTCAGGGGCCCTGCCTTAGTGAACTTTAAAGCTGGAAGGCCCTTGGAGAGCGCCTGACCCAGGGGTTCCCAGCCCTGACTGCACATTAGCTTCAGCTGGGGGATCACTGAAACCCCTCCAGGCCGGGGCTCCAGCCCGGAGTCTCCCTCACTTGATCTGGGGTGGGCCCCAGGCACTGGTCCATTTTAAAAACTCCCCAGGTGATTCTAATGTGCAACCAGCGTTGAAAACCGCTGACACGGTCCGAAACCTCGGACGTGACAGCCATCATTCATCATGTGGGCCTCTTAATGCGGGGCTATGGGATGCCGTAAGTCACCCCGGTCTTCCCAGCCAGCCCCATCTCTATTCGAGGAAGCCAAAGTCAGCCCGTGGGAATTAAGCAACTCTTTGGCTTATGAGTAGACTCTAAGTTCCAGCTAAAGGAACATAAGCGGATGACGTGAACTTTGGGGGAAGTTCCCTTCTCTACTTCACTATGCAGACTAGAACAGCATCGAAACCCATCGAGGGCCTTCTCCTGAAGTGATGTTTCCAGTGGGCTCCCTGGATTCACCGCCGTACCCCCACAGTGGCTGGGTGTGAGGCAGGAGGGAGCCAGGGCCAGCAAGAGATACCCAGAACAGGGGCCACTGTTGCTTCTGTGTCTATTCTGGGCCCAGAGTGGATGATGTCACCTCCAGCGGCAGCGCAGAGCGGGAGTCATGAATCATCCGTGAACCGGCCCAGCCTCTGAGACAATAAATCGGATGTCAGTGTCGCGTACTTTGCCGATTTGGTGCAGAGGCGCCGGCTTTGCCTCGGCTGCCGGAACACAGGCACCGGCGCTGGAAGCATCCAGACAGAAGGATGTGCTTTCAAGTCTTTCCTGATACCAAGACGGGGTGGCAAGTTAGGAAGAAATTTCGAATGTGTAGGGAGTGCTCAAAGGTGCCCAACTTTGATCACTGTGAGATCACGGCAGTTATTTTATGCCTTCCCAGGCCTGCCAACGAAGCCCGAGGGTTTAGAGATGCACATCCACGTGGACCCTCAAACTATTCATTACTGCGGCACCCACTTGCATCCTATGACCGGAGACCGTTAGGTATTGCCATCTCGACCCACGATTGCATTAATTTAGCTCAGAAACTCACTCTAGGATTGCATCTGGCAAATGTTCCTGCCTGGAAGGGTTTCTGGGACAACATAAATCAAGAAGTCAGTCTGGCAGGTTCCAAAGTTCAGCGTTGTCTCGCTGTGTTCTCTTTCTTATTTTTTTCCAGGGTGGAAGTTGGAGCAGGTATGTAAGGAGGGTAGAGTTTGTGTTGTCTCACACAAGCTCCCCTGACTTCCTTCTCTCTTTCTCCTATCTCCCTAGGCAGCTGAACTGAATGAACCAAGCTGGAAACACCCATCTAATGAGTGGTTTGCATTCTTGACAGCTGGGGTCCTGACAACTCCCCAGTGTAACTGGTACATGGACAACTCTGAAGTGTATTCTTTGGCTTCCAAAGAAATGACCGAGCTCTGAAGAGGACTAAATTAAAAATGAAATCTCAGAATTCGAGTGTTTCTACTGAAAAATAGATGTTAACACCCTAAGGCCAATCTCACGGTCTCTGACTAAATTCGACCTGGGCAAGCCAGGAACTCTGTTAGGATTGGGGGCCATGTTCCCGGATTTCTCCTGCACGTAGCTTTGCCGGGGGAGCATCAGGAAGAGAGCGAGGCCGGCCCGCCCACAGCTGCAGGGGCACCCGTCCCGCAGAAAGTGCTGCAATGCCCTCCTTGTGTTCCCCAGGGCGGCTGTAGCAGCGTGCCACAAACTGGGGGCACTGAAAACAGAAAGCTGAGTCTCTCACAGTTCTGGAAGCTAGAAGCCCAACCTCAGGTGTCGGTGGGGCCACGTTCTCCCAAAGGCTCCAGGAGAAAATCTGTCCCGAGCCCTTAGCTTGTGATGTTGCCAGCAATCCTGGGCTGATGGCTGCGTCACCCCAGTCCTGCCCTGGGGCCCCATGATCTCTCCCCTGCGTGTCTGTCTTCATGTGTCCTCCCTCACAGGAGGGATACCCGTTGTATGGGATGAACCTGGCCCAGCATGGCCTCCTCTTGACTACCTTTGTAAAGACCCTATTTCCAAGGAAGGTCACATTCTGAGCTAAGGAGGGTTAAGACCCCCCCTTTTGGGGAGGGGGGAATACAATTCAACCCACAATACTCTCCCACTTTGGCAAACCCGAGGGCATCTGCGCACAACGCTCTGGAGTGTTAACATTTTCTCCAATCTGCGAGCCGTGGCCTTTCTTCCCCAAGCAACAGTAACAAGAGCAGTGGCAAAACAGCAGGAGCTGTTAGAGTAATAAAGCTAGCTAGCACTTACAGATGCTCTCCTAAACCTCCGATGTTCCACACAGATGCACTACCCCACGTACACCTCGCAAGCCCGTGAGTTAATAAAATTACCCATTTAACAGATGAGAAAACTGAGGGTCAGAGAAGCTTACTAACTTGCCCCGGTCACACAGCTGACTGGTGGTAGTGCTGGAATTTGAACCCAGCAGTGTGACTTGAGACTGAAGCTCTCACCCCCTTTGCCACGTGGCCCAGATACCTCACCACCTTCATTAACTGGGTACTTCCTGTGACTTTTAGGCTATAAGCACCAGGGACACAGAGGAGGATTCTGTATTTGCCATATTATGTAAGGTTCCCACATGTTTATTAATCACACCTTGGTTAGGAAAATGCTTTTAACTTTCTTTAATTAAAAAGCACTTTCAGGGACACCTGGGTGGCTCAGTTGGTTAAGCGTCTGCCTTCGGCTCAGGTTATGATCCCGGGGTCCTGGGATCGAGCCCTGCATGGAGCTCCCTGCTCAGTGGGGAGCCTGCTTCTCCCTCTGCCCCTCCCCCTCGCTGTGCTCACTTTCTCTCTCTCACATAAAATAAAAAAAATATTTAAAAAAATAAAAAGTACTTTGAACTTCTGGAACAGAGGGTCTCCCATTTGACCTTTCTCCCCTCCGGTCTGAGATGATAAACTCAAGCAAACCATGTTTCTTTCCAGACCGGGACCAGCCTGGCTATTCTATTAATAGCATGTTGTCTGGGAGGAGCAGAGACTACTAAGAAAATCTTCATCTATCTATCTGACTCTCTGTTTATGGAAAGAAAAAGGCAACTCAGAGGTAAAAGGATCCTCAGCTGCATTTAATCAAATGCTGTTCTGGATCAACCTGGTCCCTCTCTCCCTGGCAGGAGAGAAAACTCCGACGAGCCAGGGCCCACATCTCGTTCAACCAAGCTCGAGATGCCGCACGTTGTACCAGCCCCATCATTACAACCAAGTCTTAAAGTATTTACACAAATGTCAGGAACAAGGCAGAAGTCACAATAGTTACAATGTTAGGGAGCTGGGATGAGGTGAATTTTTTTCTTTTGAAAACTCTCTCGTGTTGTTGTATCACTGCATTTACAATTCAAATTGGAATGAATTTTAAAAGCTTACACTAAAAAAGTAAATGTTTGAACAGGTAATAAATGCACATGGTACAAAAATTCAAAAGGTAAATAAGTATACAATAAAATGTTTTTCCCTATCTTTGTACCCCTGGGCACTTAATCCTCTTCCCCAGAAGCAAAGGCTGCTTTTTTATTTATGTATATTTGCATCCGTGAATATATAGGCTTGTGCATAAAACATACTCAGGTGCTCACCGTGGCCAGAGACTGCTCCAAGTCCCTTACACTTATTAACTGCCGTAAAACTTGGGATAACCCGACGTCATCATTCCTATTGTACAAATGAGGGATCTGACTCACCGAGAGGGTGAGTAACTTGCCCAAGGTCACACAGCTACTGTGTCGCAGAGCTCAGACTCAAACACCCCCTGCCTGACTCTAGGGCATGTGCTCTTACCCACTATGCCATTCTAACGCTTTGTGACCAATTCTGTGGGGGCCCTTTCGGAAACAGTCTAGGCACACGCAAGCCTATGTTTTGTGTGTGAAGGGGAGGAGATTATTTTAAAGATTAGGGTCTTACAAATTCGAACACAGATTGTAGTTTGTTTGCCTCAAGAAGTTAAACCAATGGTCTTCCTTAAGGGGGAAAGAAAAGAAACGAGGCCCGCCCGTGGTGGGCACTTTATAAGCCGACTCACTGGGCTCGTATGGAGGGAGTGCATGACCCCTACCCAGGGAGCCCAATGGGGCTCAAAGCTCTTCGGAAACTTGCCCCAGATCACACCTGTGGGAAGCTGGGACGGCCTGCAAAACCTGGGGTCTCGAAGTAAACCGTGCCCACAAAGAGACGCAGACGGCCCGGCGCACGGCCTCTGCTCAGCGAGGCTCAGCACCGAAGCTCACGCCCGGAGCTGCACAGCAATGAGGCTCCTCTGGGAACCTCGAGTCCCTGAGGAGCAGCCACCCCCGCTTCTCGTCCCCGGGCCCCTAGCAGCGCCACGGCACTAAGAAAGGGGGTGCCTTGAATCCAGTCACCCCGCTGAAGGCTCCTCTGCCCTCGGGCCTCCGCACCCTGCCCTCACCGACGTCTTCAAACATGTCATGAGAGTCAGAGTCCGGGCCTCTATGGGAACAGGGCCCAACAAAAGCCTCATTGTCCCTCTCTACAAAAAACCATTTCTGGGTCAATGAAGTTGCTGACCCTGGGCCCACTCCCTTTCTGCTTCCGTGGGCCACAGCCAGGAGGGAGGCAGGAAGACCTATTAGCTCACCACACTTTTGGTGCCAGGGCTTTTATTCCAAAGGAAAGAAGTTACAGATTTATACTTCAGCTCCAGAAAACGCAGTGCATCTAGGGTGCCAGACCGCCCCCCCCCGCCCCGTGACACAGGCTCTCTCGGGCGCTGGGCACCCTGTCCCCCCAGCCCCGTTGCTAGGGAGTCGAGGGCTTTGTATTCCTCTGTGTCTACAAAGAAAAGCAGGTGAACAGAAACCAAGCTACTGTGTTGATTAATATCTCAAGAGACAGAGCCAGAATGGACGCTTCCGGAACTTAGTTAGCTCAGGGAGAAAAAAATTAAAGTGCTCTCCTTGCTTTCCTGTCAGAAATAAAATTAAGGTCTCAGATCGATGTTGCCAGGGCTGGGGTAGCTACGGGAATCTTTAATGGCCTCCTCTGCATGTTTTCAAATGCACATTCCCCTTCAACCCTGCCCTTTTAATTGGTTATTTGCGAGGTCATGTTTGCACCAATTTCTCGGGAAAGCTAATGGTGTTTATTTAAGGAGAAAATAAATGTGCAGACAGCTCCAGGGGCTGGTCTCTGAAAGATGGCTCAGGGTGGGGGCTGTAGCTCTGTGCCCTGCCCCCCACTTCCTCCACTGCTGCACATCCCTGGTAGACTGGAGGAGGTCCTGGGATGGCTCAGGTGACGGGTCAAGCCTTGAGGGAAATGTGCTATTGGCTGGGGGGCGGCGGGGTGACGCGTAAGGCCCTACAGGGGAGTGCAGACACTGGGTTGCACCCCTCATGGTGGGCACATATAAGCCTGCTCACCCCCCTTGCACAGTGCTGGCTTTAGAATGAGCCCAGCTAGGAGTCTAGCACCCTGGGTTCGGAGCATCTAGTAGAGGGGTACGTGGAGATCCATTTATACCACTGTAGGACTTGGCAGCTCCTCCCCATTCTAACTGAAGTGTGCCCAACTTCGAGAATGCACATAACTGTTTTCCAACAGAATCTCTCCAAGTACCCAAAGGCAGCAATTAACATCCATGCCACGGCCAGTCGCCCTCGCCCTGCTCCCCACATCCCTTCTGCCTGGGGTGGACAGGAGGAGACCCAATCGTATTGAGTTGCTACCCCATTCTGAACACTCTCTCCAAGAGTCCTGGTTTATCAGTATCTTTCCTATGCAGTTGTCCCACACTAATATGGTCCATTGTGGGAAGAGAAGATTATCACCTGGCCCAGTCAAGACCCTTTACTTGAATTAAAGAGCCCAAGTGCCATGCTTGATGGCCACATCATCCTACACGGACTGGACTGAAAGTTCTGTGTAGCGAAGACCTTGGTTGACGTTCGTGGCCTATAACAGACCTGCTGCAGGTGCAGAACTGGGATCAATGCTAATCATGATTAAGCTATTGCTTTAAAGGTTTCCAATAAACTCCTTGACACATCTCAGACTTGGGGTGGCACACGACAGGTGCCCACTGCCATCGGCAGCGTGTACAGGGGACGAGAGGCAGATCTGAGAGGTGGGGACTATGCAAAGGTGTGAGTGCAGCAGCTGGACTGTGGAGTGGGCACGGAGGCCCTCGAGCCACATCACCAAGTGTCCTCACCAGCTGTGATTCCAGGAATCTCTGCCGCCCTTCCTGCCCCATCCAACAACCCTCTCCCACCCAGAGTGACTTCCTTCTCCATCTCACTAAGTCCCAGCTACAGCTGTAGCGTTCCAACCTTCTTTCCTAGGTAAGGTCAGAATGCTAGAGTCTCATTAGGAAAAACACACACATACATTATCTCTGACATCCCACACCTACAAAGGAAGCGATGCCTTTTCATTTTTCATTTAGTTTATGCCTTTGTGAAACTCCTTTTACATCCCCCCCCCAATTTTGGGGAGTAGGCACCAATGAACAAATAATTACAGGGCGATCCTGAATCATGTCTAGCGTACATAAAACAGTCAGTCTGGACATCAGAGGTCAATTTCAAAAGTGAGTGTCTGGCAGGTAGTCAGGACATTAAGGGCTGTTTTTCCTCCTTAGAAAAGCATTATCTTCTATCACAGTTTCAGTGACATCTTACTGGCACCATTTTAATAAATAAGCTGATTACGCAAATTGCGGAGACCTTCAACTTCAGCCAACTGCTTTTTGGGACGGAGATGCGGGGCAAGCTTCGAGGGAGAGGCAGAGCTCAGTCAGCCCCACTGCCCGGAGGTGAGCCTGCGGGAACCTTCTCCCTCTGGCCACGCGGGCACAGGAGGAGCCCTTCCAGCCCTGCAACTCCTGGTAGGGCACAGCCGCCCTGGCAAAGGACCCTCCATGTAGGGGGCCTGCTGGTGACGGTGCTCTCGGAGCTTTCGGAGAGTCACCAAACCACCAGGGCTGCAGTCAGTACAGCGGAGGGCCCGCTGGGGAGCCAGTCACTGTCTGAGAAGCCCTGGCCCTCTCCAAAGCCATTAGCATTGCACTCAACAAGCAACTCTTCACAGCAGTGAGAGGAGTCCTCCGTCACACTGAGCTTTAACGTCCTCTCAGTGTGTCCGTCCCTTTGCCTCTGGCAACGTTCTGGAGTGAACAGGCCTGTTGGGGAATGGAAGCCACGGGGAGCGAGAAGGCCTGTCACCAAGTTTCTCCTCTGTACTCATTCCCTCTCCAGCTGACCTTCACCAGGTCTGACTCACTTTCCACTGGGCCCCCAACCACCCAGCTCTCCCCTGCTGGGCCAGATGTGGAGGGACCAGCAGTGCAGAGCTCATGAATCTAGAGGCCTGGGGTCAGAGAGAGGGACAGCTGAGGCTCCCTGGAATGACATTCACAGTGGAGGTTCCCTTCCCAGACGAGGAGGTGAGCATGAGACGTATTTCAGCAACCCACAGCCCCAAGTTCTTCCATTTTCTCAACCCTCTGATGTGGGGACAGTGGGGACAGTTGGGACAGCGGGGACAGCTCCGATCCATGCCACCCCACCCTCCCTCCCCTCTCCAGCTCACCCCTCAGCCTTCTGCCTCCCAAAGGGAGACCTGGAAAGGGCGGCATTTTGTAGTGTCTTCCCTCCAGCCCCTCCTCACCAGCCCCACTCTGGGATCAATACCTAATGCTGAATTTAAGATCTTATCTGAGTTTTTGCAAGGATAAAGCAACAAACTTTCCCCCAACAATGAAATCCTTTGATGATCAGCCCAATATTTTTCAGAGCACCTCTAACAGCTTTTAGAGAGCAAATGAAATGACTCTGAGAAAATTGGAAAGCCACCTTCTTTCTCTCCCCTTGGGCACAAAGAATCTCATGGAAGGCCCCAGCTTTTATCAGCCGCTCAGCTACCTGGCAGCAGGAACCTGCTATGTGGCCCTCCAAAACTCTACATGCCTCAGTTTCTCCGTCTGAAACGAAGGTGCATCACACGCCAGCAAGCAGGGTAGGTGGAGAAGGACCAATAATGAGGAGGGGTTAAAATCACCAATTCCCCTGCTTTAAACCACTGCCTTGCAGCCTGCTTGCACAGCAGCTGAGAGCAAGGGCTCCGGGTCACACAGGCGGGGTTTACATCCAACCAGGGACTCTGGGTGGCTGGGTTCACCTCTGACCTTCATCAAGACTCAACAGTCCGTGCAGGCGTTGTGCTAAGCACGGGGTACAGAACTGCTAGGGAAGCACTGGCTATTTCTAACAGGAATGTTACCATGGCCTGGGTCACACAGAACCCACTGTACCAACCAGAGAGTCCCAGTCCCCCTCTTCGGGATCTGCCCGCAGTGCCCTTGGAAGATGGCTCCCGGAGGTCTGTCCCCTCCAGGATGTCCTCAGGGCAAGCCCGAGGCCATATGTGCTTCCCAGGGTGGGCTGCAACCCGTGATGGATCAACGTCAGGTCAGCCCTGTCACCCCAGTGGGGCCAGCCCTAGCTTCAGAATTCTCAGGTCCTCACAGGTCAGCCTCTCCCTCCACCTGCGGCTTTCTGAAGGCATTCCTGAGTGCTGGGGACCCAAAGACGACCCCCCTCTCCTAGCTAACAAAATAAAAATTAAAAAGGACTTATTAATCTTGGACACTCTCTCAGTTAAAAGGCTAAAAGCCAGAAACATACTTCAGATCCTGAAGCTCATCACCCCCAGCTCCTCCATTTTGCAGAGGACGAACCTGAGGTGTCAGAGAGGTCAGGGAATGTGCCCCGGCCAGGTATCAAGGGGGCAGCAGGAGCCGGAAGGAAGTCTGCTCGAAGCGGAGAGCGGGGGAAGACTCCACACCTCTGTGTGAGTCCTATGCTGAACAACCTTCTTGCTTCCACGGGGTGGGGGCGGGGGGGACATGTACATCCTGGGAGGGCTCATTGTCTCCTGTTCCTCTGGACTCTTTCCCAGGGCGCTAGTGAGGTCCAAGTACAGACATAAGAGGGGAAGAAACACAGGCTGTCGCTTCTGTGACCACATGTAACTGAGGGCCATGCTGTCCCTATGGGACCAACAGGGGGACAGGGGCAGGGGGTAGCCACCATGGGGTGAGGAGTGGACACTCAGCCCTGACCTCTGGCTCACAGTGGCTAGAGGAGTCGGAGTGCGTCCCGTGAACCCCGTGGACTTGACTCCTGCCCAACTGTGCAGCGTTCCCGGATGCTGGCTGTCTCAGCTCCAAGGGCACACAGGTGATTTCGTAAGGCCCAGGGCAAGGCTGCCCAACGGAGCTGTGCTGGGCGCTGGGTGACAGGGTGCTGGGCAAGCACTGAGATGGCATGGAGGGTTAACGTGGTATGCACCTCTTTAAGAAGAAAGCTGGCGGCCCTGCCAGCCCGAGAGGTGTCCTTAACTTCTGCCACGGCAGCACTTTCTTCTTGATAAGATAATGGGAAACAGGAAGCTGAGGAGGTGAAGGTAAGGTTGGGGCAAGGTGGCTGCGGGAGGATTTTCTTTTCTTGTGCTTATCACCTGATTCCAAATGCACATTCCATCAGGCCAGGGATGGGGGGCCCACTCGTTCCATATGTAGGATTTGTGCTTCTGTGGTGACATGGCCCTTTTTTTTTTTTTTTTAAATTCTTTCCTCTCCTCGTTGCTCAGAACCACTTAAGCATTACCCCTGCATTAGCACCGAGTTCAAAGAGAAACTCTCAGCTATTTAGAGGGGCTGGAAAATGTGGGGGTGGGGGCAAAGCTCCCACCTACACAGAAAGAACAACAGGGGGCAGCTTTCTGCACAGGAGGAAAGGACAAGCAGAACGTCAGGGCCTCCTTGTTGAAACTTCTTGGCACACCTTCCCTCCTGCCTTCTCTTCCCCACCCCACCAGCGGGCTGCCCCTGCAAGGTGGGACCCGGGCCCACACTCAGAAGGGCTCCAGTCTGGGTTCAGTGCTCTGCTGTCACCTTGAAATTCTTAATAATTTTTTTACGAAGAGGCCCTACTTTCCCCTTGTCTGGCTCCACGAAGTATTCAAGTCCTCCATCCACGACAGGAATCTTACCCTCTGGCAGGGCAGAAGGGTGCTTGGGCAGGCTCTGCCTTGGCTGGGGGCAGGATGGAGCATGCACCGCAGCTGTGCCCAGCCTCCTTCCTGCCAGTGTCCCCCCACCCCTTCCCGAAGTCCTGATGCGGGAGAGCGAGCAGTGCCGTCCTTGGAGCCACGTCGAAGGGACCTCCCTCCACCTCACCACAGGAGTCACAGGGACCGCGGCCCCATCACCACACCCAGCGCCTTGGAGAAAGGGAACAGACTCCATCCATAGCAGGAGATGTCTGGGTTAGAAATAAGGGGGAACCCTCCCCGGCACCTCCTCTGGGGCAACGCCAGGGACCCAACGCCCTCAGTGTGAACCTGCCTGTGTCTGCTACTAGCTGAGTAACAGTGACAGGGAAAGTCACCAAGTCACCGGCCCTCTCGGGCCCACCAGACGGCACGCCTCCTTCCAGGCACAGCTGGGAGGACTGCACGAGATATTTCTCTCCAACACAGGGCCTGACCTGGAGCAGATCAGAAATCCCTTTATCGGTGGATATTCAAATAAGAGTGATAAGGCCACTGCCTAGATGCCACTCGGGAATCTTCCAGGAGCATGAATTCTAGCACCGAACCCCAATGCCACACTCAGATGGGCCTCGCCCAAACTGAAAATAAACAGACGAAAACGCTCTTCACGAGCCCGTGGAGACACAGAGAAGGAGCAGAATTTGAAATCAGCAGTCCTAGGGATGAGTCCCGGCTCTAACCTGGGGTGCATCCCTTACCGGCTCTGAGCTTCAGCGGGTCACCTCAGGCCCAACACAGAGGTGATGACTGTGAAAACAATAACGAGAAGAGCTAACCTAGGCGCCACTAATGTGTGCGGCACCAGACCCTCCAAACAACCCTACGGGCGAGTACTTGTATTGTCCCCACTTCACAGAAGAATAAACTGAGACCAACAAGACAAAGAAGTGAAGTGACTTTCCCAAAGTCACAGGGCTGCTGTGAAGATCAGATCAGATGCTGCACAGGGAAGCAGTGCTCAGACATCCCTCCCCCACCCCAGAAGGATGATGGCGAAGAATAACCATGAATTGCCCCTCTCCGCATCCCCTTCCCCTCACTCTCTTGGCTCTCAGGATGCTGAGCACCACAGAGGACAAAGCAATCATCCCACACCCGTGAGTTCTTCTTTTCTTCCCTCTCCTTCCCCTCCTCCTCATCCTCCACCCCCCATCCCTCCCCAACATAAACGTCATCGATGCCCCAGTTTTCCATCCAATTTTCCATATCCCCTCTGAGGATGCTGTCGATGGATGCCCGGGAAGCCGGACTGCCAGGCACTCTCAGGACAGCCCGTCCTCCTTCTCCTCCCACCGCCTTCCTCCCTTTCACTCAGGCTCCCAACAGGAGAGACATACAGTCAGTGCTGGGTAACTGCTTCTAATCACAGGTGACAGCAAGAATGTAAACAACACAAGAAACATCTAAATGCAATCCAAGTGGCAAGGAAACACCATTCACTCTGGCGCCTCTCAGGAACGCTGCTTCCTGCCACCTCCCTTCCGAAGCTCTGCTCATTAGCGCCCTGTTCATAGGAGCCCCAGAAACCAGGAGCTTCCGGAGAACAGGAGATGGAACGCGAGCCATAACCTTGGACTCTATTTCCTCTGGGAGGATTTTCTAGATTCGTCCAATTTTCTGTTTAAAGCAATCATTTCAACGTGTTCCTTTCTTGGGGAGGGGAGGTATGGAGGTCAGAAACCCCTCTGACAATCTGTTCAAAGCTAGGAACGTCTCCCAAGAAAAGCGCGAACATAAAACATTTTGTGTGCCATTTCAGGGGTTCACAGACCCCCAAGTTGAGAAGACCTATTTTCTAAAACACGGATAGGACAGGAAGAGCACGGGAGAGAAAAATGAGTAAGTGCAGAGCCCTCTAAACATTCCAGATGTGCATATGGGCACTGCCAAGTCTGCAATCCCTGTACACGGCGAATAAACGGGCAACAAGGGTATTTTTTTTCTTTTCTGCCTCTTCAGACTAACAGTGTGCTTCTAAACCACCTCCTTCAATGCAAATTGAAAGCTCAGCTGAGTAATTGCTATGAATAATTTCCATTTGGATCCCTTAGTGCTCAGGTCTAGCAAAGACTAAGAAAGCCAGGAACCCGGCTTGGGTGTGGCTGATTTTTAACTGTCCAGGATCTGGACTCTTCATGCTGTGGTGGCCCTCCATGAATACAGATGTTCAACATCTGGGCAACAGAAGGGGCAAGCTTCTTCCGCTGGGGCTCTTACCTCTGTGCCTGTTGGTCGTCTTATCAAACATCAGCATTGCGTCCTCCACCTGCAAAACAAACAGAATGGAGTCTGCTTTAGGAATTTTGACAAAACATACAAAATGCGATATGCGGCCAGGGAACAGTGGTCTCCATTACAAAGTCACAGGTGCACATTAACATTTATTTGAAAACACAAAAAATCAGAAAGAAAAAAAAATCACTGTCTTTCCATCTTTCTGCCTAGAACAACCACAGTTAACATCTGATGTATTTCCCTTTAGTTTTTGCCTTAAAAAAACACCTTATGCCTATTTTAATATAGTTTAAATCAGACTGTAGATGGAATTTTCCCGTTCTTTTTAAATATAATATTACAATATTGCAAATAGTTCCCAGATGACTATGTCGTGAATATTATGTTTTCCTTTCCAAATTTTTTTTATTATGGTTAAATACACATAACATAAAAATTGCTGTCTTAACCTTTTTTTAAAAAATATTTTAAAGATTTTTATTTATTTATTTGACAGAGATACAGCCAGTGAGAGAGGGAACACAAGCAGGGGGAGTGGGAGAGGAAGAAGCAGGCTCCCAGCAGAGGAGCCTGATGCGGGGCTCGATCCCATAACGCCAGGATCACGCCCTGAGCCGAAGGCAGACGCTTAACGACTGAGCCACCCAGGCGCCCCCGTCTTAACCGCTCTTAAGTGTAGAGTTCAGTGGTACTGAATATACTCATAATGTTGAACTACCATCCCCACCATCCATGTCTGGAACTCTTTTCATCTCGTAAAACTAAAACTCTACCACATCAAATAATAACCCCCCATCCCCTTTGTCCTCCCAGCCCCTGGCAACCACCATCCCGTCTGCTGTCTCTATGACTGTGAGTGAGGTCCCCCCCATCCCCGGGGTAGACATTCCAAGACCCCTAGTGGTTGCCCAAAACTGCTGGATAGTACTCAACCCAATATACACCATGTTCCTTCTTGGACATACATACCCAGGAGAAAGTTTAATTTATACATTAGGCACAGTAGAAGATTTAACCATGGTAACAAATAATAAAACAGAACGGTTACAACAATGTACTGTAATACAAGTTATGTGAATGTGGTCTTTCCCTCTCCGAATATCTAAGATGACTATGTGAGGAGGGCAAGTGAGGTGAGTAACGCAGGCAAGTGATGTCACAATCAGCTGCTACGCGTCATCTGATAATCCATCAGAGGGGCATCCGCAGTAGGACCACGGTTGACCGTGGGTAACCGAAGCCATGAATAAGGGGGGACTGTGGTATTTCATATAAGTAGAATCCCACGGTATTCGTCTTTCTGTAACTGGCTTTTTCTATTTTGCATAATGTCCTCAAGGTTCATCCATATTCCACTGCACGTATATACCACATTTGGCTTATTCATTCACCCGTCGACAGATACTCAGTTTTAACTATGGGAATAAAGCCGCCATAAACATGAATGTATGTGTATCTCCTTGCATCCCCATTTTCAATTCTTTTGTGTAGACACCCAGGAATGAAATTGCTAGATCATATGGCCATTTTACTTTTAATTTTTGGAGGAACTGCCATACTGTTCTCCACAGTGGCTGCACCTCTTTACATTCCCACCAAGAGTGCACAAAGGTTCCAATTTCTCCACATCGTGACCCACACTTGTTATTCTCCGGGGTTTTTTTGATAGTAGCCATCCTAATGGGTGTGAGCGACCACGAATACTACCTGGACTGCTGCATAATAGTTCATGGAGTGAGACACTGTCACTTACTCAATCCTCCTTCCGTGGATATTTAAACCTTTTCCAGTTATACACAATGGAAATTTAACATCTTGATTGCTATGGGCTGAATTGTGCTCCCCTCCAAACTTGGATGTTGGAGCCTTAACCCCCAGTATCTCAGAACGTGATTGTATTTGGAGACAGGGTCTTTAAAGAGGTTACTGAGTTAAAAGGAGGTAATGGGGGGGGGGGCTGATCCAGTACTGACTGGGGTCTTTATACACAGAGGGAATCTGGATCCGGTCAGGTACAGAGGGAAGACCACGTGAGGACCCAGGGAGAAGGTGGCTGTCCGCAAGCTGAGGAGAGACGGTTCAGAAGAAACCAATCCGGTTGATCTTGGACTTCCAGCATCCACAGAGTGAGAAAATGAATTTTTGTTGTTTGGCCACTCAGTCTGTGGTATTTGGTGATGGCTGCCCCAGCAGACTTATGCATTCATGCTAGGACCTTGGCAAAAGGATCAAAGAGTAGAAAACACCAAAGGCATCCTCTGTCTCTCTTCCTCTTTCTCCCTCAGTCTTTCTAGGCATCCTGCAACCCTTCTGGATATTTCTAGCAATAAGATTTCAGGATCCACACTCAATTCCCATGCAGACCTCAAGAAAGTCACCCTTACTGAACCAGATTTGGCTTTGAATTCCACTCCTCGTACTTACAATCCAATTCTTCATTCTTTGACAAAATACAAAGTACAGGGACTGTCCTAGCCGATCAGTTACTCACCTGGGGAAGGTACTTGGTTTGGCCAGGTGAGCAGCCTGGTCTCTTCATTCATTTTGTGCCCAAGATTGGCAGTAAAACTATAACTTTACCCATGTGGTCCTGGACAAAGCCGCTAGCCAAGGGGCTCTGAGCTTGGAGCGATTTCAGTGTGCGTGCGTGCGTGTGTGTGTGTGTGTGGTTGGGAGGGACTGAGCACTGTTCACTGGAGCTCAAAGGCTCACAAATGAGTTTGGGGCCCGAGCTAAGCCAGCTGAGAAAGGGAATCATAGGCTATTCATTCTTCACTCCTCCCAGACTACAATCTCTGATGGAGGAGAAGACACTGGGCAAAGCAATGAGATCAGATTTAAAATGCTGCCTCCAGACAAACCTATTTTTCTAGATGCTATCAAACAGAACAGGGGGAAAAGCAAAGTCAAGGTAAGAATGGAAGAAGGGGTAGGCAAGCCAGATGCAAACCTCGCAAACCTCGAAGGGACTGGCCTAGCTTAAAAATCCCTTCCGGAGTCAGGGCCCCCCTTGGTTGCTAAGCAACCGAGTCTGAACAGACAGGCTCCTGGGGCCTTCCCCTTCTGGTCCCCATTTCTAAAGTCAGTAACTGGGAGGAAAATGGCCTTGCATGGTGACTGCTTCGCCAGCAGGGAGCTCCTCTCTCTCGGCCGGTACCAGGCTGAGGGGAGGAGGTGGTGCTAGGGTGGAGATGGGGTGCCTTCACCAGAACCCTCTGCAGCCAGGCAGGCTCGATGGTCCCCCCCAGGCACCTGCAGTGGCGGCCACACACACCACGGCCGTCTGCCTCTGTGCACCACTCAAGCAAAACCACCAGAAGATCAACTGGTTTGTTTGCACACAGAGCAGTCACACTCGAGCATATGGTACCGCAGACTTAGACCCCAGGGCCTCGATAAGAATTCCAATGCCTGCGGTGCGGGTGGGTGGGTGTCGCGCAGGTAAACGTGACATCTGTTTCACACCCATCTCCACATTTTCTAAGACGTTTGCCAAGTGCTTACTTTGAGCTAAAAATGCCGAACAGTAAGGAAAACAGCCTCCCTTCTGTGTTGGCCATGTTTTGGTACTGAAACTCAGATCCCCTTAGGAAATAAATATTTTGAATTAAAAAGAAAAGTATTTTCAATGCCGCCCCCCCCCAAACAGGGCGTAATTGGCTCCCTCTTTTCCTTCCAAAGTTTGGATGTTTTCTGACGCTACCCTCCCAACATTCGCTCCACCCTGGGGAGCAAGGGGGAGGATCTGTGTATGTTTTTTAGGGCAACCATTGTCGTAAAGAATAGAGCTCTTTCCTTCACAGTCCAGTTGCACAATGGGACTCGCAGAGACCTCCTGAATAGATAAAATGTCAGGGCGAAAGAAAAATTCTATTAACACTTTACAAAATAAAACATCTGAGAAATAGCTAGAGAGGAAAGAGAAAGAAAAAAAAATCAGTATGGATAAGACCGGTGCTGGGGCAGGGAGGGAAGAAAAACTTTTCAGCGATTGCAAAACACTTATTAATTCAGAGAAGCCATCAACGCGATGGAAATCTGGCAGGACAGCAAGAGCTGAAACTGGGAGGATTTGAATATATACAAAGACTGAATAGAATGAAAAACACGGCCTCACATACGGGGCTGTTTCTCACGGTTCTGTGTGAATCAAACAGAAGCAGCTTGTGCGAGTCCGCAGCATGGGGGCAATGAGGAGCACAGTCAAGGTAACCCGTATTCAACCCCGGAGGGAGCAGAGTGATGCCTGTGTCTGTCTGTCTCTCTCACACACAAACACAGACGCATGCGCATGCACACAAAACCCAGGTAGATCAGCTGGCTGTACGGAGTCATCAACTTCCATATGAAGCCCAGACCTCACGTGGGGGTGCTAGAACACACAGTTGGGGGCGCTGGACACATACATTTTCTGACCTCAAGTTGAAAACACCATTAACTCCTGTTAGATGTCTCCTCAAGACAAGCTCTGGAATTTATTTTGTGTTGACAGTGTCCTTACCAGGCTTACACATTTCTTTGTACCAGAGGTGGGGGTCCATGGGCCTAGCGGTCTTGGGGTGGGGGTGTCCCTGGAGGGACCGAGAAGGAGAGGAGATATCGGAACCTCAGCATACTTTGTCTCACATCCTGGCATACGCTTGGTCTGTTTTGAGAGAAGGAGCTCGCTCCAACCTTGAGACGTACCTTTTAATAACTTAGGGTGGGTTCAAATGCCACCTGGCATCTTGGTGGTATATCTCGTGAATGACAAGGCAAGGTAAAGTAACTTTTAAATAAGATGGCTGGAGATGCCCCCGTTTGTCTCAGCACCAGCAAATCCTGAACATGTATTCCTGCCTATCGCCAGGTTCAGACCACACCGTAACCTCCTTGGAGGCATGTACCATGCACACAGCACATCTGAGAGTCATGAAGCTATGCCACTGGCCTCTATGGCCCATGGGGGTTGGGGCAGGGCTTCTCAAACTTCATCCACGTCAGGACCACTGGGCTTGTTACAACACAGGTCTCCTAGACCTTACCCCTAGAGTTTCTGATGCTACGGCACTTTCATTTCCAAAGAGCTCCTGGGGGGTACTTATGCAGTGGCCAGCCTGGGGTCCCCACTGTCCATGAGAAATAAGAACAAAGGTTAAAGCACCGGACACAGCTGCCTCTTGCTCTCTATGCACACGTCAGCACTCAGTCCACGGAATCAAATTTCTCCTCCAGAGGCAGCTGACACAGTTTGGTGTGGCAACAGTCCTCCTCTCTTTGCTCCATGTCTCTCATCCAGTTATATCCTAAGACCCTGAAAATGACGACAGTAGAACCTATGATGGAAAAGATGACAAGAAGAGGGACATCTTCGTGACAAGCAAGCTATTCCTGCACCCAGTGCAAGAAAAATTTGGATTCTACCAGGGTGATCGAAATTTTACTTCTAACAGATAAACTCCAGCTAAGGTCTACACCACCTAGCCAACTCGATCTTGATTAGAAAACTGAGCTAATGTTAACTTTATTTACCTTTATGTGACATATATTTACCAACCACTCACTATTTGCAGAGCATTGGCCCAAGTACCAATAAAAGGCACATTATACCGGTCCCTGGTAGACTGCTGGCATTAATGGCTCCACACCCTTTATTCTGTAATTTTGCAGTTCCTTTCCCCAAAGAGGCAGAGTCTCTCTCTCCATCCCATGTATCTGAACTTGACTTCTTGTGGTCCACAAAATGAGGTAGGGGTATGCCTGCTTTGGGTCTGCCCTTGAGAGGGTTGTCGTGTTTCTGCTTGTTCTCTCTTGCACGTCTGCCATCACCGAAAGAAAGGCATGCCCAGGCTAGCCGGCTAGAGGATGAGAGGCACGGGAAGCTGGGCCAAGTCCCCTCAGCTGCCCAAGCCGAGGACAGCCTAGATGAGCAGAGAGTTAGTCAACCCCAAAACATGCAAGTGAGCCCAGCCAAGATCAGCAGAACCACTCCCAGTGGGCTCGACACAGGTGAAATAAACAGCTCTTGTCGGACCCTGAGGTTTTGTGATCATTTGTTACACGGCATTCTTGTGGCAATAGGTAACTTGTACATGGTCCCTGTTTGTTTGGTTTTTTTTTTTAAGGTTTTAATCTACTGGAAGATACACAGCAGTCTCAAAGAATACTAATCAATGAACCAAAGCAAGGAAAGAACTGGAAGGAGGTAAAATGTGGAATATGTGCTGAGTATGAAGCTGTCAAGTTACACATTCCAAGTGGAATACAGATATTAGGGTGGGAAGGGACTACTTCTAAATCTCACCCCAGCAGCAAGGTTGGAGACAGGGATCCTAGAACTGCCAGGAGAAACTGGCAACATGTTCCTCACTAAATGAGCACCATGAAAATCAGCAATAATTAGCACTCAAGTCAGTGGGTGATGTCTCTCTAATCCTAATTCATTTAATGAATGAGCAAACCCTCTTTATAATGAGTCAAAAGGCTCATTGAGAGCCAGGCATTCTTGCTGGGTGAATTTAGAAGTAGCCATTTGGTATTGACCATATCCAGAGGTGGGACTTCAGCCAGCCCAACTCATGTGACAGCCGAAGAGGAAACCTTTCAGGTCACAAAGCAAAGAAGCTCCTAGAAAGAGAAGTAAAAAATTCTGTTGGTCAACACCGTTGGCCAAAGGTTGGGAGCCTAGACTGTGCCCTCAGACCACCGTTTCTTCTCCCTGCAGTTTTGGTTCCCCAAGTACACAGGAGGGGAGTGATGCTGATTTGGGGACACGGAAAACTTGTCCCCAGGAGGAACCTAAAAGGAATTGAGTTATTGGTACTAACTCCGCAGGTGCTGGGAGGCCGTGGAGTGTGGCAGGCAGCGTGGCACAAAGCACGGTAGGATCCAGGTTCTAAACCAGCTCTGCTGGGATCTTACAGAGGACAAGTCACCTCCCTTCTCTGTCCTTCGTTTCTCATCTATAAAAGGAGGAAAGGATGAGATGGCCACCTACGATCTACTCGTGAAGACTCCACCTAGAATGCTAAAACAGACCACAGAGCCCGCTAGGACAACATCTAGGAGCATCAAACTCGCCACTGGTCTTTCACAAACTCTGTTCTGTCAGGATGTTCCAGAGCTTTGCTGTGGCCAACACACGCGGAGAAACTTCCCACTCCTCTGGGGTTCCAAATACATACACCCACATGCCATACATATCAAGAACAAAGCAGGAAATGGCACTTCAAATGATCCTTAAATTATCTGGTCACACACAGGAGGGAGAGGAAAGGGAAAAAAAAGAAACCCGGCTCTTCATACTCCCCCAGAACAAATGCCCTTGAATTTCACTTCCTGCTCCCACTCAAACACTTTAAGAGTTAGTTTAAATAAACGCCCATAAATGCAATACCATGATACTGTAGTGCGTAGGGCTTAACAGACCTTATTATGCTCTATAAACTCAAGGCACTAAAGTCAAGAGTGGAGACTTGTAGAGGAGGCGGGACTGCCCAGAACAGAGGAGCTGCAGACGGAGGCTGTCCCACCCGGGGCCATTTCAAGACACGGATGGCAATGCTCTCTACTTCTCCTCCAACCAGCCGGACAGAAGCGAAACCTGCCCCTGCCCCCAAGCTCAGCAGTGGTGTCTTCATTTACTGAGATGAGACTTTTCAGTATGCTCCGGCCTTGCGAAGAGGGTCTATCTTTAATCATTGCCCAAAAGAAAGGAGGGAAGAGGAGAGGATACAGGCTGGAAGATTCCATTAGTTCACACTTTTTTTTTCTTTTTAAAGATTTTATTTATTCACTTGAGAGAGAGAGAGAGAGAGAGAGCCGGCGAGAGAGGAAACACAAGAAGGGGGAGTGGGAGAGGAGGAAGCAGGCTTCCAGTGGAGCAGGGAGCCCGATGCGGGGCTTGATCCCAGGACCCTGGGATCATGCCCTGAGCCGAAGGCAGACGCTTAACGACTGAACCACCTAGGCGCCCAGTTCACACTGATTTTTAACCTTGACTGCTCCCTTCAGGATCACCTGGAGAACTTTTAAAATCCCTGCTGCTGAGGCCACACCCCGCCCTGTGAAATCAGATCTCTGGAAGGGGGAGCCTGGTAGAGGAGTGTTTAAAGCTCCCTAGCGATCCCAGTGGCAGCCAAAGCTGAGACTCCCTGTTCTGAATGGCTAAATACAGCTGAGTTGAGCCTTAATCACGGCCCACGTGTGTGTCACAGAGCAAGCTGGTGGCAGAGGTGGAGTAGGCTGAGGGGTCCCAGAAATAAACGGGCCCTAAGGAAAAGGGGCATTGAAACAGGGCTTTGGCTGCCTGTAGATTGGCCGTTCACCCCCTGCCAGAAAAGTCTGGAGCAGGCTGTTCCTTTGTCCCAGGCTACTTTCGGGAAGCTCTCCCTGCCTTGTCTTGGTCTTCGGACAAGAGAGCCAAAGCTCTGTCCTGGAAGCAGCTCAGCGTAGCCAAAAACGCAACAGAGGACTTGCGAAAACCTAATGAAACCATCGCTCTTCTTCCACCGTGACCAAGATTTTCACCAATACTCTTTACTGCGCTCGTCCTCACAACCATCCCCGGAGAAAGGGACTAGCACAGATTCCTCCATTTCCTCACTGCCTGTCCTGGAGCTGCCAGGGGCTGGGCCCAGGACTCAGCTGCTGGTCTTAGGCGTCCGAAGCTCACCCTCCCGGCCTCTGCCTGCCTGCCAGTCCCAGATTCTTGTCACCCTCGCAGCAGGCATGCAGGCTTCTTGGCCACCCTCGACCTCTGTGCGTTTTCCCCTGAGGGACGGCCGCCATCGAGGCGCTCGGGGGTTTGTAGCTGCTTGCTGCCCCTCGGCACGTTTCCCTTCATTCCAAGGGTCCAAAAATTCTCGGCTGCATCCACCTGAAATAGTTTAACTCATGCCCACGCCTTTAACTGAATAACAAGAGAGGCTGCTGAATGTCTCCGAAACTTTTTTTTGGTAGTAAAACATACATGACATAAAATTGGCCATTTTAACCATTTTTTTTTTACTGGTACCCAGTTCAGGGCATTAAGTACATTTCCTAAGCTCTTCCTAGAGGGCTCCCAAGTAGTATAGCCAGAACGTTCTATCCCCATTGGCAAGACTCTTCTTTACCAGCCCTATTTTTCCCTACTTTTACTTCTTTTTATTCTTGTGGGGTCATTCTATTTTCCCATTTAACTTAGCAAACAAAAAACACCCCAGTGTGGATCTGACAGCAGTTACGAATTGAACAAATGGACACTTGCCCATGGGAACTGAAGAGTGTGGGGCCTCTAAACAGCTCTCTCCTGGAGATCAGACATTTTCTTAACCTAAACGCAAAGCCTCCCACTCAGAGGTTCTCATTCAAAAGTTAACAGCAGACTCTAAGTTACGAAATGCCTATTCTCCACCTTCCCCCAAGAAATAATGATTATTGTAATAGCTACCATTAATGGTGCTTAATAGGCAAATGCAAAGCTCATTTAATTATCAAAATAGCTCTGAGGGAGATATTATCATACCCATTATACAGGCGAGGAAGTTATGATTAGGTGACCTGCCCAGGATCATACAAACAGTAACCGGTCGAGCCAGGATTTAAAACCAGAAGCGTCCCTACATCTTCCCTCTGGTCTCCCTTAATGGTGTTCTAGTTTTTGAGTCCCTAGGGCTCAGGGTAGTGTCACTGGCTCCTGAAAGAACATACAAACACTGCCTTAACTTTAGCTCTACCAGAATGGTAAGGGAACTGAGGAGGTAAACCAGGAAGACAGATGTGCGCTCCCTCGGTGGCCTCAGAAGAGGAGGGAGTGATGAGAGAAGCAAAGGAAAAGGCAGAAGAGGGGGCTCTTCCTTTTAGATAGGTGAATTCAGAAACGCCCACAGATCACCAGGCTGTTCCGTGGTCACAGTAAGCTGGTGGCAGAGCTGGAACTGGCAGAGGGGTCCCAGAAGTCACTTTGGCGCTCAGCCCCTGTGAGTGCCCACGGTGCCTGAGTCCTGAGCACGCTGTGTGTCCTGCTTCCCAGGATGGTTACAAAGGCTACAGTGGTGGCTAGGGAGTATCTACCATGCAGAACACTGCCATCAGGACAGGTGCTGTTGCTGCCCCACCCCTGACAATCTCCTTGCACAGCTGGCTTGGTGTGCACTAATGCCCACATGCTCACGCACGCACACAGACACACACACTCCACACGCCCAACTCTGTGCATTTTCCCACTGCAAACGGGTCATGCCAAGGGACAGCCATTCACAGAACCAGCATGTCCTTGGGACAGCAGTCCCAGGAGGCCCCCTCTCAAAACCGAGCAGGGAAGGCAAGTGTGTGCAGAGTGTGGTTGGGGCGGGGGCTCCATTCGGGCTGAGCAGGTGAAGCCGGGCATCCAGCACCACCCTGGAGGCGAGGGCAGGAGGCTCTCTTGAGGGGAGATCCAAGCCAGGGCTCGAGATAGGAGGCGGTGAAGGAAGGGAGGTGGTGGGAGAGGGATACCAAGAAAGGCTGGGCATGAGCAGTTGAAGGAGAAACAGTTGGTTCCGGCAGGCGTGACAGCTGTCACACGGAAATGGCATCTGGCCTAACGGCCTCTTGTGAGAGGTGCCTTCGAGTGGCGGCTGCTGTGCTCTGGAAATGCATGGCCTGTTTACAGCATTGGTTGTGCGTGCGTGCATGCATGCAAGTGTGCGCTGGGAGCAGAGGGGAGAGACAGGCAGGCTGCCTAACGCTCCCGTCTCCCCCCTCCAGCCTCTCCCCATCAGACCTCACCTACCGTGAAAAAGGCCCAAACCTGCCAGCTCCAGAGGAGAGAGGCAAATCATTAGTGGAGCACTGATGTGCCGTAACACTCTCCTGCATTCCCATTAAACAAATACTAAACTGCTAATTGCCAAAATAGATCTCCACGACTCTGACCGAACAGGGGAAGGGTTTATAATTACCAAGTGTGAAAATGCACAGCCTGTAAATAACCACCTCATCTGTCCTAATATGGGCTGATATTGATGGGCATGAAATAAACATCAGGACCAAATGGAAAAATCATCCACATCTCCTGTGGCCAATGTAATCTCGAATGGTGACAAGCGTAGCTGCAGCCATACGCTTGGGGAGAGGGGAAAAAGAAGTTTTGCAGGCTCGGAAAGCCAAGGTCCCAAACTGGATTTTAGTCCCCTGGGTCATGTGCATCTCCTTTCTGCCTGGAAAACAGGGAGGGTAAATGGCATGGTTTGATGATGGGATGGAGGGCCTGTCTGTACCTCGGAAAGGCCAGGGTCTGAGGCAGGAAACTTAGGAGTGCATGACCCTCTAGGACAGGGCTTCAGAGCCCCTCTGCCTATCCCCTTTGACAGAATGACTGGCGAGGACGGAGGACGAGAGAGAGGGAGAGGTTTGCCAAGGTGACACATTTATTCATTAAGCTAATATTTCCTAAGGCTCTACTGTCTGCCCGCAGAGGACGGATGCAAAGAATGTGGGTTTAGAGTGACCCCTGGCCTTTCAGACAACCCATGCCACAGTGCCTCCTCTCCCCCACTGCCCCCTGCCAACTGGGATGGGAGACAGACGGGTCCAGCGGATTCTGGAGCCCCATCTCTCTCCCTGATTGCACCTGAGAGGGGTGAGGGGATGGCCCAGCGGTCCCAAGGACGTCGCTACAGTGTCCTGAACCTCAGGCCCTTCTTCTCTGCCGGCTTGTGATTCTGAGGAATTCAGCCAGCCTCAGAGTGATTGTTGGTAAGCGGGGGGAGTTTCCATTCCTCTCAGAATCACAGACTCGGGAGTTAGAAGTGACCCAGAGGTCACCTCTCCACTTCCAGCCCAGTGCAGGAATCCCTTCTCCAAGGCTCTTTTGAACCCTTTCTGGAGCTTCAAAGGCTCAGAGTGTCTCTGCCCCACCCCCTTGGTCGGCTGCTCAGGCCTGAATTCAGCGCGGTGGCACTTAGATGCCTGAAATAGCATCTCCCTCTGATCTAAAGCCCAATTTTGGCAGGCGGCAGAATCCTGTGAACCACATGGCATCGGCCACCTGAATCAGAGCGCCGAGGACCACCCATCCCAAAGCTTCCCCATGGGCCTGAGGCATTTGAAGAACGCTCCCGCTCCTTCCCTACTGGGCAGCCTGAAAGCCAATCTCCTTGGTCCCCCTGGGTTCCCCGAAGTCACCCCAGGACCCTGGGTTTTCAAAGCCCCAGTTCCAGCCCTGACCCAAACACTTTGTGAAATATAAACAAATTAAGGAAAGTCTGCACTACATACTATTTTTAAATAGTTCCTTTGTTATTTTTAAGTTCCCAAAGTGTCTTCAAATAATGGCTAACCAAACGCCACCAAGAACAAAGTTCAAGTCCGGTAACAGGCTACAGGATTTGGTTACTTGGTGAAGACACTTCTTGCTCAGAGAAGATCTCTGAGCTGGAGAAACCCGAAAACAGAGAGGAGTCCAGCCCGAGCCAGAGTGGTGGAGCAGAAGGAGCCTGGGGTGGCATCCCAAGTCCTGCGTTCAAATCCCGCCCCACCGTTTCCACCTACGCACCATCTCCGGCAAGGCTTTCCAAGGCGGCTCGGTTTCCTGGTACGTAAAAGGGGTGATGATCGTTATTAACCCTCAGCCTAGCTTGGGAAGGAGAAATCATTAACATAATATACAAGAAAGCGCTCGGTCGGTGGTAAATGACTACCCTTTGCTGTTGCCAGTACACAGCATACACCATGCCCCACAAAGGTCCGTCGGTTGAGGGCTGCATAACGGGAGAACAGACTTCGTGCCGACGACCACAAGCTCCAATTTAGAGCGATGAGTACAGATGAGCGAGGTTTACCCTCATAAGGGCACCTTGCTTTATGCACTGTGCTGTAATGAGTTGTCTGCAAATAAAGCATATTTCAGAGACTGGGGGTGGGGGACGGAAGAACAAGCCGTGGTGCATCCTACAGCGGAGCACTCCTCGAAATGAAAAGAAACAAGCTACTGGGACGCAGCTTGGATGGATCTCAAGGGAATTATGCTGACTGAAAAAAGTCAATCTCAAAGGCTTATTCCGTACTGTGTGATTCCATTTTTGTAACGTTCTCGAAATGACAAAATTATAGTGGTGGAGAACAGAGTGGTGGTTGCCAGGGGTTAGGGTGCAGGAATTTCTTCATGGTGATGGGACATTTCTGCACCCTGATTATGGGGACAGTCACTCCAATCCACACACGCAATGGAATTCCAAAGAACTGTGCATGTGCGCATACGTGCCCACACACACGTGCATGTGTGCGCGTGCAAACACACACACACACACACGGGAATGGCTGCTAAAACTGATGATGCACCAGCATCATTTCCTGGTTTTAACAGTGTGCCACGGTTACAGGAGACATTATCATCATGGGAAGCTGTGTGAAGGGTGCACAACAGCTCTCTGTACTATTTTTAATACAACTTTTTATGAGTCCTACACTATAAAATAAAAATTTATAATAATAATTTTTTAAAAACCACAAGGGGGCTCATTATTTCAAGAAATTCACTAGCAGATCAGTTTATAAGACAAATAAGGATGCCCTAATTTCTCTTCATTTGGATAAACTGGGCATGCATAAGGTATGCTTCTCACAGAGAGATGGATCCCTTAACCTGTATCTTGTACTTGGCCCTGGCAGAAGGACTCTGAAATATTATTTGTCATGAGCATCTGTGTGGATAGTCCCCACTGCCCCTGTCTCATCACCTTCCCTGGAGCCCAGCAAACCCACAGCACCTACTAGAGTAACTAATACAAAAATGAGTGTACACAGGGACCTGGGTGGCTCAGATGGTTAAGCGTCTGCCTTTGGCTCGTGTCACGATCCCAGGGTCCTGGGATTGAGTCCCACATCGGGCTCCCTGCTCAGCAGGGAGGCTGCTTCTCCCTCTCCCTCTGCCTCTCCCCCCGCTTGTGCTTGCTCTCTGACAAATAAATACAATCCTTTTTTAAAAATGAGTGTACAGTAAGTGCTTCCTGACTGAGTTTCAGAAAGATTTTGCAGGATAAAGAAAAAAAACTTCAGACAGAAAAGGGCCTCATGTCTAGTGGTTTCCAAAGTTTCTTTTTTTAAGCCATCAAGATCCCCTCTTTCATTTTTGAAACACAGATATTATGGGTCTTGGGATATTCCATACACCAATAAATTATACTTATTACCATGTTTGGGGTGTGGGAATGTATTTATCAACACGCCCCATAACTGTAAATTGGGACTGGTGGCAGCAGGAGGTGACCAGGGACCGAGTGAGTTGGGATCTAAAACAGGAACACCTAACATTTCAGTTGGGATGGGGTAACCATGATGTCTGATAGATTTTCTTTCTTTTTTTTTTTTTTTTAAGGTCCTGGTAGATTTTTTGAAGAAGAGGCACGTCTCATCTTACTGCATTCCACCTTAGTGCACTTTGTATTTACAAATTGGTTTGTGGCAACGTTGTGTCCAGCAAGTCTACGGGGCCATTCTTTTTTTTTTTTTTTTTAAGATTTTATTTATTTGACAGAGAGAGAGACAGCCAGTGAGAGAGGGAACACAAGCAGGGGGAGCGGGAGACGAAGAAGCAGGCTCCCAGCAGAGGAGACTGATGCAGGGCTCCATCCCAGAACGCCAGGATCACACCCTGAGCCGAAGGCAGACGTTTAACGACTGAGCCACCCAGGAGCCCCATACCAGGGCCATTCTTGAACAGCACTTGCTCATTTCGAGTGTCTGTGTCACGTTTTGGTAATTCTCGCAATATTTCAAACTTTTCCATGATTCTCCTCTTGGTTCTGGTGAGATCCGTGATCAGTGATTAGGACTCGCCGAAAGCTCAGATGGTGGCTAGCGTGCCTTAGCTAATGTTTCTAAATACTATATTCTTATATTTTATAAATTTTATTTATCTATTAAATATTAAATATTCAATTTATTCATTTATTAAATACATTTAACTTACTATATACATCTTATTTATTTGTATCAGTTATATGTTTTGAACAGAAAGGTATTTTTTAAAAAGTAAGGTATGCACGGTGTTTGTTTGGACATGATGTTACCGCACACTTAAAGACTGCAGGATAGCGTAGTACAGTGTAAGCATAACTTTTATATGCATCAGAAAACCAAAAAATTTTTTGATTTGCTTTCCTGTGACATGCCACATCTCCAAAGTGTGCCTGTAATGAGGTGAGCCTGAGGACTCCACATTCCTGCTGCTGACCCCTTCTGGCCTGCTCCTCATGTCCAGGGGATAACTCAGATCTCTGCAAACGAGTATGGACAGAAAAACCAACCCTCCCACTTAATCCCCGAGCCATACAGCTCCTTAAGGGGTAAAAAAGAAGGGAGGGCGAAAACCCTCCTCTACCCTTACAAAAAAAAAAGTACCAATTCAAGCTGCTTCAAGACCCAACAAGCATTTTTTCTTTCATTTATTTCTACATCAACACTCTGAAGGATAAAGATCTTTCTCATTTCAAGAGCTGTCAATTTGCTTCAGTGCCATGTGTTTCATCTGTTTGAGGTAAAGAGAAATTACAAAGCAGGCAAATGAAATAATGCACTGCAATCTAACATATTTTGGCAATTCAAATTGGGACCAGGGAGAAAGGAAATTAAACAGGGATGACAGGCCACAGAGCACACCTGGGCTGTGCCCCACGGGCCCACCCTGTCTCTTCCCACCACTCGCTAACTTTGTGATTTGATGAAGCTTCAGTTCTCTGCTGCAAACTGTACCATTTGCTGCACCCCTAATTCTTCAAATCATTTATACATGTTGCACAACTCATACAATATTTTGCTTTCTGAAGCAGAAAAAAACCTCTTTGCTGCTGGGGAACTGTCAGGTGCTGTTACTTTAAATACCCCTGTGAAAGAGCACAGAAGCCAGGAGCCCGTTCGTGGATTTACTGCCCTTCCCCATATAAATTAACAAAGACAAATGCTAGACTGTGAGAAAGCCTTACCCCATCAAGCCCAAGGGGTCCATTACGACGAACTTAATAAATAAAAGGAAGCCTTAATCTCCTCTTGCAGTCCTCCTCTGCCAATGAGGACGCCCCGTGAAGATTTTTTGGTTAATTCATTTACATTTCTTTTTGGTTTTAATTAAATTGCTCCTCAACTGCTCAGATCTGTCATTTTCCCCACTTCAGCTCAGGGCTGGGGATTTTTGAGAGAGTGACGGGAATTTCCAGGGCCAAGATGCCTTGCAGACCTCAGGTGGTCTGTGACACTCAGGAACCTGCCCTTGACCACCCTGTAGGTGAACCCCGAGGAGCTGGTCAGAGGCTGTGAGAGTCCAGGGGATTGGACTCCTTCGAGCTCCCAGAGTAAAAGGACCCCCCCGCCGCCCCCCCCCCGGCCCCTACCCACCACACTCCACCACTGCCAACTTTAAATCAACGGGTTGATGGGAGAGTGGACCTGTGGTACTGTCTTTGGCAGAATCCCAACCGACTCGAGGGTTATAAAAGGCATCGTCATTCCTCTGCCAGTGATGCAGGTACCCACACACTGTGTCTACTGAGGTGCCGGGACCGGGGGCCCAGCGCTGCTGGTGAGACAGACACCTCTTGGCAGTACCGACTAGTGGGAAAGACCAGAAGCTCTGAGTCAGACTCCCTGGGCTTAGATTCTGTTCCACCACTCACCAGCTGTGTGACCTTGCGCAGGTTTCTCAACCTTTCTGTGCCTGTCTTCACCTCTAAGTTGGTACCTACGTCATAGTGCTATTAGGAGCGTTAAGAGAGGTTCACTCACGTGTAGCCTGCTGGCACACATGAAGAGCTAAACAGCCATCCCCCGTCACTGTCACGTGAGCGAGCGGGGCAGGAGGAGAGTTCTACTGCTATTTCAGCCGCGAGGGCGCCGAGTGAAAGTAAAACCCGCGGAGAGGGCTGCTCCACCTGAGCAAGCAGTACCAAGGAGAAAATGACATGCTCGCGCTGGCCACAATCTCGGCCGTCTGTCCGGCCCTCCCTGCCACGGGGGTCCAAAGGGTGGAAGACCAGCTGAGGGACACAGGCTGGTGCTGGCACGCTCACATGTGGCCCCTGCTAGTTGCGACCACGTCTTCACCAACACTCTCCAGCTTCTAAGTTCTGGGGTGAGGAACTGGACCCCGAGGTCGCTCGCCCTCCACACCTGAATCTAAGGATCCTCTGTGCCATCCTGAGGGGCTGCCTTCGCCAGACGCCAACAGGTGCCGAGCGTTTCAGAGGCCTCATCTTGCCCCCGTGGCCAGTGACGGCCCTAACAACTGGGCTGGATGAGTGCCCCTCATTCTGCAAAACAGGCAGCCCCTCACTCAGAAAGAAAGAAGTCTAGCACAGGGAGTGGTGCTCCCTTTAAAATTCATTCATTCATGTCCAAAAAAAAATCGTTTGGTCAACATATATTTACTGCGTGTCTACCCTATTGAGCATAAAGACTGTAAAATGAGGAAGACCTGACTCCCGCTCTTGAGGTCGGGCGGGGCAGACAGTCACTGCTGGATCGGTGACAAATGCTCTAAGAGCGGCGTAGCCCCCTACAGGACACACACACACATTCTGTAGTCTTTCATCACTCATTCATGGCCTCTGGGACTCTGGAAACTCAAAGTAAAAACCACACTAACTTAGCTAGAGGAGATAGTTTGTTGCGGACGTGGTGGGAGGGCATTCTAGGCAAACAGGCTCCAAGGCTGGAGAAACAGGCCTGAGGGGACAGAGAAGGCCAGGCCACCATCAGTGTGGGGCCGGATTTTCAGAAAGGAGCCAGAGGGCCCACGAGGAAGTCAGGGAGCCCACACACAGTGCTTGCCAAAAACCACCTCCCCGCAGGGACTGGGGGGAGAGCCAACAGTGCCGGCTGAGGCTCTGGGGTCAGGGGCTTCATCCTCTGCTGCCCACAATTACACAACGGGTCAGGCCAGAGCCTGCGGTCAGCAGACTGCATCACCCCAGGAAATGGCAGTGCTGTGAACAACAGAACAGGTGGAAAGGAATCTGCCTCCTGAAGGCAATGCCAGACCCCAGGAGCGTCCCTTGGGGAACGAATGATGGCATTCTGAGCTGACGCCACTGGAGCCCCAGGGCCTGGAATGCTGAAGAGCCCTCACGTCCCACAGGCCCCATCTCAGGCATTCGGGAAGTAGAGAGAACTCTTCTAGCCCAACGAGCCTTTCCCCTGTCTCAGGGTGTGTAGGGGTGCGGTGGGCAGAGCAACTGGATTTATTTGAGTGACTGAATCACTACTCTACTTTTTATTATCTTCGTTTCTCATTCAAAGTGTGTTAACCTGCATTCCTTGCTCCACAGATCAATACCCTTAGGCCGGTGTTACCAGGGTGTGCTCCTACTGGAGGCTGAGTTCCCTGAGAACGAGGCCCTTCTGGATCCTTCTGGATCCTTCTCTGGGGGCTCAGTGTGCCATGCTGGCTGACCCACTTCCGGCGCTAGACCAGGAATCCATGGAAAGCACAAGCGGCTCCATCCCGGCCTGTTTGTGGTGGTGACATCCTCCAAAGGGTCAAGGCTGAGCAAGACCCCTGATTTTCCTGTCCCCACACAGAAATGGAACAGGGGACCAAAGTATCTGTTTGCTGGATCCAGTGGCAGGCACACTTCCCCCGCCCCACCTCCGGGAGAGTGAGATGGAGAGCGGCCGAAGCAGGATGAGGGCTGGCCCTGGGGATTTAAACTGCCTGCTCCTAAGCCCAGCTTACGTGCTGAGGCTAACGCTAGGGAAAACTCGATGTACCATAAACCTATTTTTTTAAAAGATACTTCCGGATGCACGTACCTGCCCCAGCCAGTTCCGGCAGCATCAGAGCCTACATGACTTTCAAAACTGAGAAGGGAGTAGGGAAGCGCAGCGTTACCTATGACCTCACACCAGTGGAGCCACGGCTTGTTCGCCTCTTGCTCTAAAGTATTAGGGTGGGAAGAAATGGGAAGGCCACGCTGAGGCGAGCACCATTCCTAACACCCCTCAACGCCGCCTCTTCAAGCACAATCCTCACCCAGGATCATCCACGCCAGCCCCCAGTGTGGCCTGCCGGGAACCCCACCACCCAAGAGGCTGCAAGTCCCAGGGGCCTGGCTCGGAGAAAGTGGAGAGGCCTCAGTTCAAGAACAAATGGACAATCAACGGACATGTCACCAAAGTACCTTTTCTGCCTCCCACACCCTGGTTGGAGAAGCAAATCCAAACAGACCTTTAGAATCAAAGGACAAAAACAGTAGCTTGTCGTGGCAAAACGAGGTGCTAGAACAAGAGAAATGGAGAAATCCCCATTTGGCCAAAATCTTCATGCACGGCTTCCCAGCAGAAGATGGACGAGAGCCAGATCTTGAAAGATGGGAAAGTTTTGAGAAGCCAAAGATTTTGGGAAAGCGTTTGCATGCAGGGGAAGGGGAGGCGGGGCGCCCGGGGACAACTGAGTTAATATTGGTGGATTTCATTTGGTTGGAAATGCCTTGGATCTGGAGTTCAAGGAGGAGCAAAAGAAAGTGGGGCATCCCAAGAACGTCAAAGCTTCCAGGCATCAGCTTTCTCTTGTGACTCAATCTCCTTCCCCACGCAGGCGGGATAATGCAGGGGACACATGCCCTGAGCACTCCCCCACACTCCTTTCCGCTCAAGAGAAAAATATTTAAGAGAAACACTCTCTAGACAGCTGAAATTTCTCCCTCGCCAGCCCGTTTTAGTTATTTATCAGAACACTTCAGTAAGGTTACTTTCAGACGTCACAGGAAATAGTAATACTGAGCACTTCCAATTCACCTCCCGAGCAGGTTTCCAAAGCCAGCTCATTGATGCCCCGCACCCGCAAGGTGCCAGTGCTCCACCCCATCTCTCAGACTGGAAGATAGAGGCCGGTCTGCCCAGGATCCCTGTCGATTTCTGCAATGAAGGACGTCATGCCAATCTGACCCAGGTGTACTCTCACTTGGACCCCGGGCCGTTTCCAGTGACGAGGACACTGTGCTTAACATATAGGCCTCTATTCTAAAGGGCCTGGGGACAGCCCTGTGGCCCCCCAGCACTGCTTCACCAGCAAGAACAAAGACACAGCCCCCGTGGCCCCTTAGGCAGCCAGGGACATCCTTCTCTTACAGGACACTGCTACCATTAGCAAGTGCCCCATGTCATTTGGGTCCTATCCGCCCTTCGCCAGCCCCGCTGGACAAGGTACAGGCTTGGGAGGAGGTCTCCTGAACAGGTTTACATCCTGTGGTGTGGCCTTTCTTCTCTCCCTAAAAGGAAACACCCCCAGACTTCTTCACAGCCAGCATCAAGCCTTCCAAGTCCTACGCAGGACCCCGCACTGTAGCCCTCAGGTAGCTTTTCCATTCATCACTTCAAAATGAGATTGTAGGCTCCTGTCATTTAAGTCCCCCCTTTATTAGTCACTCACGTAGCCATTGGGCTGATTTTCCCAGGAGCAGGACGAGGAAGAATGGGCTGTCCGTGTAGACACCTCACCTTCTGTGCACTGCAGGGGCCAGAAGTCTGGGGAGTCCATGCAGGTGAGGGCAAGAGATGGGGAAGGTGTGGTCATGGCGTGTGGCCCAGGTGGCAGGAGACTCTGATCAATGCAGGCCCCCTGGAGTGGCCTTCCATCACTGTCCCCAGGGGAGGCGCCAGCCCACAGGGTGGCCCTTCCTCCATCCTGGCCCCTGGTACTCCCAAATACAGCCACTGCTGGCGTGCAGCAGGAGTTCCAAAAGGCCAACTTCTGCTGTCCCCACACTGAATCTTCACTAATTCACATACAACCCTGGCCTTTTATCTATCGTCAGCTGGCTTGGTCCAATGTCTAATGTGCAGTAAGGACTCAATAAAATACAACCTTCACCTTGTTGCTTAATAAATGACACATCAGGACGGACATCAAATGGTCATTGTCCCCTTAAGAGAACTCGCGGTGAAGGGCCCTGTCTTCATGCACTGGGACTTCAAATATTGGGGGGGGGGGTTCCCTTCTAGTCAGTTCTCAAGTCATGCAAGACAACTAGTCTTATTATTTTATAGTCCTGCTGCATTTTGGTCCAAAAACAGCATAATCAATCTTGGCCACAAGTCATTTGGAGCTAAGGCTGGTGATGGTTTCCAAAAATCACATCCACTTTCAAAGGCTAAAGATTTATCACCAGTGAGGATATTCAGAAGAAAATGCCACAGCATCTGAATATGACTTCACAGTGAAAGCTTTGAAAACGCTCAGAGCAAAGGCGAGATCTTTGGAATAAGTACACAGACTCCCATTTTGAAGAGGACACATTGCATTTGTAGGAAAAAGCCCTGGTCTTAATGCTTCTAGTCACTGTGGGGGAAGAGGGAGGGGTAAGAGAGGCAGGAGGCAGGGGTGGGGACGGGAGGGAGCAAGAGAGAAATACAGACAGATAGAGGGAGACAGAAACCGACAGAGAGAGACAGACACACACAGACAGAGAAATACAGACAGACAGGAGAGACAGACAAACTGAGAAAGACCGATTCATCTTGAAAAGCTCTTGAAGGTGAAATAAAAGGAAAAGAAATAAGAAAGGATGTTCCTTCCATAGCCTCACACCAAATGAATTATGGATTCAGCTCTGAGAAAACATTCACGGTCTCAATGTACAACAGCATTAGCATCCCCAGGATGTGTTTACGAAGAAGCACCAGGAGGTTTGTGAGTCTGGGCTGGGCCCACACTTGCTTGCAAATCACTCCACAGCCCCCCCACCCCCACCCGGCCCCAGCACACATCATTTCCATGCATTTCTTCGCTGTCAGAGATCTGCCTTCCCCACCTCGTGGCCCGGGCTGACCTGCGTGCCCTGTATGCTGTACACGGAGGAGGACACGGGAAGGTTTCCCCTCAACAGGCATGAAAAACAAGGTCCAGCTTTGCTCCATGCTAATCAAACAGGCTGAACACATCCAGATGTTCCAACAGCTCGGGAAACCATGGCAGAGCCTCTTAGACCACTCGGCCTGGTCGAGTGGGCAGCCTTCTCCCCACACCCCTGCCTCCTGGAGCCAGAGGGGATCTTTGTGCAGAATGGCTAGTCCTCAGGCCAAGTGAAATGACACTCACGCTCCCAGGGGACAGGGCACTACGCACAAAGCACAGAGAGGGTCCCTGCAGCCAACAGAAGAAGGGATGTTGATCCACTCGGAGACATCTGCAACATGAAGGAGGCCACAAGCCATCTTTATCACATCTCAGTGCAGAAAAATACACAACGGAAAATTACAGATCCCTCTCATCTACCAAATGAGCCACAGGTTTTCCCCGAGTCCTCGGGGACACTCTGCCTCGTGCGACTCATCCTGAGAAAGGCTTTCAAAGGGAAGGAACCGGAGTGCTGGAGCTCTGGACGAGGCTAATTGCACTGTCAGGGTCTCGCCCCGGACAGACCCAGGTGAGGACGCCTCAGAAGAAAACGTCCAACGTTCCCTGGCCACTGAGATATCTAAGGCTTGCTCACTGTCCTTTTGTGAGTGCCTGCTGAGTCCGTGCACTGATAAGATGCATATTACATTAGGGTGCTTCCTCATGCATGAAAGTCTATTATTTTAAAGAGAGTCCGGAGGAGGGGGACGAGGCATGAAGAGGGGAAGTTAAAAGGAAGGCTGCTTTATTTAGGAAAGTCTCAGCTACAGAATAAAACTGTGCTTTACCTGCAAAGGAAAACTCATGGAAGTTTCTCTCTGGTTCCAGAAAAACAGACCTACAGCCACAGAATTCCAGATGCTTTCACTTCCTTATTTGCTTTCACCTTGTGCCTCCCCACCTGACTTACACACTAACTCTATATACTACCAGACCCCCAAACCAAGACGCCACTCAACCCTACTCAGTACGTATGAACACAGCTTCCTCCTAAATTTCACTCTCTTTGGGCTTGACCTTCCATGCAAAATAGTACACATACTACAAAGGTGCACAAATTCCTGTTTGAGGAACTCTGGTGAAACATTCTTTTGGAACGCAAGGAATATTTGCCTATATTAAGGAGTGATGATTTACTTTGTTAATGTGTTCAGAGAAATGTGGAAGGCTCCACCCCCGTTCTTATTAAATAGGAAAACTCAGAGTTTACCCCAAATCCCATCCTTCCGTGATGCTCACCTGCCTGCGCTTGCTCCCAGGGTTTCTGGGGACCACGTGTCTTGCTCCTTCCTGTGTAACTTCCCTGCCTCCCGCTTGTTCTTCCAACCCGTCATCTCCAGCTCATCGCCCACTCTGCCCTCTCACCAGCCCCAGCTTTCCCTTCCGAGTTCTTCACGCAAGCATGTGGCTCGCACAGACACCCACCTCTGTGGGGTCTCCTCCCATGCCTATCCCCAGAGCCCCTCCCTCCCTTCTCTGCCTGTCGTTGCTTTTCAGCCACATGCACATTCTGGACCTCAACACCCAACACGTCTTCACACGGACACACCCACCTTCCTCCCAAACCCCCTCTCCCACAGCGGGCCCCCACCTCTCACGGGCCAAAAGCTTTATGCTCTTTGTCACCTTTCCCTCTTCCAAGCAACCCACCCTATCCTGTCATTTCTTCCTTTGATGGGACCTCTGTCCTACCCTTTGCTTGCTTTCCCTACATCCCTCATAGTTTTAGGACCTTGCTGCTGTAGGTCTAGACCCAACGCAAGATGACTGACCTCCTGGGACCCGTGATCACTCTCGCTCCCCCCCTAAATCGACTCCACTCGGTATGGCCTGGTTTTCCTGAAGGACCACTTCGAGCTTTCCAAGTGTCTGAGCGCCCACAGGGGAATGTCCAAGCACTCCTGGCCCAGTACCAGCTGGCTTCAGCCTCATGTCTCTCTGTCCCCGACAGACACCAGTCCCCTGGCTCATCCTCTCTCCTGAGTCTCCTCCAGCCCCTTTGTTTGTGGGGGACGGGCCTTTGTCCACCCATCATGGTGTGGAGAACAGAAGAAAGACAATGAGAAAATCCAGGAGGGGACCACAGGGAGGCCAGCTCTGGGAGCTGTGTTCTAAGGCCATGATGGCTGGACACACAGGCAGGCGAGTTTTCAATAAGGAGGCTGTCCTGAGGCCACAGGAGGGGAGGGGATTACAGGAAGAAGGATGGAGAAGGCGACTACCCCACACCTGCTACTTTTCTAACCTCATGCAACTGAAACCAAAGTCTGGGGACTTGCAGAGGTCTGAGTCATGATGGTCAAGGGAACAGAAAGTTTCAATAGAAACCTCTCCCTCCACACCATCTGCACCTTGTGAACAGGGACTCACCCCAGAACAAGGGCTCAGGACTTGTTTTGGGCTGACTGACAGATGAAGGGCAGCTCTGGGGACCGAGCCACAGCTCTGGGACTTTCAAGACCTGGACTCTTGCTGATGTGTGAAGTGACCTTGGACTAGTTGACAAATGTACCATGCCTAATCTGTTATAAAGGAGGGCTTGCAAAACATTTATTTTTTAATACATGTATTCCATATCCATAGCAGAAACTGCCAATCAGCAAAACAGAGGAAAATATGAATCGCCATCGTTACCACTGTGGTGTTTATCTTTCCAGACTTTTTTCTAGCAAAATGTGTTATGTGTCTGTGTGTAATGTTTTTAGTTTAAAAAAATGTGGGGAAACAGAGGAGAGGACACTTATTAAAGTTATTTGCCAACTCCTCATTTCCTGAACGACTGAGATTTCATCCCCAAGTATGTATCACTAGTCGGTAGCTGGATATAACACAACTTCCCAGTCAGTTTCTTTGATTCCCTAGACTCACCTCAGTCTCTAAGCCACCCTGGAACTGTGATTTATATGACAGCTTGGGAAAAGCCAACTGGGGACAATCAATGGAACAGACGGGAGACAGGCCTGGTGAATGTGCATGAATTAAAAGGAAAACTCTATTGTAATAGGAACAAGATTCTAATCACCACACCTAATTACAAAGAGGAGTAAATCACTGAAAAAAAATTAAGTGTCTCATACACAACAAACAAAGCAATTAGTCACCAACAGAAGCTCAGGGTTTGGGGAGTGAGCCGGAGCCCAGCCCCAAGACACCAGCTGCACATCCGATCCTGAGGCCACATTGGGCCAGAGGTGGGGCTGGAAGGTCAGCGCTGGGGGAGGGCAGGTGACAGAGGGCAGGTGCACGCACACGGCCCCCTTAGAACCCTCTGACCACAGCAGAGATCCACCATCACAGCCTTGCAGAGGCCTGAGCCCAGAGCCCAGACTTTCCTGGATAGCAGAATAATGGCTGGTGACTTAATGGAGGACAGAAACACCTCCTCCCTTCTCTGTCCCCATCCCGCAGGTTGGCAGTAATAATAACCACAATAATAGCGGTTAGTCCTTATTACCGGATTACTGCACACCACGCGTCGTACCAAGCATTTATTTACACAGTGCTCTGCCCCGGCGCGCCCAGTCAGCCTTTCAGGGAGGTACCATTATCATGTCCGTTTATAAATGCCGAAGCTGAGGTCCAGAGGATCGAGCAGCCTGGCTACACTTGCCCTGTTTAGGAGGACCCGTGCCTTGATTTAAACCCCGCAGTGGACTCCAGGGCCCATGCTCCTCAGGTCTGCACCACGTCGCCTGTGCAATGGGGAAGAGTGCCCGTCCCGCCACACTGCGGTAAGAAGCAAGGCGGCACGCCTTGTGTGTGTCACGTGTGTGTCATGAGGCATCACGTGGTGTATACACACTATCCAGTCAACACTAATGCTGATTCGTAGCTGTCTCCCTCTTCACCGCTCTACCCTGCCTTCCCTGTGGGATCCCTCCCAGGGGGTCCCTGGACAGTTCCCACCCCACGGTAGGCTCCGGCATGCCCCGCACTCTGCAAGGAGCCTCCGTGGAAAACTGCATGCTGGTGGTGACTGCCTGAAGGGTAGGCTTTCTTTGGGGGGGGGCAGGCGGAGGGTAAAACCTCCAGGGGTCGTGGCCCTTCTAGGTCCATCTCGCTGCCAGAAGCCCAACTCAGGCTTGTGCAGACAGTAATGCAGGGCAGTGAATCAGCAAACACACACATGTTCTGGGTTCATCTGGCCACTCTAAAGCCCCTTTCTCAGCATGGCAGAATCTTTTTTAGGCACTGAGAGGCGGGGAGGATTTTAAAAGACCAAAGTCCAGCCTTGTGAGCCGGGAATGAGGGGGACAGGCACAGGGCAGACCGGTGGCAGCACCAGTTTTGGGGGCTGACACGGAGCCGAGAAGGATACTGGCCTAGGGCAGTGGCGGGGAGGGAGGCAGACGGAGAGCAAGTCCGGTTCTTGTTAACGGAGCTTCCTCCCCTTGCTCTAAACTAGATGATAACACAAGAGCTTCTGGCTGAGCGTGTGTGGCAGTAAACACATAAAAGCATGTTTGTTTCTGACAAGTCTGGCAAAGATGCTCAGCTCAGCCCAGCCCAGCAAATACTCCCGTGGCTGTCCTCAGCCGGTCCTCCAGAATACGGCTCAGCACTGGCCAACACAGACACTAGCAGACTGGTCAAGGGCTCGGGCCCAGGGTGACAGAGACTTGGCTTCACATCTGACACTCAGGAACCACACAGCAACAGAACACATTATTTGACTCACTGAGCCCCAGTTAATGCCGTGTTCTTCAAAGGGGAATGAAAGGATATTAAATGAGATGGTGCAAACATACAAAAGGGGTTAGCTTCTGATGCTGCTGTTATTATTACAATTACTACTGGTTAGTCTTTCTATTTAAAGACAGCTGAGCCTCTCCTTAATTGCATGCACTCATCATCAGAACTGACAGGACAGAGCCATGGGTAAAGCCCGGTCGTCACACATACACCATACAGACCCAGGTGGCCCTTCCTCACCTAACAGTGGTGGCCAAATTCTGCCTGCTCTACCAAGAAGGCATCTGCCCACCCTCTAATCAAGAGGCGAGGACTCTGGGGCACCTGGGTGGCACAGCGGTTGAGCGTCTGCCTTCGGCTCAGGGTGTGATCCCGGCGTTATGGGATCGAGCCCCACATCAGGCTCCTCCGCTATGAGCCTGCTTCTTCCTCTCCCACTCCCCCTGCTTGTGTTTCCTCTCTTGCTGGCTATCTCTATCTCTGTCAAATAAATAAATAAAATCTTTGAAAAAAAAAAAGAGGTGAGGACTCTATCCCACTCCCCTTTATTCTAGGCGAGCTTATGACTCACTCGAGTTTTATGACTTTCAAAGCTAGGTCAGAAAAAGTGAGGGGTGCCTGGGTGGCTCAGTTGTTAAGCGTCTGCCTTCGGCTCAGGGTGTGATCCCGGCGTTCTGGGATCGAGCCCTGCATCAGTCTCCTCTGCTATGAGCCTGCTTCTTCCCCTCCCACTCCCCCTGCTTGTGTTCCCTCTCTCACTGGCTGTCTCTCTCTCTGTCAAATAAATAAATAAAATCTTAAAAAAAAAAAAAGAAAAAAAAAGTGAAGCCACTTCCGTCTCATTTGTTGGAGCCCCAAGCTACTGTATAAAGAGTTCGACAGCCCTGAGGCTGCCATGATGTGAGGAAGCTCAAACAAGCTCATGAAGAAAGACCCTACAGAGAAGTCCTGAGACCACACGAAGAGAGAGAGATGCTTGGCCAGCCTCGGCTGCGCCAACTACTGTCTGACTGCAACCCCCAGCCAGAACCACCCAGATGAGCCCCTCCCAAATTCTGGATCCACAGAAACCATGAGAGAGAATATAACGATGGTTGTTTTAAGCCGGTAGGCTCTGGGATGATCTGTTATGCACCGACGGATAACTGGAACACCATGCATAGGAAAACAGGCTGTAAACTGATGGGTAAATATTAAGAACTACTAATGCTATAATAACTTTTATCATTATTTCCTGTTCAAATCTGCCCTTGATTTTGTCTTTGGAAAAAATACGTACGTTGGGGTGGGGAGAATACATACAGACTTCTTTTTAGTCTCTGAGAAAAAAAGCCCCATTGTCACCAAATGAATATTGTCAATATGCAAAATGACATCTCAATTCACCTGGTAGCATCTTTTAGAAACAAGATTCCGTGAACTCATTAAACAGTGACTTGCAACAGCAGGGTTTCCCCCCCCAACAACGCCGAGCTAACTCTATGCAAAGACCTTCAAAAGACCGTGAAGTCCTGCGTTCTGGCAGGGAGCCGGGTCCCCTATACGGTGCAAGAGTCCACCTCATCCAACCACAGGCAACGGGGAGAGTCATTGCCACACTGCCTAAGAATGGTGGGCTTTCCCCCATCCCTCCCAGCACTCTGTACTAGATGGGGGAGAATTCTCCACCAACCACAAAATGAGAGGGCCTGGGGCAGCCAGGTGCCTCACGGTGCAAAACCACAGCTCTCCTGTTCCCATCACCATAGTTCCTGGGAGCAGATTGAGATCGTAAGGCCGTCAGCAGCCTAGGCGCTCATCATCTTGACAGATACTTAGCTATTCATTTAAAAACAAGCGAGAGAACAAGCATCAGCTGTATTTTTTAATTACTCCTGGATAGAACTGGGAATGCTTTGGCATAATTGGGGTATTGAGATTTTTTTTTTCCCTCTTTGAAGGCCTTTTTGCAGCAAGAAAAATACTGTGTTTATTCTAATTAAAATCAAACCTTTAAAATTATCTTAGCGTTGGAAAGGCAAAGGGCGATGGACTTCTATTTTTCATCAGGCGCAAGAGTCATCATTATCAGGACTGGCTCTGCCATGAAAGTGTGCCCTTGGGCATGGATCTCTCAAGTCTCTTCTCTTGTTTATAAAACAGGGAATGCGAAGAAAATTCCACATGTTCCCTTTGCCCTTTGGCGCTAACGTAACGCAAGGGCATCACTCCCACTCACTTCCTGTCACCTCAGCCCAGTGGGTATAAGGTACCATGGACCAGCACTCCTGGAATGCAATGTATTTCTGGGCACGTGGTGTCCAAACTCATCACTGGCTTCCATGAGAACCTGTCTGACAGAGCAATGGTCTTCAACCATCTGCATGTCCACGGCGCACCTGGTGACCTTGTTAAATGCACAGCCCCGGGCCACTCCTCCAGAGAGCAGGACTCAGTCATTCTAGAGTGGGGCCCAGGAATCTGCATTTTAAATAAACGCAAGTCTAGTTGAAAGCGGCAGAAAGACTAAGCGTCAAATCCCGTCCACTTAACCTTGAGCAGGGTACTCCACCTCCCTGAACCTCTCCATTCTGAGGAAACACAGCCTCGCGGCACTGTGGGAGAAAACGGTGCCCCTTCCCTGTCTACTTCCTGCGGCACTCAGCTGCCCCACACGCAGACCTGCTCCTCTCTCACCCCACAAGCGGGAAACTGCCGAGCAACAGCCTCTCTGAAGACCGGTTGGGCAGGAAAAGCCACACAGCAAAGGGCCAATGACAGCACCTGGACCACTTGAACGGCCACATGGCTCTTAGTTAACAGTACAGGTGAGGGTGAGAGCTGAAAGTTGCCACCAACACAAGTTGTAATCGTACACCAGGCAGCTGGAGAACACAAGACACCAAAAAACAAACCAAAGAAAGTGGATTATGATCCTTGTAAAGAGCATTTCCAAAGCCTTTGGGTGCCCTGCCCTGTTCAGGGCAGCGCTGTCATGGTCCCACCATGCGCCCCTCAGACCCGACTGCATCCCAGAGGGCTCTGAATGCCCTGATGGGGCACCGGAGGCAGGGGAGAAGGGCTGCCCGCCCCCAGGCTCCATCCTCTGCTCCGGGAGCCTGTTTGCAGCCAGGCACCTGGGCTAGCCACAGCCAGGCTCTGCGACCAAATGGCTGACAGAGCGCATTAGCTCACCTCCTCCACTTGTCAAAACAATTAGGCGCTGGAAGACGGTGGCAGCACTGCGCCGAGAACACACGATCAGTGTATCAAGCCCGTTCATCAGCCTCGTGGATGGGGCAACAGGGCCGGGAGGGCTGGAGACCCAAATGAGGGACAAGGGACTGGGCTGTTCACCTTGGGACAGGGGAGTCATTAAAACCATCTGGCAGAAACATAAAACCTGGAAGCATCACACGGCCTCCAACGACAAAAGGTCCCAGTGTCCGTGGATCTACAGGACAAGTGACCAGCCGTGCTCCGGAGAAGGGGAGGGAGTCCGGGAAGTCACCGGGTGATTGACAAGCCGGCCCTCCCGCACTCCTACTCTGCTCCAGTAACTACCCGTATTATGCCGAAATGACACAAGTGACAATAATTAAGCCCAGATCTCTGTGGATCGTTCGCCGTGATAATTCCACCTTTGTAATTCAGCTTCAGATAAACCCCTTTTGTTCTGCCTTATAACACAGATTCTAGTATCATTCAAGTATATTAACTGTAGCCTATTACTGTCACAAAAAATGCTCCCTGAGCCATAGCAAAAGACTCCCCAGACAAAACTTTATGTCATGTTAATCCAAGCTTTAATAACTATGAGGATATATAACTGTATTCTAATTGTGCTCTGCGTTCTCGCATACAAAACCAGAAGATAGCAGAAATGACAGCAGCAGATCTCTTCAAGTAAAAAAGCATCAATTCCCCACTTGGGGGGCCGGGAGGCTGGCGCAATGGGCTGTGTGTTTATATGGGGGAAGAAGCGATCTGGGGCTTCCGAGCACAGGGAAGACTCTGGGGCTCTTGGGGGACCACCAGAAACCAATGCCACTGAAGGCTGAAGAGCACGCCCTTCAGAGGCCGTGCTGTGGAAGATGGCGGCAAGCAGACATGGAGACATGGGGGCAGAGGTGAGAGACTTGTCAAGGGACAAAGTCAGAGATGTTCAGGGGAAACAAAGAAGCAGAGTGGGACTTTCCAAGGTAGCTACGAGAATCCCGGGTTCTCCATGTGGTTTGGACACCGACTCAGTGGGTGATCCTGGCCAAGCCATTCCCACTCTGGGCCTCCCTTCCCTCTCAAAGGAAGGCATCAGGTCAGACACATGTGTGGATCTGGCAGGCTCCCTCCCTTGCCCCCTTCAAGCCCCTTCCCTGGGCTCGGCCTGGGACTGACTGGCGTACAACCGCAACCCGCCCAGATGCTCCGGCCCTCACTCTGCTGCTGTTCCTTCTAGATGGTTCTCTTCATTTTCTAACACGCTACACAATTTGCTTCCTTATTCTATTTGCTGTTTACCGTTCTGTCTCCCCTTGAATTCAGCTCTTACACCCACTGGGATTCGTGTCTGTTCTGTTCATGGTTGTGTCCCTGATGTCTAGGGACTGGACCTGGCACACAGCATGTGGCCCCAACTCACTGAGCCTCAGTTTCCTCAACTGCAGAGAGAATGTTGGCAAGAGGATTAAAGAGCAGATACCAGCATGGCGACTGGCACAATGGGGGCACTCCAGGTACACTATTTTCTGGAGGAACACAACACTCCCCCGTAAGGCTAAAGATGCAATCATCACTTCCCAGACCAAAGGCAGGTCCTTATTCAACTACTGGTCTCATTACCATCACCACACCCCTCCTTCTAGAACCTTCAGCTCCTCTACTCGTCCGGCCCCAACCCTACTCTAGGCACCAGAAAAGGACCAAAACTGCACTGGGCTCTTGGGAGGTGTCGCTGCATCAAGGACACTTCTGGGCACTGCAGTCCAAACGGCCAAAAAGAATTTGGGCAAATCATAAATCTCCTGGCCTTGGAGTCACCTTCTCTATAAACTGAGGAGACTGCGTTTTAATGCCCCCTCTGCTTACTGCAGGTGGTGTGCAGGAAAGAGAGCACATGAACAGAGTCCAACAAGAATGATTACTCTGGTACTCACCCTCCCTGATCCTTGGTTTCCATATCTGTAAAAACAGGTATTATGATAGCCCTGACTGCCATATCCCAGGAGGTGGTTGTTAAAACCAGATGTGCTCCTGGAAGCCTCAGACAGCAACCAGAGCAAACGGCAAGGTGCCAAGAGCACAGAACGTGTGGTGGGAAGCTGGGCCCGGAGTGCCAGCTCCCAGGCGCATGCAAACCACTCATCTTCTCTAGGAAGCTCGTGTCTTCATCTGCACGGGGGGATTCAGTATGTGGGGCTCCACCTGTCTCTCGGCGCCGGGTGATGCTGGGAGAGGCCCCGCACAGCCTGCCAATCACTTTCACGCCCACATGCACAGGGCACAAAAATGCCCCCAAGGGTAGGAAGAGCAGGGCCTACCTGCTCACTGCGGTTTGGGCAGCTGACAAAGGTTCACAAATACCAATGGGCAGATTGGAAGATCTGATAGCTAATATTTTTCCCCCACAAGGAGACAGATCTTCAGTCTGTTCAAGACTATTTCCTGCCTAACTGGGGATCTTGAAATGCTCAGAGGGCAAAGGAACAGAAGTCTTATCAAACATGTTATGTCTCGGGGCGCCTGGGTGGCTCAGCCGGTTAATCGTCTGCCCTCAGCTCAGGTCATGATCCTGGGGTCCTGGAATCGAGCCCTGCGTAGGGCTCCCTGTTCAGTGGGGAGTCTGCTTGTCCCTCTCCATCTGCCCCTCCTCCCTGCTTGTGCTCTCTCTGCCTCTCTGAAATAAATAAAATCTTAAAAAACAAAACAAAACAAAACATGTTATGTCTCAAAATGCCGGCAAAGCAACGATGCCCATCCAGGCCAGAGCTCTCCTGGGCGGGTATTACTGTGTCCCTGGTGCGAATTTCTTGACTTCAGCAGAGGTCTGAACGGCCAGCCTCTTTATTGATATTTTTGCTGCACTTAACAATCAAAGAACACGAGAATCAGGAGGTGGCAAGTGAGGACACTGATTTCATTCATCTCTTTCTTCTGTTTTGCTGCAGATCAACTATGCAACCAGATTTTATCGTGAGACAAATCAGAAATCCCCAGGGAAATTGCAGTCACTCCTCTCCCCTCTCATCTGACAGATGCAAATGACACAATCGCCCCCCAAATCCTGAGAGTCGACAGACAGGCAGGGTCTAGAGGAAAAATGGTTGTTCGCCACGTCTCCACGGCGCCCACCTGGTGGGCTTTCAAACCTGTTGGCTGGCGCTCGGAATTCTGGAGGCGTGGCTGGGACAAGGGTCCAGGATTGCGACTTACATTTCCTCCTTTGACATGGGACTCTGGGTCTCCTCTGTGCCAACAGGGTCCACAGCGGGCCTCATTTCTCAACCCACTGGATGCTAGCTCACCCCATTCTACCTAATTTTCAGCTCCCCAATGTAGAAAACTGATGATAAGTGGAAGAATAACAAAGATACTCCAAAAAAGACCGGAAAGCCAAATGGACTGCCTCCTCCCACACAGGGACTGGCCAGGGGCGTGTCACACCCACGGGGAAGAGGCGCAGCTTCCCCAGCGGCCCCTGTGATTTCTTCAATACTACCAGAAAGTATTTCTTCCCCTTGCCCATCCAGCACTGGGTGCCAAAGACATAGATATCAATTTGAGAACCCTCAGTATCGATCAGGTCAAATGCTAAAAGGCTTTTATTTCCTGATTTCTAGACCTTAGAGGGTCCCGGAGGGCCTACCTAATATAGTAATACTAGAGTGAAATTAACTGTGGGAAGAAAGAGACTCCGTAATTTACATTGTCCTGATTTTATGTGTCCATCACTTTCAACGCTCATGCAGGATGTCTCACAAATCCTTCCCCCGTTTTTCATGGGGATTACGGAGACCCTGACAACAGAGCGGATGCCTCGCTTTACTAGACAAATACTGTCGGGAAATACAAATGAAGGACTGAAGCAATTCAGAACATTATAAATCAGAAACTATCTTTTCATCTCTGCTAATGTGTGAACTCCAGGTGGCAAGCCTGGTTTTAGAAAAAAAAAAAAAAGACGAAAAAGAAAAAGCTTTCATCACAACTGGTTTAGGTGGTATCAGGAGCAAATTACAACACTAATACAGTTCTCAGAGAAAAGAAAAATAAGTTTTAAAAGAGCAAAATGATGACTTTCAGAGCAATGTTCATCTTCCTTCTGGCCGGTATTACAAATTCATCATCTAGGAAGAAAAAATGAGACAAAGCTGCCAAGCCAGGAGGGTGGCAGGAAGAAGGCTTCATATTCCTATCATTAGATCAGTTCTGTGAAAAAAAATCATCATCATCATCATTATGGTGCTGGCCCTCCTCTGCCAGAATGCTCAGTGACTCCTGAATGGGGAAGTCAGGGTTTTGCAAGAGCTGGAACTGTGATCTTAATGCCTCCCTCCCTTCCTTCCCTGACATACACCTTCTCTGATAAACTCACATCCAAGTACACCCTAGACGACCCCCGGCTCTACAAAAGAGCCCCTCCAAGAGGCCAAGACCCTCCAGCTGCCAAGTTCTGCACCAGGAGATAACGCCATGCCTACATTCAATTCATCCAGAGTCAATCATCAGCCACAAACATTTAACCCCGGGCTGGCTGCCTCTGTTCCAAGTGTTCTCCTGGGCTGCCTTCCAGCACCTCAACCAATCTGAAAGTTACTTTTGATGCCAGGGTCAATGTTCTGCTGAATTGCACCTACGTAGCATGTGGTGTTCTAAGAGCTAACGCCCTAGAATCTCAGGCTTCGTTCGTTCATTCACTCCACGACCTTTCACCTGCCTTGCTCAACTCTGTGCCTGGGTGTGCTCTGAGAGAAGCCTCTGGCCAGGTCTTGTGTTAAAGAAAGGAAAGAGGAAGAAGCAGGTTACTCCCCTCCATGGGAGAATCAAAATAATCTGACCAACATGGGTGCTTGGCAGGAACACCCGAGGTCTGAGGGCAAGCCCTGTACCCTGGCGCCAGGGCCACCGCAAGCCGTGGGCCTTTCCCACAGGGGCAGAGGGGCCCCTCCCATCTGCCCACCCTCCCACCCGGAACCCGGGCCAGGTGCTCTGCGCATGCTGCCCGTATGCACCTTGGCTCCAAGGAGTCTGAGCCGTTCTGAGCTACTGGTTCCAAGTACTAAGCTGCCGCCTCCAGCTAAGAAGGAAAAGACAGAGCCACTCAGAACAATTCAAAAGACCAGAGCCGGGAAATGGGACAGACCAAACTGTTTACCCAAAGTTTTTCTTTTTCTTTCTTTCTTTTTTTTTTTTTTGGTAATGTGCCCCACTTTTGCTCTAGAAACAAAATATCAAGGCATCTCACCAAGATCATGGTCACTTCTGGGCCTTAGGATACCTTGAAACAAGAGCCATGGCATTTTATTCCCAATGTTTCCCCTACAGAAAACATAACCCATCTGCTGTGGAACCAGGACACACACGTGAGCCTGACACAGCCACCGCCCCTCTGCCCTCACTGACCTGTCCTAAAGGCAACCACAAGCCCCTCCTGGATCGCTGAGTGTGGCTTTCAAAGGCAGAGCACTACGACCTTCAGCGTGAGAAAATGTGTAAATAGCCCCCAATTCTCCAGGCTCTAATTAGAGGGTGGCTGCAGGACTCTTGCCAGAGGAGGTCTGAGAAGCTGACAGCACGACGCATGCCAAGGGCAAGTGCTTTGGCGTGGTGGCCACCCCAAGACACCTGGCAAACTTCATCAGGTTTCAACAAGAGATCTAAACATATCAGGCTTAAGAGAACAAAGCAGAGGGCCCGATGGTGCCTAAGAGGAAAGCCGGTTGCTAACCATTCTAAGCAAGTGAAATAAAGAAGGCAAGTTTATTGCGGGCTATGCATTTCATACACACCATGTCATTCACATGTCTACTACAGCCATTCCCAGAGAAGCCAAACAGGTCCCATTTTGCAGATGGGGAAACTGAGGCTCAGGGCAGTTAAACAGCTTGCCCTGGGAGAGCTCCATGGTCCACGATCTTACCGCCATAGCTTGCTACCATACAGTACATTCTTGTTGGCCAGAAGTGGAAGAGGGCTTTTCCAAAGGAGTTCTGATGTCTTTGAGTCTCCCACTAGATAAACTTCGGGGAATTTAAAGCAAACAAATTCACTTCTAAGGCTCCATCACCTGGACATTCCAACTATCCTCTCTTCAACCCCTGCTCACCCCAATTCCTTGTCCTTCAAATAATATAAAGAGTTACCATCTGCACCACCCACCTGGGCTCCCGCCCCAGACATATTTGGATTTATAAGCAGATGTATCTGTTGCTTTTGTCCTTCTTCCCAGGCGCTGTTTCTTAACAAACATTTTACCATCTGCAGAATGGAGCTGTGACAGGGCAGAGGTCAACTGCCTCTGGGTGCCAGCTCCAGCTGGGTTAATGGGCCCCAAAGGGAGACACACATTAGACTGCAGGTGTGGGTGGTAAGCAGGATAAGGACCACACAGCGGCTGTAGTCACGTGCCTAGCCCTGCCCCGGGCACACAGTGGGCTCTTTACTGCCGCTGCTGCTGCTAAGTAATTGAGGAGGAGCCGCACATGCTCAGGAAGACTTCCTGGAAAGAAAGTCCAGAGGATGGAGGAGCAGAGACCAGAAGAAGAGGGCTAAGTGCTGCCAGGTACTTGAACCACAGTGTTTCTGGGAAAGCCGCTGGGTGGTACCAGCTGGCCACCCAGGACAGGCATGTCCGCGGGCTCTGTCCACTGACACGCTGGCTGTGCTGGAACCTCCCTGGCCAACTGGGAATCCCAAAGCTGGTGCTCAGAACCCCAGAGCCATCTGGCTCAAGCTCAAGGACTGCTTCTTCCCTGCCCAGCAGACCTGCCATTCTGTTGCATGACTCTCTCCCTTCCTCTCCTTCCACATGCACCTGAAACCATCTCTTCCCAGATCCCCGTCACCTCCCATCCTTCCCCTTGCTGCTGCTCACCTCTCCCAGGCGCACCTTCTCCCTTGAGAAGTTCCTTCAGGCCAATCCCACACCTTGGCTTTTTCATAGATTCGTGAAACTGGGAACCTGGAAAGGCCCTCTGAGGTCTCATCCAAAGCCCTCCTTTGACAGATCAGGGCTACCTGGGGCCCAGAAGCCACATGGCTTGCCCAGGGCCATTCAGCCAGCTGGCACCAGAGCTGAGACATGAACCCAAGACTCCTAATGACCCTTAATGACTTTGATGATGCATAAATGAGCACGAAGGGGCTGCATCTCTGGGCAAGAACTGAGAGTGAAGGCCTCGAGCCACTGCCTGGCTCCTGGCAGTGTGTTCTGTCCCAGGCAGTGGCACGCGTGGGAGGGTACGTTGGTGCCCTCTGCCAGGATGTTCAATTTTCTCTCTTGCCATGTTTGTGCACTGCCAGCTCTGATGTGCCCTCATTGTGCAGGATCTGAGCACGTTTCTAAGCTGCATTTCTGGCTCTGAAAGGTGCGAGGTACATACCACTGCACCCCAGGGAAACTAAAGGCAAGAACAAGAAAGCTCCCAGTCCACAAACATAAGGTCAAAAGGCCCCAACAGGTAGGTGGAGAGAGTTAAATAGGATAGTAGGAAAGAAGGACCCACCCAAGGACAGGGCATTTCAACCCACTGCTGACTATCCTTCATTATTCAACTGAGCTGCTGTAGATGCCGGAAGGAGGCGGATGTTTAAGATGTATGGAAATATCCTTTCCTCCTGGGACAAGGAGAAGGGAGACACTGTTGTTATATACGAAGGCGTTTTCCCCTGGTTGTTTTCTCCAGTAATCCTACCACCACCCTCTGGAGAAATGAGGCAAAATGGGACCAGCAAGACTGTCCTGGGCTCAAATGGGTCTTCCCTCGCCTGCTCTCTTAATCCTCTCTGCACACATTTCGGGGCAGCTGACCACGGGCCTGGCACAGAGCTAGGCACCAGGAGGAGCTCACAGTCTAGAGACAGGTTGGACAGGCCACAAAGTGCACCCAAGGGCCACAGAGTGCTATGGGAATGGAGGGAGGGAGACACAGACAAATGCACGGGGTCAGGAAGGGAAGGAGGAGACTGGCATGGCCCGCAGGTGTCTGTTGGCTGAAGGATGGATAAATAGGGTGCACAGAAGGAAGAGAGTTCCAGGCAGAGGACACACCCAGTTAAAAAGAACAGACGAAAGTGTATACGGTCTGGTGCAGCACAAGCGGAGCGTGAGGGAAGGTGAGGCAGGGAGCACACCATGAAGGGCCTCGGAGGGCCTCATCTGCCACCCCCAGGAGCTTGGGTTTTGCTTGTGGTTACAGGGCCACTGAAGGGAGCTGAGCACGAGAAGGATGTGACCAGACCAGCCTTGGGAACCATCATCTGGCAGCATGTGAAGGCTGACCAGAGGCCCCAGCTGAAGGTCAGGAGAAGAGTTCTGGCACTTGAGGAACTGCAGAGTGACCCAGTGGCAGAGCAGCTGAAGAAAGGCACTGGTGCGAGCTTATTTTTAGGACTGGAAAGACTGATGATGGCAGATGTGGGGGGATAGGGAGACAACCCCCAGGGTCCCGACACCACTGAGATGGAACCCACAGGAATAGGATGTGGCCACGCCTGTCACCTGCCTGGAGCACCCTGGTGACTTCCAACTGCACAACCAGAACTCCCCAACTTGGCACCAAAGCCCACCACTGTCTGGCTCTGCAGTCCTTCGGGCTGGCGCCACAGAGCAGGGCCCTGTGCGCCGCACCGACAGCGCCTCTGCACATGCACTGGGAGCCAGCCCTCGTGGTCCTGCTGCATTTCCCGCATCTGAACCTTGGGCCACCCACCCAACCCCCCCCCGGGCTGAAATGCAGCCTATCCTTCAAGTCCCACTCACATGTCAACTCCTCCCCTGCCCACCTTCTGGGTTTCTCTCCTGTCCTTTTACTTGGCGTGTACCAGTATTCTGCTTGGAGTATGTCATCTGTCACTGTCTCACCCGCTAGACTCTATGCTCCCCGCAGGTAAGGACACGGCTGGGTTTATCTCCGCAGCCTTCGTGGAGTGTGGAATCACACACTGGGTACTCAGTAAGTCTGGCAATACACTAAAATAGCAGCAGATCATAAAAAGTCCAGGCAGCAGAGATAAGGGAGCGCTCTCAAACTCTCATTTCCACACGTAGGGTGGGCCACTACTTCTATCCTCCCAACTCGGAGTGAATTCCACAGAGCTTGGAATTTGTTTGCCTGAAAGACAACTCACCCAGAGGAAAAACAAGCCTGCTCACCAGCAAATAAGCTTTCCAAACACACACATGTGGAAGAGGAGTTTGACAAAACTGGGTGATATAAATCGCATCCATTATTTGCATATAAGGTAAGGAAATCACTTTCAGGTTCTCTGCAAGAGAGAGGTTATATAAACACCATTTCTTTCATGATTCCAATGACCCAAACTCTTTCAGAGCCCGATGTGGGCAGCAAGAAAGCCTCGTTTTTGCTGGGATGGGATTTCGTCTTGTTTCACCCTTGCCGACAGAAAGGAGACTCAGCTCATCTGGGTTAACTGAAGTGAAAAGAAAGCAGCATCTCCGTTTTAATTCCACAAGGCTGGGAGACACCCTTATACATTCATTTCTGGCTCTCAATTGCTTGTGAACCTCTCGACTGGAGGAAGGGTATTATCTGCATTTGCTAGGAGAAAAAACAGCACTGTGAGGTTCCTCCTTCACCAACTGGCCAGTGAGAACCCTGTTCCCAGCCACATGGGTAATTTAAGTCAGAGAGTCATTTGCAGGAGCGGAGGAAACGCATCTCAGAGGCTGCAGAAGCTGGTATTCTGGCACCGTACCCTTGGGAGGGGACGGAGGGAAGGAGTCTGGTTGGAGAAATGGACCCCCAGAGCCCTTCCAGAGCTCCGACTGAGGAAGCCAAGTCTGGTGCGTTGGTGTGGTCTAAGCAGTCTTGGTCTGCAAGCACAGAGGGGCTGAAAACATGGGCGCAGGCTTTGGTGCCCCGTCCCCCGAGAGCCTCTCCACCTGGTGATACCCGCCCGTGCACAGCCAGAGGAGGAGGGCTGCACGGAGCAGGCGGCAGAAGTGGGTCTTCAAGTCAGGGCAAGAGCTCAGATGGAGCAGCAATGGAGTGGCAGGAGCGATCACAGCAATCCGGGAGACCCTGGACCAAGTCAGAGGAACCATCAGGAGCCCAAGGGCGCTGGAGAAGTCGTAGCTGTGACAGGGAAGGAGGCAGGGTCCTACCACCAACCAGTAAAGGTGCCCTGCTCTCTGGGAGGCTGAGGCTTTGTTTGGGCAAGCAGCAGGCGTTTCCAAGCAGAGGAATGACAAGAACAAAGTAGCTTTTTAAGTCCCATTTCTCCAATCGCAGTTTACCAGATAAGCCAGGTGGAGGAGCAGTATAGACAGAAGGCAACAGACAGGCTCCTGAGCCAGTCTAAGCAGAATCTGAAATCGGGAGACGGAGCTTTTAAAGCTTATGGCACCAAAGTCAGAGAGAGAACCAGATTGCAGAGGGGAAGGTGATCACATTTTTTATTATTTGAGAAGGAGGACAGAAAAAGGAAAAGAAATATTTGATTTCTGCAGGACATCCCAGTGGAAATGTCCAGCAGATCACTGGACTTCCAAGCCTGACACCCCAGAACATAGAGCAGGGTCGAGGTACGGATGTGGACCCATCTACATAACAGAGACGCTAGAGGTGGGGGTGCAGGGGATGGAGTCCCAAGGACACCTACCTTGGCGGCAGGAAAAGAGAAGCAACCATAGAAGCAAACGGAGGCTGAAGACAGTCAGAGAGACGAGCACCCTGACAGACAGACTGGTGGGGGGGTGGGGTAAGTGTGGGTTCCGGAGCCAAACTCAAATTCTGGCTCTCCCATCTACTGGCTGGGAAACCTTGGGAAGGTTTGTTGATGTCTCAGTGCCTTGGTTCGCCCATCTGTAAAACTGGCTCTCAGCCCCAAACCCGCTCCTTTATTATACTTGGTTTTGTGGCGAAAGTGGGACCTGCAAACCACATACATTTCAGCTTTGCCACCGGGTCCCTGTTAGGCTGTGCTAACAGGGGGCGCTAAAGAGAGCCTTTAAGGCTGAAGGAGAAGGAAGGGACTTGCCCCTTCCTTCCGCTTCCTGGGGGCTTCCTGTCAGCTTGCGGTTCCTGTGAGCATCACGACCCCAGCAAGTCTCCTTCATCCTGGTTAACGCAAGTGCCTTCCTGTGCGAGCAGCTGAGTCTGCAGTTCCTCCTAACACTGGCAGAACCAGCAACATGGCGCCCCTTCTCCTCCCTCAGAGATGTCAGCACCGGAGGCCGAGACTCCCTCCTCAGAGGTCTGGGACCCTCCTCCTGCAAACATCCAGGCTGGAATACTTCCGACCTGGTCAGCCATTGGGGTGGTGGCTGTTTCCTGCAGTTGCTACCTCCGGGTACCTCAGAGCAGGGTTCTCAAAGTGTGGCACCCCCAGCATCTTGAAAACTTGTTAGAAATGCAAAATTGGGGGGGGGCCCTACTCCAGACTTACTGGATCAGATACACTGGAGTGGGGCCCGGTCATCTGTGTTTTAAAAAGCCCTACAGGTGGGGCGCCTGGGGCACTCAGTCAAGTGTCATCCAACTCTTGGTTTCGGCTCAGGTCATGATCTCAGGTTGCTGAGATCAAGCTCTGTATCAGGCTCTGCACTCAGCAGGGACTGTGCTTGGGATTCTCTCTTTCCCTCTCCCTCTGCCCCCAATCAATCAATCAATCAATCAACAAACCAACCAACCCTACAGGTATCTGAGGCACCCTGACCTCTGAGAACAAATTCCTCAGAACTTTCCTTTCACCTTTTCAGTTAACTTGTTAATGTTATGTCCGGTTAACAATTCTTGACTTGAACTCTCTCTGCACAGATAACTGGTATGGTCTCTCAGTCCCTTGGCTGGACCTAGGCTCACGCAACAGGAATAATAGTAACTACCTCATAGTACTAATACTTATTGCCATTAGGATAGTAAGTCACAGGAGCCAACAACAGAATGAAGAGATGCTATGGCCAATAGAATCAATAAAAGAATACTGGATTAAATTATTATTATTAACCTTTCAGAGAAAAGCTTTGAAATGCAATTGGGGAGGAAAAATCCCTTAACATACACAGGTATCCAAACTCTCTTAGAAAACACTTCCTTCTTAGTCAATTCCTACATGGAGGCCATGCAAAACCATTCCCTCAAGCTGGCAGAAGGAAGTGCAGAACCCTTCCAAGCTTCTCTTACACAGAACGCCCACATAATCCGATGCCTGTTGTGGGGGGCCGGCCCTAACTTTCTAGATGCAGGCACACTGAGAGGGCCTTGAGAAGTCCTCATAAAAGCCTACTGTTCACAGACCAGGAACCAACACAAGCTGTAGGCACAGAGTCTTGGGACAATAAGGAGGAACAGGCCACCCAAACGAACCAGCCCAGACCCCTCATGCTGCAGATGAGGCCAAGGGGCTTATCTAAGGTCAAACGGCTGCCCAGCCAACACCAGTACTGAGGTTTCCAACTCCATCCAACTCCATTGAAGATGAGTGACAGGCTTGGCCAAAGCATTCGATTTCCTAAGTACAATCATTTAACAAGCAGCAAGAAACCAAATTGTAAACGGGGAAAAGGGGCTACAGAAGCAAGGCTGGGAAGAGCCTAGGAGGGAGCGTGACTGTCAGCAGGCAGTTTTCTTTGCCCATCAAAATAACAAATGAAGTCAGGCATTTACTGTAGCGTGGACGCCAAAGCAACTGTGAGCCCACGGTGTTTCCAACATCTCGGGAGACAGGCAAGTCACTCCAAGACAATGCATTCTTAATGCGTTCTTAAATAGATTCTGACTTAAACCCTGAGACAGTTGGGCCTCTTCCAAGAAACGTTAGCCACTGTGAGATATCTCTTTCACTTCTCTCCAGTAGATCTCCTTGGAATTTGCCAGATAAAGAGGCAATTTATCATGTGGCCGAAGGTTGTATGTAATGCATTATCTGCCTTCCGCCAGGATTTGTGCATCTGTGTAAGGCCCCTGGTTGGACCGGACGGCTGATTCGCCTCCATCTTGAGGTGCCATAGCAACATGAAATCAACAAGGAGAGAACTGCTAAATGAATAATTTACTGATTTCATAAGAACCTGTCTTGCAATTTATAGTTCTATTATCTTTCCTACCTGCGTCTTCACTCCTTTGTATAAAAGCTGCAATCAGGCTGAATAACGTTTGAGAATCTAATAAGCACACACAACCGTGTGCTCAAGCCGACAGGTATAGATCGGTTCTGGCGGCGGTTCTGCCCCTCCGAGGCCAGGTCCTCCCTCGGCCGCCTCTTCCTTGCCCCTTCTGCAAAGGGGTAAAAGTTAGGGAGCAGATGACCTCCAATAAGCGTTACATTTTCAAATGAAACATTTTCCTTCCTTGGGACATCTGGAGCCAATCATGACAGAGTTGAGTGGCATCCAGAAGTATTATGTGGAAGAAATATCAGCAGTTACAATCTACCAATTGTCACTTTAAAAATTCCCCGAAGAGACCTAGTTACTAGCAAAGGAAAGAGAAGAGAAGAAGGGAAAAAAAAAAAAGGCAGCAAAGTATAGTTTCAATGACAATTGTGGTATTTTAAAAGCTCTTTCAGTATCATCAATGATAGCATTTTAGTGACGGAAGCACATCTTGTCACTCAGCTTCAATTTAAAGGATATTTATGACGAAAACAATACAAGGAAAGCAGACCTATTTGCTGACTTCTTTATTTGGGTGGAATAGGTGGCAGATTATTTTGGTTCTGTGCTTTTCAGCAGAACGGATGTGTGCTTTTGAAACGCATTACCTGCCGCCTGCTTCTTTGCAATCCCCTCCAGAAAATCAAGAGGCAACCAATAACTACAGGGAAATGTAGGCTTTAACAGCTTGTCACTGAGAACTCGGCCTTCTTTTCACCCAGAATAGCTCCCAGCTACAGGGAGAGCCCCGCTAAAGTGCAGACTTATCATGAACCCAGAGGAAATGGGTCTCTCAGCCCCCCAGTGCCCTGTGCGCTTGACCACCCTTCATAATGAGCCCCTGAAATCCTGCACCACCACCAGGTAGCCCCCTACCCCTGCCACGCCAGCCTTCGACCCCTAATGGTCACTGGCTGTACAAACCACCGCTCTCTCTTTGCATGCTGCTTAGCAGGGAGTTCCGTAACGTCTCTGGGACACCGAGGGCAAGGGCTGAAGTCACCTCCTTGCTGACTGTCACCTACTATTACAGAGGCAAAGCTCTGCGACTGGAGCGTGGGCTGGCGTGGGAACGGACTCAGGCATGTTACTTTTGTAAACTTCATGGCCCCAGGACTAGGACAGCTTGGCCCAAAAGGTAGAATGTGGCAGTTCTGAGAACACAGGATTTTTGTGCTAAATCTCTTCCCCTCGTCTATTTATAGCGCACCATCTCTACAGCTGAGGACTGAAAGCCAGCCAAGCCCAGGCAGAGGTAGGCCTGGTAAGTCCCGCTCACGTGATTCAGTCTCAGAATTCTGAATATATGACTCAGGGGCTTAGGGTAAGACAGATACTCTGATGAAGGTGACAAGAAATCTCTTCTCTGGCTTCCAAACTCTCATGCTGCTGGCTGGAGCAGGAACCTTGGCTAATGCCAATATGGGGCCTGTTTGCTGGCTTCAGGAATACTAAGGAAGCTACGGTCTTTTCCAGTTTCATTTTGTTTCTGGTTTTTACTAGTTACGTTGACAGATGCTAACACTATGGCTTTATCTCGTACCTTTACCAGGCCAATACTCAAAGAAGCCCTTTCTCCTGGAGGTTGGACCACGCTGAATTAGTAATGTGAAGTGGGAAGATCACTTGCATTTCACTTGACTCCATAAGCCTCAGTTTCCCCATGTGTAAAAAGTAGATTCTCCCTCCTCAGAGCCATCGGTGAGGATCAAATGGGTCCTGTATGCAAAAGGCCGACAACCTAGACCTGCCCCGCACCCCTACCCCTCCCCCTCCCCTGTGGGGCCTTTCCCCACATCCCTCACCCCCACCAAGCACACGAGGTCTCCTGCTTGTTTGGCCGACAGCCCTTCACCAGATGGAAGCTCCGGGTGGCCTGAGGTTTTGTCTGTTTTGTGTAGTGACACAGCCCCAGGGCCTAGGACGCTGGCACACGGCACGCATGCCATGACTGTTTGGATGCACAAATGAACAAATGAGGTAGCAAAGCCACCAAGTAGCTACTCTCCCAAAGGATGGAATGGCCGAGTCCTTGCTTGTTTTTGAAAAAAGAAGAAATCTGTATTTCAGTGGTAGGAAGAGGGAACAAAGTGACAAATGGCTTGGCCTCCTGCCCAAGGTCAAAATGGACTGGCTCACACCAGAACCTAATACAGGATCCCTGAATTCCCTGGGACTCTGAGAACCACTCTGTGCTTCTCCCACAACCTGGGGCCTCCCGGTGGCCTTCCTCACCATTTCTGGCTCAACAACACGAGAATCAGAAACCCAGTGACATAAGTGCTGGCCTTGAAGAACAGAGAGACGTCAGTAGAAGTCGATCTGTCTTGCTTGGTTCTGGGGGCAGATGGTATTAGAGCACATGCTTCAGACGCCAGGGGCCTTATCTTTCTTGAGAAAAGAAACTAAAATATTTGGCAGTGCATCCTAAAAGCTTCGTGTCCTGTAATTTGAAACAAAACACAAGAACTAAGTAACAAAGGCCTTTCCGTCAGAGACTGAACTGTGCTTTGTACTGGGGAAATTTCTTGAAGGATGTAAATAGAAGCCAACAGGGTATGGAGGATTCTAGGAGCTGGGGCACACTAGGCAACATCAGTTCTATTTGCTGATTCTGATAGATGGCTCCTTTTCTTCAACACAGGCCAACCTCCCCAGAGCTAAATAGGGGACCATGCAGATGGACCCTTGGCTAGCTTCTGGCCTGCAGTCAACGGGCCCATCATGAACGTGCCTGGCACGGCACACCCCGTTAAGAGGCTACAGAGCCAGTGAGGAGATGCCAGGGAAAGCCCCTCTGGGGAGTGGGTCCTCACAGGACCAGACTGGGCGGAGGGGTTAGGGCCCCATGCTCTCCACACACGGAAGCTCGGCCCTGAGCTGCAGCCAGCATCCCTGCCAGGAGGAGACAGGAGCCTGGCTGTAGCTGCTGTAGGAGGGCTTCATTAGATGCACTAACCCAGGGCCGCCAGTCTGACAGTCTCTCACTTTCCAGCCTTTCAAATGCCTCCCGCTTATAATTGCCATATATTTGCGACCTTTCCACCAGGAATCACCCAGGAGGGACAAGGACAACCAAGTCCCCAACAGCTATGAAGAGAAAGCTTTCTCCAAGAGCCCTAGCATCTTTGGGGGGCTGTTCTTTCAACAACCCCACCCTCTAGCCCCCAGCACACAAAGTTGAGCCTCCTCTTTGGGCTCTCCCTGGCAAAGTCAACACCTCTTGGCCGGGTTTACAGTGGGGAGCAAGCAAAGCCACGCACACAGGGCTTCGCAGGAATGCAGGGAGCCTTGCAGGGCTAGGACGGGGGCAGGTGCGGGGCCTTGGGAGATGCCTAGGGACAGTGGTGGCTGACCGTGTCTCTGCCTAGTCAAGGCCACCTCCGAGGCAGTGCAGGGCTCAAAAGGAAACCCGTTTCTGATCGGCGGTGTCAGGCGCTTGGAGCCGCCTGGCTCATTGGCAGTCGGCTTTCCGCAGAACTGCCAAACTCAGAATCCATTAACGGGCAGTTGTGTCAGGAGAAAGCCCCAGCTTGTCAACAGAAACTCCTTCCATGGAGCCCACATGCTGTGTTTACCTCTCCCGAGTTCAAATGAGCAGCTCCCCCCTTCCTCACCCTGGAACAAACACACACACACACACACACACACACACACACACACACCTGAGGCCATGTGAGGCCAACCTCCACCCAAGAACATGGGAAGGGCTTGGCTGTCTTCTCCCCACCCCACCCTGCCTTTCCAAAGTTAGGCCAGGCTTCGCTTCCTGGGGTTCCTCTGCTCCCTGTGCCCCTGCCCCCCGCCCCAGGCAAAGTCCCCAGAGCAAAGAGCTGCTGGCCCAGTGAAGAGAGCCACAGGGATAGCTGGCCACAGGGGGATGAGGCCTTGGCAAAGAACTTGTTTTTTCAAGTTTAAATGGGGAAGAGCGAGAACAGGTAAGTCTACTGAAGTGTGCTGTGGGGGTTGGGGGGGGGTTCGGCTTTTCCTTTACTTGGCTCTGGAGCACCTATGCTGCTCCTATGTGATCCCAGAAGAATGCCTTCATCTCTCTGAACCTCAGTTTTCCCACCTGTGAAATGAGAACACTGTCAACTTCTCAAAGCTGCCCAAATACTCAGTTCCTCACTGCATCGACGCTGAGGCCCCACGGGATGGTAAGGCTGGAAGATGGCAGGGAGCTGGAGCCTTGCATCAGCACATGGAAGGCAGCCAGCCACCAACCCCTGTACCGAACTGCTAAGCGAGCAAGAACTAACCTTCCACACGTTAAGCACCGAAATGTGGGGCTTTCGGCATTTCAGCCACTGGTATTGCCCTAACTAATACAAGCAGCAAGAAGGAGTGTTTTTTGTTTGGGATGTGAACTGAGGCAGGTGACTCGAGATCCCGGGCACTTCACTCCTACAAAATAGTTGAAGCTTCCACCTACATGAGGGACTCATTCCGCAACCCCCCCAACCTGCCGCTGGGCTCAGAGGAAGGTGCCAGAAGGTCCTGCATGCAGAGGAGGGGAGACTCATCTCCCCCATGGCTTCTGCTCAGGGTCCCCAGGAAACATCTAAGGCCATTAACCAAGGGAGCTGCCGATGCAAATCAAGCCGGAGAGCCCTATATGTTGTGAGTGGCAGGCACTAACCGTTTGCATGACAAACGTCCTACAAGATGCTGGCTAAACTGCCCTTTTGTGCCAATTAAAGATTCTCCAGAACACAAAGATTACACACCATTCTTTAGCGCTGACAACAATAAAACAATTTTAAAGGCTATTCAGATCGTCAGTTCGCAGCTGACACTGTCGGGAGGGGAGAGCGGCTGGGGCTTTGTTCTTTGCTGCTGTTGCATCTTCAGACTTAACCAAGGATATTTGGGGGAGGAGCGGAGATTGGCAGACAGGAGGAGTCTGAAATGTATTCCTGGAGTTTTTAAAGAAAAAAAATGAACGATCTGATGTTCTTTTCTTGTGGGTGTGTGTACACAACCTTGTATGGGCGAGTGCACACACACACATACACACACAACTCTCTCTCTCACCAGCACCTCTGGGGGTCGTCAGAAATGACGCCCAAGGAATCTTGGTCTCTGCAGGGGTCCACAGACCCTGAGATATGAGGTTATAGGTGGCACTAGTTGATATTTTTGGCACCAATTAATTGAAACTATGAGGGCAAAGGCCCAGGAGCTATCCCTCGTGTGTTTGTTTTAAAGGCAAATTTCCAAAACAGTGAGAGATTTAAAAATAAAAGTCTTCGGGTTTTCAGAAAAGAGAAATGCATTCAGGTCCTCAGATAAAGCAAGAGGGGGAGTTTATTTTAAGTGACAGTCTACTGCCTATCAGGTCCTGACAAGGGATGACCGGAAGCGCCCCCAACGTCACGTGTGTTTTATTCTTTCCGCTCCTGGTGTGTGCATGTGTCTTTGGGGTGCCCCCAACACTCACCCACGGTCCTCACCCTAGCGCACCCAAGAACTGGAAATCAGCATCTGCTACCCAAACAAACCTGTGAGCGTCCCACTCAGCTGGATCCTCTGTGAGGACAAGAGCGTCTGCTAGTCGTTTTGACAGATCCTGCAGCTCCTGGGCACAGTCAGCCGCTCCTGCCTCTGGTTTCCCCAATTCCCCACGGTGCCTGCACACAGCAGGTGCCCACTGAGCGGTGACTGTATATTTGCTGAAGACGTGTTTTAGACCAGGCACCTCACACGTCCACCGGTCACCTTAGATTCAAGAGGACATGGAGCCATATTCCCCCACAGAGCAGCAGGGCACGGGGCGGGCAATGAGTAGAAGAAAGAGCATAGTTTCCAAACAGCGGTTTTCAACCAGAGGTAATTCTGATGCCCAGGGGACTTGGCAATATCGGGAGACATTTTTATTGTCATGAACAGGGAGGGCATGCTCCTGGCACCTAGTGGGTAGAGGTCAGAGATATCAATAAACATCAGTGCACAAGACACTCCCCACGACAAAGAAACATCTGGCCCAGAATGTCTGAGGCACTGAGATGGAGAAAGCCTGGCTTAGAAGAGCCTGGCGGGCCTGAGTCGAACAGCTCTGCCATGGATAAGCTCGGCCACTCTGGGCAGGATATTTGACCACACTGAGACTTGGCTTTCTATACGTCCAACGGGGACAGTCACAACTACTCTGCAGAAGGACTGAGTAAGAGGCCAAATAAATGAATGTGTCTAGCACCAATACGTTGACTGCTGTTATTACCAGGACTCGTCCAGAGCCCTGGGGACACACCATGGTGGGCCCATTTTTCCAGGGCAGGAGGGGAAAGAGCGCTGCCCTGATGGTACCTATCAGCAAATACTCCCAACTTTGCGTGAGAGGCCCTGTGTCTCATCATCTGCCTCCATCCTGAACTCTGTCCCCTGAAGCAAATTCCCTTATGAGAGAAACATCTTCCCCATAAGGAAGAAGAGGAAGAAGGAAAAAACAAAACCAAAAAAACAGCCAAATGGTAATAAGTCTGGGGCAGCTCCCTTCAGCTGGTTGTGATTAAAAGTGCATTTCCATTCTGTCTGCCGGGGCTAAACAGAAGGCTTCAGACCTTCTGAGGAATGTGAGCTCCCAGCACCACCACCCCCAACAAAGAGCTGCTTCCAGAAGGCCAGGGGAAAGGTGCTGCCCAGGCACGGAAGGTGGGAGCTGGAGTCCAGGAGCACCCAGCCACCCTCCAGTCTCAGGCAACTCCCTCCTCCCATATGCCAACGAGGACAGGAAGGTTCTGGAAGGGAGGCCAGTGCACAGCTTCTGCCCATACTCTCCCCACAGAAAAAATTAAAGAGCTCAGGCCGTGGCTGCCAAGTTCCTCCATCCAATTTGGTAGATATTTTAATAGAGGAGGAGAATTCCCAGAGGCCCCCCAACGGAAATGCCCCATGTCAGGGAGCGTTTGTTTTCATTTCCTTGAGCCGTCAATGAATTCTACTCATGGCAACGGCTGGAGGCTGGATCCGATCCACACAGAAGCTAACCAGAAGCATTTGTTCCCTGAAATAAATCTCTCTTTGGGGAATGAGTTATATATACATCCGTGTGGGGGGACCTACACACACATACTCACACACGCACATATATTATGCATTACAGACAAAATACACAGGGTGAATCCGCAGACAGGCAGCCTGAGCCTCTGAGAAGAGAAGGCGATGCACCGGTTAGTTTCAAAGGACATTTAGACAAAAGTGGCTTGGAGGAAAAACTCAGTGCGCGCGTGCCCTGTGAGTGGGAAAAGGGGTTGTGCACTCAGAGTCCTGCAAGGTACAAGGCGGTACCCTGTGACAGGACAAATAATGATAAGACCATGGTCACGTGCTGTGTACCCTATGCCAAGAACCATGCTACATACATATATTCGCTCATTTCAACCCCATAACTACCCAAAGGAGACTAGATATCCCTATTATTGCTGTGATTATTTCCATTTTACAGATGAGCAAAATAAGGCTTAGAAAATTAAGGGTCTTGCTCAAGGTCATAAGACCTGCCAAGCAGGTGGGAGAGTTAAGATGCAAAACCTGGACATGGCTGGTTCCAAATCCAGTTCCCAAACTCTGAGACACAGCGATCCCCTTCCCATCTCCTTTGGATGAGGTCAGGTCTCCTCCTCCCCAGTGCCTACTGCACGTGGCCGGACCACAGCCACCACATCCTCACCTGGGGAACCTGCAAGGCCTCTCCGCAGATCGGCTATTAGACAAAGCGCGCGGCCACATTCACTGTGACCTTCCTACCCGCTCCCCAAGGAGGTGGCCTTCCAGAAAAAAAGCAGGTGCTCTTGCCAACCTGTGTGAGTGCACCCTTATTATGGACACTTGTGGGTGTGTTTTAAAGACTTCTTCCGTGAGAGAATAATCCCCATCGAATTTGTCTTTTGTGGGATTCCACCACTTCAGCTCTCAACCTGGCTTAAAGCAAAGCCCCTCAGTGGCAGCGACAAGGAAGAACTCCAAGGCCCCGCTGTGAGGGTCTCCCGCACCCTGCCCTGCCTCTCTCTGGGCTCACAACCGTCTTCTGTCCGAGGGTGAGCCCACCCAAACCGCGAGAAGCTGCATGTCTGCCCTTCCGTTCTCTGCCCTCAGCTTCTAGATCTGCAGGACAAGCCCCTGGGGGCAGGGGTGAGGCATTGTGCGGCTCAGACATTTCCCTTCCCCTCTCCTGTCCTGCCTTGTCCTCAGGACGCTGATGGCTTTCCTGGATGCCCACGCTCTTGGGTACAAGGGGACCTTGAAACTTTCCACAGAGTCAAAGGCTGAGAGGGTATCTGCCCATCTGGACCACGTAAGCAAGGGCGTGCAACCGCAGATGCAGGTGTCGGGGGAGAGGGGGCGCAGGGCCGGGTTCAGAGCCGACGCTGCCCGACGCTGCCTCCTGCAGCTGCACGCCTCCAGCTACTCCCTGGCTCAATGTCTCCCTCTGGAAAAAACAAGCATACAGCCCGACCTAGCTCACAGGATCAGGGAACGGAACGAGGTGTTCTCTTCGGCATTTATGACAAACACGTCTCCTGGGAGTACGGCGTGTCTACACACAGGTGCTCGGGAACGACTCCGACGGACCAGCGTCAGCTCGACTCGAGAGGCCGCGACTCAGCTACCGGTCAGCAAGGTCACAAACTCCAGGGCTGTAGAGACCAGGCAGGCGGCATAGACGAGAAAGCAGGATGGTAGGGGAGTGGGGTGACACCACCCAGAGGGTCAACTGTGTGCAAACACATCCCACGTGAGGTCCCTGACCTCCCCACCCCAAGCAGCAGCGCCACTAGAGCAGAAGCCCCACGAAGAATGACAAGAGCCATCACTCCCGTGGTGGCCACGCCGGGCCACGCGCCGGGCCGGGCGCCTTCCGTGCCCTTGGTGATACATGTCATCGTCATCAGCAGCCCTATAAACCTGGTACTTTAATTAGCCCCATCCTGCAGATTAGGGAACTGAGGTACCAACAGTTTGAAGTCACTTGCCCAAGTCACAGGGGTGGGGCCTAGATTTGAAGCCAGGCAGTCTGGCTGCAGTGTCCACCAGCTTCTTCACCATGCTGCTCTACTGCCTTCCCCCCACGGCAGCTGCTGGCGGCTGGACACACTGCCGTCCCCGGCAGTGCTGACCCCGCTGTGGCACGTGGCACACGCACATGTGACACACAGGCACTCTCTCAGCCTACACACCCCCACCCCACAGGTCTGGGGGCTCATTCATTCATTCTATAAATATTCAGTGAGAAGGTACCACCTGCCAAGAGCCAGGCCCGGCACTGGGACACAAAGGAGACAGTGCCCTCAAGGGGCTTCTCTACTAAAGCAGACAGACCAAGGGTCAGTATACAAAGTGGTGGGTGGTAGAGGAGAGGAAACCCAGGGCAGCACCGGACAGGCATGCACCAGCCTTGGGGTGAAGGTAGGCTTCCTGGAGGAGGGAGCATCTGAGCTGGGTCCCAGAGGATGAAACGGCAGGAGGCCAAAGGGAAGGGGGAGGTGGGAAGAATAGGAAGGAAGCATGTTCTGGGCAAAAGGCACAATGCAGCATGTGAGGTCAGGGAACTGCAAGAGGGTTGGTGTTGGAGGGGCAAAGAGGTCTAGGTGGGCACTGCAGGACAGGAGCCCATGGGCCATGCAGGCTGTCCAGATTTTATCCCAGGACCACAAGCGTCAGGACACAAAAATAGATGTGCACTTTAGAGAGATCCTCCAGGGGCTCCAGGGAGCTCAGTCAGTGGAGCATCCAACTCTTGGTTTTGGCTCAGGTTGTGATCTCAGGGTCATGGGATCGAGCCCCATGTCAGGCTCCCCACTCAGCAGGGGGTCTGCTTGAAGATTCTCTCCCTCTGCCCCTCCTCTGCTCACGCTCTCTCTCTCTCCCTCAAATAAACAAATCTTTAGAGACAGAGACTCCTTCAGCACAACCACCTGGAGGAATGGGACAGGTTGGAGACAGGGTGACTGGAATTGTACTGGGTCCCACCGGTTGAAAGAAAACTTCGAGCTGTTTCCCCACCTTGTCCCATCTTCTCTTCCCAATCTCCCAACCTCCCAGCTCTGCACACAGGAGGGTTGCAAGGCAGGGCCTGAAGACTAATACCACTCTGGGGCTGAAGAGGTGACCCCTGGGCATGAACCGAAATCCCCCGGAAGCCTTACCCCTTTCCTTAGCTCTGACCACGGTCACGCACTCCCCATCCACTAGACCCCGCTCCGGGAGACCACTGACTGGGCACCCTCGTCATCTGTGTCTAAATGTAATAAAAAAAAATTGACTGTTTGCTTGGTGCAATAGGGCATGACACTGTTTACACAGAAATAATAGCCCAACTGTGATGGATTCTAAATCTCCATTACAGTGAAAGATTTGAAGGAGTAAAGCAGTTAGAAAAATAATTGGTTTTCTTGTTTAGTTTAAAAATCCTTTATGCTTACAGATCATGGACTTCGCCCCTCCCTTCCTGGGGGCTTTAAAATAGAAAAGAACAGGAGCGAGGAGGGCGAGGTGGAAAAGTTTGGAACTTCTATGTTTCTGGAAGGCTCCGCAGAGCCCACAAGGCCAGGGTTGCTCTGGATCTTGGGGCACAAAGGGGCTCCAGTTACAGCCGGCCCCAGTCTCCAGCCGCTGTTACACCCTGAGGGCCGCCTCCCCCTAAGGCAGGAGACACAACCTGGTGTGAGCGGCCTGTCCAGAGTCCAGCCCCCCCCCCCCCCCCGCGGGACAGGCAAAGGATCCAGAGGGAAGTGCTGAGGGCTTTTGCCTTCAAGGGAGGAGAAGCCGGCAGAGGCTCATCTGAGAGAACAAAAGACGGTGACCTCACAAAGGGAGAGGGAGAGCTAAGGGCTCCTCTTGGGCCACCTTCTAGCATCTTCCCAGGGCTCTACAATAGCAGCCACAGAGCGGGGGATGAGAGGCCATGTCGTGAGCACTCACTGGGCCAAATGGATTGTGTGTCCCCCCCAGCACTTGAGGGCACCCCCAAGACACTGGGTTAAGCTGTGTGCCTGAACAGGACACGAGGGGCTGACTGCGTGGCCCAGGATTCTTCCCGTCTTTTCCTCAGGAGGTGGCAGTCCCCCTCCACAGTAACAACAGTACACACCCCACGTACCACGTGGTGCAGGTGCCACATGCCACACGGCTTGTTTCAGCACTCTTGGTGCATCACCTCACAACGTTCCTGGGGAGAGCCAATCTCCCCGCTGTACAGAGAGGAGGTTACCTAACTCACCTGGGGTGGCAGCAGGGATTCACACCCCACTCTACCTGCCTCTAGAGCTTCCGTCCACTACGACTTACACCCCTGGGCTTGAAGCAACCGCTTTGGGTAACAGGTCACAGTGCCAAGGATGTGACGTTTGCTGGCTGGACCTAGAGGGGCCACATCTGGCTCTTTGGCAGGAGGCTGCCAGATACCCCACAACCATGAGCCAGAGTGTCAGCGTGCAGGTCCTGCAGGAAAGGCGTAACGCAGGACAGGGTGGGCGGAGTGTGCGTACACCACCACCCTCTTAAAGGGAAGGAAACTCTATGAGAATGGCCTTGGAGGGTCAGCACTAGTGGCATTTAAGAGTGTTACAGGAAGACAGAACACTGTAAGGGTTCCCAGGCTCCAGTGTTCTAGATCACCTCTCCCCAGCTTCCAGAGACAAGCCTGAGGGATGGCCTCTAGTTGAGCACAGCACGAGAGAACAAATGCCTAAAGGGGAAACCAGGTACCTACCATCCCCCTATCTTTCCTTCCATCTGTCCACCTATCTACCCTTCATCTGTCCTTCCGTCCATCCAACAGTCCTTCCTTTCATCCATCCATCTACTCATCCATCCTTCATCTGTCCTTCTGTCCATGCATCTGTCCTTCTTTCCATCCGTCTTTATTTTCCTTCCTTCCCTTCATCCATCGTCTCCTTCCTTCCTTCCTTCCATCCATCCATCCATCCATCCATCCATCCATCCATCCATCCAATACTGATTATTGAGAGGTACAACAATCTCCCAGGCCCAAAAATTTCTACCTGCCCAGCCAGACTCTTGGCTTCAGGATTTCTGGGAGTTCTTCCGCTTGAGAGTTCTTCCAGGAGGGGCACTCTCTGTCTGGGGTGGGGGGTGAGGACTGGGCAGATTTGAAGTTTTTCCAACTTGTGTACCCTCACCCCAGTCCAAGCTTCTGGCTAGCCAGAGCCCTGACCAGCCCTATCCCTTCTCAAAGTGAAGGGAGGGACTGAAGATCCAGTCCTGGATGATTACATTTCTGGAAGAAGCTATGCAGCGACTCACTCCCTTCTACTCACGAGATGAGGGACCCTTTGAAAAGAGTTAATAGGATGAAAAAAATCACAGCAACCAAGATTCACTCCGTCCTCTGGTTAAACTAGAGCAGAGGGCCTAGAACTCAGATGAACGAAACAGACCTTAGGTTGGTCTGACTTGAGACCAGTATCTCAAATATGATTTTCATTTGAAAGTTGGACCTAAATGTTGCCGACAGCTACCTTTAAAAAAAAAGAAATTCAATAAAGAAAAGAGGAGATGAGCGTACAGTGAGAAAAACGCAGACACTTATGAGTTCAAGACCCTGTGGGACACTCCTGAATATTTTAAATATCTTGGGAAAAAAAATGAAAACAGTTTCTCCCAACTTAAACCAGAGAAGGGAGTCTCTTTCTAGTCTGAAAATCCTTTGAGGCAATTCTTTAAATTATTTACTAGCTTTTTGATTATATTTTATGGTGGGGTGGGTGGCAGGGGAGGAAGAGAGGAAAAAGAGAGCTAGGCAAGAAGTAAGTGGGAGAAAGCTGCTGCTGACATTTTCAATATCTGTCTGGAATATTTTAAAAGCCCCGTGTCTGTTTGAAATCGCACAGTCTCTGGCGACAATGGACCGCTGCCTCCCGCACTTCTTTAGGTCATATTTGCATACAAAAGACCAGCTGCTGAGCAGCTATTATGCTGCGAAGCCACAGTGGGCCTGGGAGAGAGGCGAGGTTACCAGCAAGTGTAAAGAACCCACAGAGGCCCCATTAATTTTTCAGGAATTCTCAGGCCCTGGCCTTTCAAAGGCCAGTGGGAGAAATTCCGGTCAGAAGTCTCCCCACAGTCTGCTGCCTGTAAATGTTGGGTCCAAATTGAAAAGAGGAAGAGTGGCAAGGCTTCTCTCCTAAAATTAGGGGACACACCCCTTCTTGGCAGCCGCAGGGAGCGGTGCGTGCGGAGCTGGGGAGAGGCCGCTGTGCATGCACCCAAGCCTCCCTCCGAGGTCCAATTTCAGGAAATTTATTCCAGTTGTAAGCCATTAGGTGCCAATTTTTCAAATCAGCCTTATGATTCCAAAGCGTGTGCTGCTTAATAGCCCTTGCACGGGGCTCAGCTGAACAAATGCTTCCTAAAAGCATCACAATTCAGCCTCCTGTTCTTCCAGATTCTCAGGTTTTAAAGGAAACCGATGGGTACCCTCCAAAGGTAGAAAGAAGAGAAGGAGAGGGGGAAAGCAAAGTCTGGAACTCAGGAAAGGACAGCCACTGGGGCTAAGAAGAGCATGGGGCAGCCCTATCTCCACTTCCTACAAGACACCCCTAGTGTCCCAGCCTGGTGGCCCCTGTAAAAGGGGACAGACATCACTCCTGCCCCCGTGGACTTTGGATAAGTTTTAAATTATGCTTGGAGAGCTCTTTGCCCAACAGCCCGGCATACAGCAGACCCTCTGGACTCACTGGCTCACTGGCCCGTCGCCCCACCCCAGGACCCCGACGTCCAGTAGGCTTTGGGATCAAGGGGACTCACTTCTTGGGAAAGCATAAAAGCAGCTGCAGAAGAAATGGGGACAGGGATCCACCTCGCATTCCCTGCTTAGTAACAGGAGCCCGGGAAGACGGCTGCCACTGACAGGGGGTGTCTTACAGTGGCTCGGGGCTGGTACTAGTCTAAGCAAAATACCGCCTCCACGCTTCGATTTAGGTTTCCAGGACAAGTCACGGAATTGTGTTAAACAGAAATATGACAGTAATGAAAAGGAGAACCATAATGTCACATGCCTGAAACTATTCTAGGTAATTCCATCAAAAACGTATTTTTTCCCCATCTATGAAAAACATTTCCATGGTCGAGATGGGGGTTATTTCCCAGGGACTGTGTAAGACGGATCTTGTCAGCAGGGAGCAAAGCCACCTCACCAGCTGATGGGGAGTCAGCAACACACACTTTCCCACACAGGACCTCACACCAGGCGGGCACTGCTCACGGGGCTCCGCCCTACCTGGCAGGAGGGACCATTCCCACCTGAGGGCTCTCATCATGGTCAGATGTCCTCTGGCCAAGCTGAAGCAGGAGGCTGTGTAGCCTGCCCGCTGGACCGCTCTGAGGAGAAAAGGGAGGGCTGGGAAGAGACAGGAGCCTACCAGCATCACTCAGGGCTCCGAAGAGTGTACCAAGGGGCACCTGGGTGCAGGGGCGGCCCACCTGCCCCCACGTCCTCCTTCCAGCTCCAGAGGCTGGCCCATACCCAGTGGATGGATCGGCTGTCCTCTTTCTTGTTTTCTTCCTCAGAGACATGGATTTAGCCAGGTTCTATGCCTCTCTGACCAAAGGCTTGAGACCGGATCACTCCCGGGAAGATGGCCCGTTTCTCACTTCTGCTTCTACTCCTAAGACAACTCTGCTTTGCTACCTCAAGGTCACTTCTTTCCTCCCCTCCTCACCCAACTCCCCACCCCATTCCCAAATATCAACCAAACAGTTACCATCATTTTGAATCCGAAAAATATTTACTGAACACTATACGTTTGTTATACTGAACAAAACTAAACACGCCTGGGGGCAAGGTGGCAATGCCCTGGGGGTGACAACGACTGAAGATAGTCAGGACATAACCCACTCTGTATGTACTATTCCATTCTAAGAATCCAGTAGGTTTCCAAAAACTGACAAAGAAAAACAGGCAACCTGTTTGGATAATACGGCTGAAGAGTGAACAGAACTGGCACCGAAGGGTGGGTCAAGTTGGACCAGCTGGAGTGGGGGGCGGGGGGCACTGCTGACTGGGCACATCAGATATGTCCCAGCGTCCCAAAGCAGGGGCTGGAGCAGCGAGTTCACTCTCTGAAACTGAAGGGGGAGAGAAGGGAGAAGTAGCTGGACTGGCCTGGGAGTAAGCAAATACACTGGAAATTCTGAGGAGGTCCTGTTTGCAGAGAGGCCGAGGATCTGCAAGGTGAGGAGACCAAACCAGCCCCCAGAGGCCGGTGGGTGACGAGGGTCTCCACCAGAGGCAGCCTCGGTGGGAATGAAGAGACCTAGACTGAGGGGAGGGAGATCTCACAGACAGGAACCGGAGGCCTTTCTCAAAACCTTGAGAATCCTCTAGGTTTTACTCATGTTGGAAAGTCCCCAAGACCCAATTTTTCCAAGTCATTTCAAAACTACTGGTGCTCCTGCAACAAAGGTCCTCCCCACTGCACTGCGCCTGCCACCCGCACCCCTACATACACAATATGGAGGGCCTGACACTCCAGAGAGAGAACCACCCATTCTGGGGAACTGAGCGGGGCCAAGGTTCCAGCCGAAGGGAGAGGGCAGGTGGAGCCCGGTGTCTGTCTGCAACCTTCCCACAGCCCAGGTCTGGGGCCCACCAACATGCAAGCAGGGAAAGGGGTGCAGTTCCTCCACCCAAGACCCGTGCTGGGAGGGACGCGATGGCACCCACTGAGATGCAGGCTGAAAACAATCTGAGGGGGTGTCACCCAGCCACCTCTGGCCTCCGCCATTCACACGGGTGCAACGCAAGATGGGAGCAACACCGGGAGAACGTGTCTGTGTGCTGGTGGGTATGACACTGGGTGTAACAGGGTAAGACTGTGACATCCCTGCCATTAACAAGGAAGGAAGGAACTCCAGCTACCCAGAGGCCGCTGCTCCATTACGGACTTAATGGCCCATAATGCTTTGGAGGCCCACATGCCCCTCTTGTTGAATTTCAACCGCTCGCTCTGCACTTTGCCTAAATTGATTGCCTTGGAGGAGGAAATGTTTTACATGGTAAGGCTCGTTCAGGGGATGTCCCTGCCCTGTGCTGGGATTTTTTTTTTTTTTTTTTTTTTTTTAANAGGAAATTCTCTCTCAAAGGCAGGTGCATGGTGTCTACCTTTTTCCCTGCCCCCCAGCCACAAAATGCCCTGCTTAGAACTGAACCCTGGATGGGGGGGACTTCTTCCACCTCCTGGAAGAAAAAAGAAGTCTCAGAATGGCAGGGAAGCCGGCAGCTGCAGGCTGAGACATTCTGGGCTCACATGGGCACAGCACCCATCACAGCAGGCAGCAGGGGAGGAAGTCCTGGTGGGGGCAGGCAGAGCGGAGGGCATCCACTCATCGCAGACGGATGTTTGTGGCCTCAGTAATAAGGTGAGTCATGAGGGGCTGAGGCAGGGGAGGTGGCAATGAGACACAGAGCGAAAGAGAAAGATCAAGGGAGTAGAGAGATCAAGAGAACACGAGGGTGCTGGGGCAGAAAGAAGAAGCGTATGAGAGGGGAGAGGGAAAGAACGTGTTGCAGGATGAATCGTGCCCCCCTAAACCCCTAAAATGGGCACACTGAAGTCCTAACCCCAGCACCTCAGAATGTGCTCTTCTTTGGAAGCAGGGTCCTTGCAGATGTAACAGTGAGGATGAAGGCACACAGGAGTAGGGTGGGCCCCTCATCCATACAATGAGCGTCCTTATAAAAAGGGAGATCTGGACACAGACGGGCACGGATACAGAACACCCTGAGAGCGAGAAGGAAGGTAGCAGGGTGATGCGCCCAGAAGCCAAGGAATGCTAAGCATTGCCTGCAGACCAGCAGAACCGCCAGCCTCCTTCACGCCTGCAGGAGGAAGCAAGGCGGCCGGCATCTCAACTTTGGACCTCCAAAACTACACAGCAACACACGTCTGTGGTTCAAGCCGCTCAGCCTGGGGACTTAGCTGCAGCAGCCCTAGGAAGCTAGCACCTAGGGAAGGGAAAGAGGGAAAGGAGGACATCTGTGCAGCGCTACCCCCTCCTTAAATCATGCGGGACGGTGTGTGGGGCTCAGGCTGTGCCCTGCTGTTCCCGCAGCAGCAGCAGGGGGCCAAGAGGGAGAGGGTCCCTGCGTCCCAGCCCACTCCCTCCACGCCCTCCAAGTGCCGCAGCCCCTCTGCTTTGCCTCGGCTGGAGCTACCTCTTAGGAGGATTAATTTTTAATAAATCAGCACTCCTGTTTTTCTGTACTTATTAAAATTTAAGACAATGAGTCATGGAACCTGCAAGGCTTGGGTTTGACTAATTACCGCGGAACAGCTGCCTGGGATGACCGTGTGGCTCTCAGGGAGCCGGCGGAACGCTGTCGTGTGGGGCTCCGAGAGAAGGCTGGGTGACAGCTCTGCATCTGTGGGATCTGTGCCCTGCCCTCTGCAGCCGGGTCAAGGGCAGGGCCATCGGCAGGCCCTGTGGGCAGGTGCTCAGCCGTGTCGGGAGTGATCACCAATCCCAAGGCGTCAGAGGAGACGGGGCACAGAGAGGAGGGGGAGCATAGGCCCTGTCGCCGGCCCACAGGATGTGCAAATCTAACTTTCCACTCAAGTGCTCAAAAAAGAGGGTGCGGCCTCTGCAGACAGCCTCAGCACTGAGCCCGGGCAACACAGCTTCTCACCTCACCTCTGTGCTTCAGCCAAGCATGTGCCCTGCACTGGCCAGAGACCATCGCCCTCTTGGGAGCACGCCCTGCCAACCCCACCCTCGGCCCCAAATGCCTTTCTCTCTTCCAGGCTTCAAACCTCTTCCCTACCCCCTTCCTCAGCTCCCCTTCCCTCCAGGACAAAGGACGAGCTTCAGCCTCCAACAGCATCCCTGTGACCTCGTCTGGCCCCTCAGGCCCCAATGCCACCTGTGCCTACCTCTCTTCTGTGGGTCATGCAGGCTCAAGGCATTAGCAAACTACGGGCGGTCCTCCGACTGCCTAAGTGGTGTTACCCCTCAAGGCCCTTGCAGCAGCAGCTCCTTCCACCTGCAGTCCTCACCCCCCTCTACCTGCGGAAACTGATTTGTCCTTCCAACCCCTGAGGCTCAGGCCTCCTGCCCCACAGTGCTCTCTCCAGATGAACCTGGTCCCGCGCCTGATGTGGCTGCCCCCCCCCACAGTTTCATCATGGCACATCTCACACTATAGTTTATGTACTTGTTCTGCACAACTCTAGCTTACCAGAGGTCCCAGGGGTATGGACTGTATCTCCCATCTCCAGTACCTAACACTATGTCTGATGCCTGCCCAGACCGCCAGACCTGACAGGATACATGAACAAACACACCCTCTCTCGCGCGTGCGCATGCACTCGCAACAGCATTTACTAAAAACCACTCTAATCAAGTCTTGGGGTTCCAGCTTAACAAGCTGGGAACACGGGAGATTCATGACCTTGGAGCCACGGGCCTCACATCATTCTGACGTCAAAGAAGCAGAAGCCACAGAAGATGATTCAAATCTCTCCCTTCCTATCACTGGGCCACTTGATTTCTTTTTTCTGGAAAAGTCTGACCACAGGCAAACACCCTGCCCTGTGCCCCCATGTCCTGCCTTGTCTTCTCTCCCTTCACTCATTTCCCCACTCCTGCCCCCCTAGAGGAAAGCAGGGGGCACTTCAAAAGACAGTTGACAAAGACCAAGTTCAACACAAAGGCAGTCCCTAAAAACTGTCACAGGGATGTTTGTGAGAACGTTTGGTCCAAGTCCCCAAGCACTGCAAACGGTTTAACTTCTGTGCCCCATAAATACTCTGAAACTCAAGTTGTACTTGTCGCTTGTTAAACGGGAAGAAAAACCTTAAACACTGCGGGCCCGTCTCTGCTGAGCTTCTGTGTGGCTCCTATAAGGAGGCAGCCATTCCTCGGAGCGATGTAGCCAGACAACCAGCGCTGAGACTGGGCTGAAGTTATTTGGTAGCAATTAGGAGCTGCCATAGCTACCCGGAGCAAACAGCCCAACACACTCGCCAGGTGCCCAGCAACCGCAAAGCAGACGTAGGCAAGGGAATTCTCAAATTATCCTCCCGTGGCCTGCAAGGGCGCCCTCCCCACACACCAGGCCTGCCTCAAGACATAGGATCAGGAGCAATTAAGGGCTCAATTATTTTCTGGGGATCCACAGTGGCCTGCCTGAGTTATGGGCTGGGCAGCCGAGCTTCTCACTGACCACTCAGAGGCAAGGAACATGGAGACTACCAGGGCTGGAGTGGGGTTCCCCATTCACTTATTCAGGGGCTCCCAGAGTCCTTGTATTTTGAGAGATGATATTGACAATGAAGCTTGCCCACCTCTAAGAGTCAACCAGAAATTGCACACTGATTCAAAGTGTCAAAAGGCATGATAACTACTGTTATCATCTGCAACTCTGATGGCCATTGAGAGATTATCTGTGCATGTATATTTGTATATGCTTATACTTACTATACTTATTATAATAAAGCATTATTACATTATATATAACATGTATTATAAATCACAGTAAGTTCATTATATAACATACTATACATCATATAATATATATATTACAAAACTATATGCATATATGCATATATACACATATAAATATGTATACAGAAAATACATTAAGTTGATACATTTTTATTTAAATATCCTTTTTTAATATAGTTGATCCTTAAACAACGTGGGGGTTAGGGGTGCCAACCTCCTGCACAGTCAAAAATCCGAGTAAAACTTTTCACTCCCTAAAAACGTAACGACTAATAGCCTACTGTTGACAAGAAGTCTTGCCAATAACATAAACAGTCAATTAACACATATTTTATATGTTATATGTATCATATACAGCACTCTCATAATAAAGTAAGCTGGAGAAAATAAAATATTAAGAAAATCACAAGGAAGCAAAGATACATTTATAATACTGTACTGTATTTATGGAAAAAAGTCTGCATATAAGTGGATCCATGCTGAATTGTGTTATTCTTAAGGACAACTGTATACACAATATATCTGATAGCTATATCCATATCAACTTGATATACAAATTTATACTTGAATTATCAAATAAGTCAAGTCATATTACTTCTCAATATTTATTGATTGATTTTTAAAAGAGAAAAATATTCTTTCAGTCAATAAGAGAAAAAAAAATTGAAAAGAAGATGCTAGAGAACACTCTAGTAAGTCCTATCATTTCACAGCCTTAATGGAGGAAGTGACTTTAGAAAGTTTCTCAAGGAATGCTCCAAGAGACATTGGTTCCATGAGATTTTCCTTAAAATAAGTTCACTGGTCAAATAAGTTCAGGAAATACTATCTACCTTAATCTGATCTTAGAAAATGAGAACACTTGTTAGCAGAGTAAAGGCACTGAGAAGTCCTGCATGGGGCGAGGGGAAGTTTATTCGGCAGTTGCTGAATTTGTTTATAAATACGTTTATTTGGCCACAGAGTCCTTGTGTCTCTAACATTTCACAATGCCTTGAGGAAAATGTCCACTCTTCCATCTAGAGTACAATTCTGCCCAAAGAAGTGGTGAACCTGGCAGGGGTGGTCAGTCTGACCACACATTAAAACTTTAGGCCTTGGAACATGACACTGCCAAACCTCTCATTCCCCTCCCCTCCCAATAGCCAGGAACTTTCCAAACAAGATGCCAATAAAAACACAGGGCCCAGGGTGCACAGAGATTGGGTAGAGAAATACCATCCCTTGTTCCCATCTCAAAGAGCCTTGGAAGGTTCAGGTAAGTCTCCCGCCAAGGATACTTAAATGGTTGAGAATGATCTAGAAGGCAATCATCTGCCTAAAATAAACTCTAAGATGATGCAGCCCTGGGAACTACATCAACATTTTGCAGTAAAGATTTGCTGACCCACAGGCAGCAGGCCTGGGATTTAGCCCCAATTCTGCTCCTGACCATGACCCTTGAGCAAGACTATGACTCCACATATCCATCTCCAAAACAGGAGAGGTCAGCTCTGGTGCCCTCCACCCCCTCTTTGAGACGCTATGAGGCAGGAAGAGGTACAAGTATAAAGTGCTCTGGACTCACCCCTTCCTGTCTGACTCTCCCCTGCACCACGAGCTCCTGCCAAGGGCAGGCATTGCTCCTCAACACCCTCACATCCCCAGGGATGAGCTCAGAGACGCTGATCGTCCTTACTGTGAAATGGTGGTGGTTGATGGGTTTATTCTTCTGCCTAGAAATCCCTCACTTCTTAGCATCTGCTTTGGGTTTGCTCCAGGAGGGTCACTGCCGTTAGGGCCGCCGGTCCACCTTCACACACCATGAGAAGGCCCATCGTGCTTCTTCCCCATCTCTTCCCCAATTAATCTTTAGAGTTTTGTCCAAACAGCCCAGAGCCTTTTCAGACAGCAGCTTGTGCATTAACACCGGGAAATGGGCACAGGTAGGGGATGGGGTGTGTGTGTGTGTGTGTGCGTGCACGTCCACGTGAGCAATGAGGGCGCATGTGTTTGTGAGCGTTGGGCGGGGAGCAAATCCAACGCTTCCCCAGGGTCAGAGAACAAATCGGCATGCGGCGGGTTCTGCGGAGCACTCCACGATGCCCTAGTTCTCAGAATACAAATGGGAGGCTAACACTGCAAACTGCACCCTGCACCCCCCCTGTCCCCCGCTCCCCGGGCCACCCTCGTCCTCCTGCCGGCTCGGGCCCCGCTCACCACATCCCTCAAGTACATCTCTGTTTGTTTTGGACTCACTCTACACAAAAACTTCAACACTGCGGGGGCACAGAGAGAGGGAACGTTTGAAGACGATCTCTTTCTAACGGCTGTCATCTTTAATTCATAACCGTCCCACGAACCAGGCAAACAGTGGATGAGGGCCGAGGGCCACCCCCCCCACCCCGCTTCCTAGGGTTTTTAAACGCAAGCGGCTGTACAGGAAGTCAGTTTTCACAAAAGCAAAAGAGAGAAAAACATGCTGATGTACAAGCAATGGCTTCAAGCCCCCCATTTCAAGTCTTGTTTTTGTGGCCAAGTGGTAGGACTGTGACCGCAGAAGCCTGCGTCTGAGCCCAGGGGCAGAGGCCTCGCTGCATTATTCAAGAGTGACCACAAAACCATCTTTTGCACAAAGTTATCATAGACAAGAGACAGCTTCAGATACGAGAGGCTGGACTCGGAAAGAAAAGGAAGTTCTAACACAGGCCTCGGAGCCACAAGAAGAGGTGCGAGGAGGCAAGTGACAGTCACCGGGTGTCTCTGATGTGCCTCAACCCTCCTCAGAAGGGAGGTGGGGAAACCTGGACTCTCGGGAGTGACTTAACCGTCTCAAGGGCGTGAAGCTAATGATGGCAGAAGCAGGGGTCCCGCCAGTACAGCAGCCGGGCAGACAGGACCCGTCCTCAGGGAGGGGCTGCAACCCCCGGGATGGATCCACGCCACACCCCCACCTCCCGGGCCAGGGGCCGGAGTAGTCACTCCACAGGCTTTAACCCGGTAAAGAGTCCAGGTGCTACATGGGCCACGTGGCTAAGAAGAACTCTTCTATTCCATGGCTACAGTCCAAAGTCAGGGCGAAGCAGGTCTCCAAAAATGTGCCACCGACAGCCACATGGAGAAGGAGAGGCAGGCCAGAACCACTCGTGACTGCCCCCGAGAACGGCACACGGAAACATGTGGCCTCCACACACCAGCAGCGTCCCCTGGACTCTCCAGAACTCCTGGGCGTCTCGGGGGCCGGCAAAGACGTAGTAGTCACGGTTTGTCTGGAGGCTCCCCCAGTTCAATAACACACTCAGGGAACGTGCTCAAGAGCCACACAGAACTGGTAGGGGGAGGCAGCCCTTTCCACTCAGACCTCGCGTGGCTGCTCATTTCACTGAGGGTTATGCCCTCTGCATGAGGGTTTCCCTCTAGGTGTTGGCCCAGGCGGCCAACTGGGTAACAGTCCTTTCAGCCTGGCTGGGACTCATCCCACCAGGGCTGTTTGAGGAGGAGATAAAAGCAGGAGCCCTGAGGTCAGGCAGTTTGGATCCTGGCTCTGCCAATTCCCAGCTGTGTGACCTCAAACAAGTCGCTTAACCTCTCTGTCCTGCATTTCTTCATGCAGGCAGTGGGACGAGCAGCAGTAGCTACCACAAAGACTTGGTGAGGGTCAAGTAAGTGAATCCCGGGCACAGGGGAATGCTTGTGTCTGCTCTTCTGATGTTGGAGTTAAGTTTCCTGCTTTGCCCCTCTACGACACCATGTGAGCAAATGACATCAACTACCCCATGATACCACTGACTACTCACCACACAGCAAGTTTCAGAGACATGACTCAACCCCAAATTATCAGGTTACAAATAGAGCCTTGGTGCCCATCACCTAGACAGCTGGAAAAGAGACAGCAAGCCTCATGGATGGTCACAAGGCACCCTGAAAATCAGGAAGGTACATCACGGTGATGATGTGCATGGATGAGAAGCCCCTCGCCCAGGTCTGGTCAGGTGGTTCTGGTCTGCGTCTGCCATGTGGAAGCCCTTCCTGGCTGAGGTTAGACCCTGCATCCAAATCCCAGCTCCCCACTTCTCAGCTGTATTACCTGCAGGCAGGACACGAACCTGTCTCCGGGTCCTCACCTGTAACACAGGGATGACGACAGGACCACCTGTAGGGTGGCTGGGCAGGGGAAACAGGTAGGATGGGACCAGGCAGTGCTTGACTCAGTGCCTAGCACATTGTAGGTAATGAATAAATGGGAACTAGTCTCACTGCACAAATGAAAGAAGTCAGGCCTATTCTCTGCAGATTAGAACACTCTTAGAGCCCAGGCTTTTCAGTCCACATTTAATGATCCTAATCTATGTAGAACAAAAGTGAGCAAATAAATTGGAAAGACTACCACGCCAACTTGCCTGTCCCTCAGAAGTCTGGGGTCCCTGGCCTCGAGGGGGGCACACACAAGCAGGACGTGGAAGTCTGGCTTCCAGTCTTGGTTTCGGTACTGGCGGGTGAGTGCTAGGCAAGCCGCTTCCCCTCTGCGAGGACGGACACGGGTCCCCAGAGGCCCTTCCGGCTGGCATTGTGCAACCTGCCCCCCGTCTGGAGGAGAGGGTCCCTACCCTCCCAGTGAAGAGGAAGGTTGGGCCACATGGTCCCTGGCCCAGAGCCAAGGTGAGGATGGCCGAAACCTCCCAGCCACATCTGTCCAGGACCCCAGCTGGACAAGCCTCACGGAGCAGCCAGTAGCCAAACTGATTTATAAGGTACTCAAGGTGAAGCCTGATGAATATTTTGTCTAACCGAAGCCTGATGAATAAGGGTGTGGTCAGAGGTGCCCATCTTCAGGTCAGATGGACATGAGCACATGGGAAAGCTATTCTTCAGGAAAGAAAAGAAAAAGGAGCATCACTCACTGTCACAGTCAGCAGAGCTTGGAGGGGTGTCAAGGACTCCCATTTTCCCAATTCCCTGATCCCTTGATGCTCTTCTTCCACCAGGCTACACTTCAGGGACCATAGCCAGCTGATGGAGGCGACAGATCGTACCTGTCCCTTCCCTCTTTCTGAAAAGCCCGAAGTGCCCCTGCCAGGCAGGGTTGTGAAGAGTTTTACAGATGAGCTCTGCCAGGAGGTGAGGAGGAAAACGGGCCGGCTGGACAGCTGTGCCAATTTCACTGTCATTCCCAAATCACACGCCTGCCTTCCTAGGGCTCTGCGTCCTCCACTTCCCACCTTAAATCTCAGAGAGCAGCAAAGCACCAAAGCAATTTTCTCTGCTGGCCTCAGAGCAGAGGTACAAGCAGGCGAGAATGAGATTAGGGACCCACTCTCTGTGAAGATCCAGCAACAGCTACAGGGCCTCTGCTCTCGGAAAAAGGGCGAAGCGTCTCACTGTCCAGAAACGTGAGGCCCCAGGCTCGTGCCTCGGCTGCAGGAATGTCACAGGAAGGACGGGATGGAGGGAACTACTTTCAGAAGGTTTTCCGAAGCCTGCTACGGGCAGATGAGCCCACTGTTTCATAAATTAGCAGCTAGCTCTTCGACGGTGCCCTCCCCAAACACCATCGCCGTATCTGGGGACGTATTTAGCTAAGGATCTCATTTGTGCATTCCAGTACGAGATTATCTGCCAAGGAGGCGCAGGCTTTTCCAGAAAATCCCCACCTTAAATGTGCACCCACACGCATGCAACACCCACACTCTCACACGTGTACACGCTCAAAACCACACAACAGACGCTAGCGCCTGGCAGGCAATTTCAAGCATTCCTGGATCAGAAGAATGTCAGGTGGTAGATAAAGGCCAAGGACACTCAAGCCTAAATACCTGGCCCTTGATTAACCCCCAGAATTTTGCTCCTTCTGGACACTTACCTGCATCTTCCAACATCTTACCCATCTTCTCAATCTTAACCCAGATTATTAACGACCGAGGAAACATCCTGAAGCCCAAGGAGAGCTAAGAGCATAGATACACCACCACTATCCACCAGGCCATCCAACCTCGCTCTTGCCCCAGCTAAGTCTCAGGAAAGGACAGAGAAAAAAGTGAAAAGTTTTGGGAAAGTGGAAAGCCTACAAAGACAAAACAATACTCTATTTTTCCTCTGAGTATATAGGAACATATATAAATGTACAGAAAAGGTACCATACAAATATTCACCGAAATGAGAAGATCAAGTGGGGCAGGGGGCAGCCGAGGACAGGGAGGAGGAGTGGATTGCCCAAAGGGACTTCGCCTTTTCTAAAGGTTTTCATTTTTTCCAAAGAGACACTCCCCCTGAATTACTTTATGTAATTTAACAAAGCTTTTTTTCTCTTTTTTTTAAACCTGGGAATGCCATTTCCAGTTGCTGCTCTAGCCACAGAAGGGAATAAATCTTTTTCCTTCCTCTTATTTCTCCTTTTGAAGAAGGCAAAGAAAACCATGTTCCCCTCCCATGCTGAATTTGCTGAAGGTCAAATTCTAGTGCCTATAAACTTTGATAATGTCTCCATAATTTACTATTTTTTACAGGCTCTAAAGCTTTTAATAGCAAAAGCGAGTAATTTTTCACTGTTCATTTGCGGCATGGGAAGGGAAAAAAGTCTGTCGTGTCTGACGTGTCTGCGCTAAAACACTTCATTTTCCTTTCTGGTTAGTAAGTGAACTAAAAATTCCTTCTTGCAAATAGATGCATAGGTCTATAATGGACACACAATGTATGTGGCTGTGATCAAGGCTGGGAAAAACAGAGCGAGACAAGAATCTCTACCCTGAGAGAGAGCTCGGCACCATCCATTAACGGAGGGTTGCTTTATTAAATGTATCTGTGTTTGAGAAGCCGCCGGTCTACAAGGTCAAAGATTTCTTGGGTCATCAACCAATTAGAAAAAGAAATCTTAGCAAACCCAGTCCCCCATATATGTGTGAAGACAATGCCAAGATGGGGAAGATCTGTTTCTCTGGGTCTATAAAGCAGGACATGGACGGACAAGGGGTGAATCTGAGACCAGCAGGAAGCCTGGCAGCCCCATTCCTCTGAGTAGGTCAAGTGAGAGCATTTCCGTGCTCACACCCGCCATTGTGTGTGCATACCGGTCACTCAAGACCTGTGATGGGGGACGCACAGGGTGGGCCTGTAGGGGTTGACACATCATGAGAAGGGCATTGGCCTGGGGGGGTGGAGATGTGGGTTTCGCCCCTAGCTTGGCCTTCAGTCAACAACCCAACAATGAGGCCCTCGATGATGACAAAGACTAGTTAACATTTACCAGGCACTGACTACCTAGGTGTCAGGGAGCATACAAAGCACTCTGCCGGCATGATCTTGGGTGACCCTCACTCCACTTTCCCCCCACCTACTTCTATCCATTGTCCCCATTTTGCAGATTAGGAAGCTGAGTCTCAGGGTAGTTATGCAGAGGCCAATCCAAGGTTCCAGTTAGTAAATGGCTAATGACACCATGACAGCACCACCTTGACCTCTCTAGGCTTCCTCTTCCACCCCTCACCTGCTTTGGAGGCTCCCAGAGCCAACCCATATTAAAGTCCTTATAGAAATGGCCAAATGTTACTCAGGAGGGAGGGAACACCCTTCCTCGATCTAGGAACCCTTGGAGATGAGGTCCAGGGACAAGCACAGCTCTGTCCCAAAGACCTCAAAGCCAAACAGGTCCCAGACAGCTTTCCTGGATCTCACAGATCTGTCCCTCACACCTCCCTGTGCCCTGTTCCCACCCTGGCTTCCGGAAACCAGGACTCTACAAGGAATTTGTCATTAACGGTTTTGCCAGCCTGAGATCCACGTTCCCCGCCGTTGTTCGCTCTAACGGGGGTGAGGGGTGTGGGAGGAGAAACCTGTTCCACACACCCACGGGCAGGCTCCCTGCCAAAATCCTCCACACACCAACTTCCTGCTCATTTTGCCCCATGGATGATTTTTAAAGCTTTTTAATTGTCCTTAATAAATTACCTACATGTGCATGGTTGTTACAATAGTTTCATTAATTTTTCTCGGTCCATCTAAGCTGTTTATCACATAAGTGTTAATAGAAAAGAAAAACATGTCAGACAGGCTCCCGCTCACACACTCTGGGCTTGGGCAAATTCGTGCTATGGGACTGCTTTCCCGCACCACAAACAATTAGGGGCATATTTATTTCATCCTAGCAAACCGTCTTTCAGCAAGGCCAGAAAGAGCGTGCCCACCAGGGAGCCCGACAATGGCCGGCTGTGGACGGGGCCCACAGATGCCTGCCTCGGGTTCGGTAACGGGTAACTTCATCTCCACTCTCCTTCGGCTGAAATCTGAACTGACAGTCTTCAGTGCTCACAACTTGCCCCACGCCAATGGCGAGAGACATGTCAGTGATATTTCATATGACGTGCTTCTTGGTATTTGAGGCTTTCGACCAGAAGCAAATTACACTGATGGCCAAAAGTGACACTGGGGAAACCAGGCAGGTGGTTCCACGGCAACAAGGAGCAGCGAAGGCAGGCGATCGACAGGGGATTGATTGTCTGGTTTCCCAGGATCCAGAGGAAAAGGGTCAAGGGGCTGCGGGGAGCGTGGCTATAAACCTCGAGCCTGCCAGTCGTTCCACACACTTACCATCTGACCAAGGGCTTGATGCGACAGCAGGGTCAGCTGGATCTCACTTGGGTGACAGTAAGAGCTCTGGGCTGAGACAAAACATATGCTGGGCCCTCCACAACTGGGCCATCTGTCCAGGGGTCCCCCCTTCCTGAGCAGGGGATTTTAAAAATTTAAAACAAACCGTCACAAGCTAGCTGCAGAGTTCTTAACGATGATGGTCTATCTTCTCAGAGCAAGTGAATTATTTGGACTCAGCATTTATGAATCAACCTGGCATCAAAATATATGTGAGTGCAGCTATCCACACAGAGGCCAAAGCTTCAAGGCCTGCTGCAACCTGACCCCAGCTCTTCTTCCCAAAAGGCTCATTTCTTGCCACACCAGATTATCTCATGTTCCCCTAACACACTTTTGCCCAAGTGGGTTCTCCTTGCCAGAAGAGTTCTTTTCGTCTGTCCTATCAAACTCCTATTCATCCTTCAGAGCCCATGCTTTCTCCCCCCAGCCAGAGCCGCTCAGCATCGATGATGCCCTGTTGCACATGAATGCATCTCTCTTACAGCCCAGTGGTTACTAGAAGAATATTCCCTGAGCTGAACGGATGGTCAACCCTTCTCTGACTCATGGTCTTCATGGCATTGATGCTCCACTAACTGACTGGACCCTGAAGGAGGAGCGCCCCCCCCCCCAAGAGCACCTCTGCTGAGGCCTAGAATGCTCATCTCTCAGGAAAAGCCCTGGTCTGTGTACTTGGCACCTTTGATGCTGAGACCATGTGGCAGAGAGTCCCAAAGGGGGCCCTCAGGCACATACAGAACATATACTGGAAATCCCTTCTCTTCTCCCTGCCAGCGTACTGAGAACGTGTCCGAACCCCCTGCCACCCACCCTGAACAGTGGCCCACCCACCTCTCCAACGCATCTCTCATCACTGGCTCCCTTGCTCACCCGCCCTCCAGCCTCAGCTCCCTTCCCTCTGTTCCCTGAACTCACAAAGCTCACTTCACCTTGGACACTACATGGGTCCTCCCATCCTCCTGGAGATCCCTGTCCTTGTACAGTCCCACGGCCTCAGAGAAGCCTCCCTGCCCACTCTGCCTAAAGGAGCATCCTCACACCCTTGCTCCACTCCCCAGTCCCTCCCCAGCCAAACACTGTTGTACTTCCTCTTCGTCCTGATCAGTATCTGTGAGTAGTGTGCTCACTTTTTCATTCTCGCGTCTACAGTCTGACTCCCCAGTAACTTACAACTTCCCGAGAGCAAAGAGCCTGCTGTCTCATTCACGTCTATGTCCCCGATGCCCAGGATAGTGCCTGGCACCTGGTAGGCACTCCGAACCAGCTGTCCCACGAATGAGTGAAACTCATCTTGTTGTTGAACAAAGTTTGTTCTCCAAAGCCTCTTACGGAAAGACTCTGTATTCTGGAAAATGGCCTGGTTCAACCACCAGTCTGGGAGGCACGGAGGAAATAGGAATACTCTGGAATTCGGGGACACACCTCGGGGAGCACTGGTAAACACTCAGCATGAATTCACAAAACTAGTTGCATGTTAATATATGCTGCCTCCTCCTTAAACAGCTTATGAACACTGTAATTTTCTTCACTAAAACACTGTCTCCCAGAACCAACTCCCCTAATTACAGACGTTCGTATGCATTATAATCTTTATACAATTAAACCTACTTAAAAGAATAAATGATTAAATGCCCCCCTTGCCCTGTCACTAACCCATCCCTCCTCTAACCACCACCACCAAAAAACAAACAAAACACAAACCACACAACAGCTAAACACTGAGGAGCTGAGGACACCAAGTTGAGTTGCAGACAGACAGAAATCCCAGGAAATTGAAATTCGGGCTGACACAGAACTTTTGTTAGCTACAGGGGGGAAAGTCAACTTTCAACTTCAAACCCAGTATCTGACAGCTCAGCATCTGACTGCAATATCAAATTAAAGGCTTGTGTGTGTTGTACAAAATGTCTTATTTCAGGAGCAAACATCTTCCCTTGCACAATTCACCTCCAGACACAAACACATGGTTGGGTGACTGGCAGAGGCTTTTCTGGGATCATCTCTTAAAAATTTCACAAACGCATTCCTGGCCCGCGGGTATTTGCCAGGAAGTCGGTGGTGACTCCTCTGGAGTCAGGCAGGTTTAACTGAGAAATCTCTCTTTGGGACACGGCTGTGCATCCTGGGGAAAACATCCAGCATGGAATTTCTATGAAAAAGGCCCAGATGTCAGCTACCCGTCCGATGCGAACACCCTACTTCTGCAAAATCCAGCATCGTGGGGAGAAAAAGAGGCATCCTGAGAGTCAAAACAGAGCCTCCTGTTTCAAGTACTGAGAGGGCCCTGAGCACAAAGCCATGTCATCTGAACCCCTGAAAAGCTGGTGCTTGAAAAGATCAGGCAGGGAGGTTTAATTACAGCCACAGCACAGACCTGGCCCTGCAGGGCCTTCTCATCGCTCCAGACATGCCCTGAAAAGCTCTTTTCTGCCGGGGCCGTGATCAACACCAGGCTCCCCAGATGTGCGATCCAGAGGTCTTGGGACCATCAGAGTCATTTTCCTGTTCCTCCAGGGGACAACACTGCTAGCACAGAAGTCGGACAGCAGGACAGCCGGGTGGAAAGATCTGGGTCATCCTGTGGCTCTGCAGCAACTGCCACTGGGCAAGGTGCCCTTGTCCACTCTGAGCCTCTGTGTTCTTGTCCATAAACTGGAGGTGTTAGCAAAATCTGCCTCCTAGGGCTGTTGACGGTGTCCTGGAGAAGCTCCATGAGTAGTAGCTCTGGTTATCAGGCAAACCATGCCTGGCCATTTGTCAGGAATTTTGTACGGTCACTCGTGTCCCTCTAGTCCCTTCCAGGACTTGAATGTGAAGAGGCTTGGGGCACGCACAAAGGGGCAGGAATCAGCAAGCACTGAGGTTCTCCCGTTCTTCCCCCCACCCTGTCTTCTCCTCCCCTGGCTCTGCGCCTTGCCCATCCTCCCCCCAAGACTGAGTGGGTGGCAGCTGCCATTCTAGAGCACCCACTGGGGCGCCACTGGATTTACGGGTAGACGGGCATTAGCCTTGCTTTTCAGGGAGGTAGACAGGAAAGTCACTGTGCTCGGTGTGTTTCCCTAGGCTTTCATTCTGCCTTCACAACAAGCCTCTGAGGTACGACGACCATTATCCTGTCTGGCCTCCGAGGATATTGAGGCTCAGAGAGATGAAGAGATTTGCCCCGGGACACACAGCTAGCGAGCCACGGTGTCCAGGTTGGGACACAGAGCAAGACAAACCCCGGGACGGGGCTGCCACATAAGGGTGGAGCAGCCTAATGCAGAGGGCAGAAGGGAAACATGGTCTGAAGTGTCGGCTTGGCCTCTAGCTTGCCCTCTGACCTCAGACACCCTCCCAGCACCATGCTCTCTCCCCCACACCAGGGAGGCTGGCCCTTCCAATGTTGTTCTGTGGCTCCATGAGTCACCGAGCTGCAGGCCTTCCTCACGCAAGCAGCCTCTCTCTGCAGCCCAGCCCGTGGACACCGTTCTCAGGCCCTCCTCGGGTGCTTGGGGTAGGTGGGCACCGTTCTCAGGCCTTCCTTGGGTGCTTGGGGTAGGGTGGGCAGCGAGGAGAGGCGGTCCCTGCTGGGGTCAAGTGTGCCCAACGCAGCTGCCAGGAAGTCCCATTAGTCAGCACCAACAGCTGCTGCCCCGAACACGTGGCACCGATGGGACCCACCCAAGACTTGGCTAAACCTTGGGGGTGGCCTAAGAGCAGGAAAAAGGGATTCCAGAACCTCCCTGGGGCTCCGTGTGGTGTGGGCTCTCCCCTCATTCACAGCACACCCTCCCAACACACACTTCTCTCAGCCCCAGCTATGGGCTTGGTCGGATTTTCTAGTCAGAAACGTCCCCGGGCATCGTCAGCCAGGAGGACAGAGAGGGCACTGGAGATAGGCAAAGTGTCTCCGAAGGTTCTGAAACCCCAGCCACCAGGCTCTGTTTCCCAGGGCTGGGAAGGAGCTGGTCAAGTGGGAGGAGGTGACTTGTACCACTCTGCGGTTGTTCTGAATGACTCTGAGTCTCTCCATCACTGCCTTTCCTCACCCCCTCAAATCTTGACCAGGGCAATTTTTGTAGGCATTCGGGTACTCTCCTGTCCCCGGGAAGAGTCCGAGCATCAAATTTCCAGCACTGTCTACCAGAGATATGCCAGGCCCACTGATTGCCGACAGGAGATGCCATTCTATACACCTGTCAGGAAGAAAGGAAGGGGAAGAGGGCGCTCGGCCAGCACCACCTTCCCCGGCCCCACCTTATCCTGGGCTTTGAGCCTTCCAAAGTCTTTTCAACATCCTCTCTCAATTTTCAGCCACGTTCATCTTGGGCAACCTGGCCCAGGGGTTGTTTCCCACGAGAAGGAGCACACGGAGAAGCCAGTGGAGAACAAAACCCTAGATTCTTCTGGGGAGAAGGTGGGTGACAAAGTGGACGGGCTGTATAAAATCCCACATAAGTCAACAAGCCTCAACTCGCTTAAGGAAAAGAAACACAAGAAAAAACCTTTCCAAGTTCTGAATCTTATAGCAACTCCCCTTCAGGGAAGTGAAGTTATTCATCCTTGAAAACCAAGAAGGTAAATGTCTCCAGAAGGCTCTTCACAACTGGCGGTGCCGATGTACAAGACCACGAATGTGACACGGATCCCAGTGTAAAACTGGAGACCTCCAGGGGCGCCTGGGTGGCTCACTTGGTTGAGCGGCTGACTCTTGCTTTCGGCTCAGGTCATGATCTCAGGGTCCTGGGATGGAGCCCTGTGTCAGGCTCCGTGCTGAGCGGGGAGTCTGCTTGAGATTCTCTCTCCCTCTCCTTCTGTCCCTCCCCCTGCTCATGCTCTCACTGTCTCTCTCTCTCAAATAAATAAAATCTTTCTTTTTTTTTTTTTTAAATAAAAAAAGTGGAGCCTTCCAGGGGATGTGCTGGGTGGAAGGAGGAAACGCGCCTCATAGGTCCCTCTGCCCTGGTGCCCTCCCCCCAGAGCTGACTAGCAGTAGTGAAATAGTAAAAAAGGAGACCCTGCAGGCATCCCCTTTCCCTAGAAAACAATAGAAACGATGGTTACTGCTGCCTGCAGACCTACTGTGTGCCAGGTAACCTGCTGAGGCTCTCTCACACCCCAAGTAACCAACAATGTCTCTGACAGAAATGAAATTACACAAGTAAGTTTAAAGAGCAACCAAAAACAAAGAAAAGAAAGCATCAGGCTGCAATAAGGAGAAAGAGCAATCCTATGCAGATGTGCCCTGCACAGGGGCTGTCTTACAGGAGCCCCCTCCACGGAAGAGGAAACGGGCTCTGAGAAGTTCACAGACGTACAAAATTGAACCCCGCAGCTGAGATTCGAGCCCAGTTCCATCCAATGGCAGAGGTCTGTCTACAAGCTGGTGATACCTTTGTGCTTCTCTAAAAAAACCCTCTTCTCTACAGTAACCACCAACCAGTCCAGTTGGGCGGGGTGCTTCCAAACAGGGTTTGGACTCTAGGAGAGACTGGCAAGGCCAGACTTTACTAATACTCAAGAGCCATAAGGCCAAAAATTCAGAAGAGTCAGCCTTGGGGGTGGGCAGCTCTCTTTTAACAGAGCCCCATGGGGTGAGAAGCTCATAAATGAGCACCCATCCTCAGAGGCCTCCCCGGGCCATGGGGACCCCCACCCCTGGCTCTCCTTGGTCAGCCATTTTGCGCATATAAATCATCAGGACCAGGCAAGACTGTGGGTGGTTCTGTGAACCCGTTCCTGTCCCTGGAGACAAAATACAAAGACCCCACACTTCCATTCATGAACTACCCACGTCACCAGCTCCTGCGCAGGGCCGCCTGAAGACCAGGAGCCCTGCAGTCAGTCTTCAGGGCTGTGAGGTCCCCGCAGCCCCGGCAGGACAGCAGGGGGCAGTGTTGTCAGGAGCAAGCTGGCCAGAGCCACAGCCCCCACCCTCCCGGGGCGGGGGGGGGGGGGCCCTGACCGGAGCCTGATGGCAGCCCTGGGCACCTCTCTGGCTGCTGCGGCCTCAGGAGTAAAGACAGATCGCCCAGGCCCACGCCCGCACAGGCTTCTCCACTCACCCCGAATTTGCAGGCATCAGCTGTGGCCTCCTTCCCGCAAAGCCTGCACCCCGGAGGGCCTCACTGCTTACCCCGGGTGGCTGGGAAGTCTCGTCCACACCCACGGCCCAGAGGCACGTAAATGAACACACACTGAGATTCAGAACACAAAGTGTGTGCACCCGCACAGACCGCCATTCATTAAAGGCCTGTGGCAGCCGGCCAAATTATAAATAGCCCGGCTCATTTTTAAGATGACCAGCTCTTCAGCAAAGTTCTCTGGCCTTTAGCAGCGGTGTGAGCCCAGCCTCCTCTTAACCTCTTTTAGCTAAATGCTCGACAGAGAAACCAGTTCTGACCCCGCCAGGCTAGCAAAGCACAGTCACGCCACACACACACACACACACACACCCCATAACAAACCCCAGCCACGACTGTCTGATAAGCAGGATCTGATTGATGCTAAGCCCAGAGATACAGGGTCCAAAGAGGTCTCCAAGTCACAGGAATGACAAACACAAAGCTGTTTAAAAAGGAATGAGGGGCACGGCTTCTTACGCCCCAGCAAATGCACGGCGGCGAGACTCAGCTGGCTATCAGGCTCACTTCTCAGACCTCCATTAGCGTGTGGGGTGCCCATCACCACCTCTTCAGCTCACAGTTCAGAACAGTCCCTGCCTCCCCAGCCTTCCAAGCACAGTTGAAACTGCCTCGCATGGCTTCTAGGTCGAGAATGCCAAGGGGTGATAGTAGGTTGAAATAACCACCTACCTCCGGGGAGACCAGAGCTATCTGCAAACAGCTCACCCTCGGCACAAGCCATTACCAAGAAGGTCCTACTGGTCCTGCATCCTGGCTTCCCAGACCCCCGCCCGGTCCCACCCCTAGCAACACAGGCACAAGTCTGCAAAGCAGCTTGAAGGACGGGAGGAGTATGGAGTGATCTTCATTGACCCACATTTATGGTATCAAGCATGCTAGGGTCCCTTTACCTGCTCTCTTAGTATTATGCACTAAATGTATATGTCCCCCTAAAGTCCTGTGTCGAAGCCGTACTCCCACAATGGGATGGTATCTGGAGGTAGGGCCTTGGCAGGTCGTCAGGTTCAGATGAGGCCATGAGGGTGGAGCTCCTGTGATGGGACTAGGGTCCTTGTAAGAATAAGAGACGGCCGCTCCCTCTCCACTATGTGAGGGCACATCAAAAAGGTAGCTGTCTGCAAGCCAGAAAGAGGTTTCTCACCAGAACCTGACTATGCACCCTGACCTCAAAATTCCAGTCTTCACAACTGTGAGAAATACATTTCCGTTGGTTAAGCCACCAGCCTATGGCATTTTGTTATGGCAACAAAGTACCACACTAAGACAGGGAGAAGGCTCCAGTTTTTCTTCATTGTTTCAAATTCTCTCTCTCCCGCCCTCGAAGACTAACCCAGACTTTGGCCATCCCCTAAGAATCCTGGAAATGTGTTGACTCATCAGAGTCTTAGGAAATGCCCCAAATCTGGGCCTTCTCCTACACAGTGAGCTCCTTCAGGAAAGGACCATCTCCCCCGTGCCTGGTACACAACCTGGAAAAGCCACCCTGGATTTATGAATGAAAGTCACCTCTTCAAGGTAGGTCTTTGTGGTGCTGATGAGAAAGGCTTAGGTTGGCTTAACTCTTTTCCCCAAAATTGGATAATCTGTATCATCAGCCAACGAGGTGCTTCTGCAAGGACTCCCCATGTCCTGAGTCAGGCTAGGCCGGAGCGAGACTAGAAAATCCCACAAACCACACTGAGTGCGAATCCTCCTCCAGACCTACAAACACCTCTCGCCTCCACTCTGTAAAATCCCACACACCACACAGGTCTGGTCAGAGCAACCACAGGTTGCCGGAAAAGCCGGGACCTGCCCAGCATCGGCAACAGGACAAGGGCTGTGCCTCAAATTACATGTCAGGAAATGGACGCCTAATGTCAGCTAATCAACACTGACAACTAATGGACACCTACTGTCTACTTCAACAAGCCTCAAGTGGCTCGGCTACACAGACTTACAACCCAATTCTCTCTCATGGAAAAGCTAAAATTCTCAGGCCCCAGGGTCTCCGACACCAGGGCTTTTCCTGGTGGCAATCTGCCTCTGTTCTCCCCAACCCTCTGATTAAACCCCTCACCTCAACCCTAAAATGCTGTTGTTTTTAATTCCTTAGGGGTAGCATTTTGTTTTCTTAACTGAACTGTAGCTTTCAAAATAGTCCTGACCTTCCTGTTCCCCACCCCCCTGTCACCGAGCAACAGAAATTAAATTGATTCCCGCTATCAGAGCCCTGCATCTCAGTGATTATGCCCAGCGACCAGAAAAGTCCGCTTTCTGCTCCATCCCATGAACAGGAACCCTGTTGCTAAATCCAACCCCACAGGCTCAGGAAGGAGGTGATGGGGGAAGAGGGGGTAACTAAGTGGCACAGGTAACAATTTATGGCCCCCTAGTCACTGTGGTCTTATCTCTGCGGCCAGCCCCTTCTGAGAAATGGTGCCCGTTACTAAACCCCCTGGGAGGGCTGCCTCCCTCCCCCGGGGGACTCAGCCGTTTGGGACAGGTGGCCCAGCCGGGGAGCAGGGAGCGGAAAGATTGCTGTGGAGAGCCCATCCTGCCCTTGGCCAGACCCTCCTCTCCTCGGCATGGTGCCATACAGGCGTCCTGGCTCAAACTGCCTCTTCTGGCTAACAAGAGGGGGAGGTCGAGGCTGCAGTGAAGAAGTGAAGGCCCGCAGCCTCAGAGAGGTCGTCCTGTGACCACCCACTCCGGAGTAGGCCCCCCTCTCTTCTCGGAGAAGACACTATGCTTTCCCTGCAAAGGACCCATGGCAATTCATAGCTGTGTATCTGTTTAATGTCACTGTGCCCCACTAGACTGGCCCCATGAGGGCCAGACCATGACTGTCTTCTTCCCCACAGTATCAGGCACTCAATAAATATTTACTGAATAAATAAGTAGGAAAAAACCCCACTTTACTGCAGGCTACGAGAAACAGGACATTAACTTATTTTTGGTGGGGCCTCTTTGGGAATTGTTTGGTCCACACTGCCACGCAAAGGATAGAGTATTCGAACTTACAGGGTTCTTTTTTTTTTCCCCTTTCCTCATACCTCTCATTATTTTTGCCTAGGTCACATGCCAGAAAAATATTTCCCTGCCCCATACTGAAAAGAAGACAGAGCCAAGGACAAAAGTTTCTAAGTCTTACTGCAATGAACGCTGGAATTCTACCTGGCAAGCCATGAAAGCATCCTCTTCTTCCTCTCCCCAGTCCCTTGTGCACCTCCCCACCCCCCCCCCAAGTTCAATTCCCAGTTCATTCCACTGCCCTACCACGATCACCAGGAATGTCAGTCCCACTGCTGAGCCCCTCCCTGAGCTGGAATTCCTGACTTGAGTCTGTTATTGGCGTGTAACAGGTTCGGCTCATCGAATCATCTGTCTGATGTCCCAGGAGCAAAAGCCAAGAAGCTTCATTTATTTATTTCTACCACATTTTGTTCCGAAAGGGATTGGAGGTATCCTACCAAAATATCTACGGCACGATCAAAATAAATGAAGCACTGAGTGAAGAGGGGAAATAAAATAAATCTAAAAGTAAGATTACTGCCCAAAAGTAGACATCATAATCGATCAAGGCATTCCCGAGACAGGAGATGCGAAAGCCTCCTTTCCTGAGCCACATCCTCGATGGGAAGATGGGAACTATTTGCGCTGATATTCAACAGACACTTTATCCACCCTACGAGTGTCTGGGCCTGGCCTTGGGACTCATCAACAACGCACACACCAGGCTCCAGGCTGCTGTCCTTGAGTCCCGTGTCAAGCGCTCTCAGTTGGGGAGAGGAGAGTTGCTGGGGTCAACCCAGGAGAAGGGACAGAAAGGGTAGGGGAAACGTTTCCTTCTAAAACCTGAGCATGTCAGCACTCATCCTCTGCTTGCAAAATAAACCTTCTCTGACCTTGGACAGGACTGGATGCTCTCCTTGGCCTTTCCAATTCTAAAACTTTTACGATCTTATGATTCACGGTTGTCATACTCCCAGGAATGGTTTTGTTGGAACAGCATGGCACTCGGTAATCTCTCACTTCCATGCAAGCCTGGGCCCAGCTGCCAATCCTGTGTGCTCTCATGCCCATGCCTCCTGGTTACGGGGGGCTGCCCAGACGCGGGGGCTCCTCTGTCCCAGGCTCCTGAATCTCTCAACTTCCATTCCCACACCCGCCAACCCCCAGTTTAGCAGAGCAAAGCCCATGCCGGACCTCCCCCCACACCCCCCACAGCGGGGCACCCAGTTTTCTTTCATCCATACGTTTCGGAGAACCCAACACGGAACACAAGTGCAATGGTTTTTCCCACAAAATCTGTGGATGTATATCCCTCCTTCTATAATCTGTTCCGCGTCCTATCCTAACAGGAAATATTTACTGAGTACATATTCGTGAATTTTCTCATTTAATCCTTAGCACCGAGGCAGTTAACTATTATTCTTCCCATCTGACATACAGATCACCACGATGACACTCAGCGAGGTCCAGGTGCCTGCTCAAGGCCACACCAGGATTCCATACCTGCTTCATCTCATTCCAAAGCTCTTAACCACACTGCTCTGCAGAGTGGTACCTGCTTTTACAGTCCATTAGGAATTTTCCCCAATTTTAATTGCTTCATCACTCAGTTACACAGTTTTCAGACATGCACTCATTTCAAGAGCTATGCTCCCACGTGCAGCACTGTGGTGCAGGAAAGCAGATGTGGGTTTCATGGTCCCGCAGACCTGAGCTGCACTCCTGATTCAAGGTCCCCCAACCTCCCAGAGTTCCAGTTTCCCTGCGTAGAGGGGAGCTAACAGGCCCCTGGGGCTCCTCAGGTCACAACCTGGTTATCACAGGAGTGTGGCAATTCCTGGACAGATAAACATTTTTCTAAGAGGAATGAATGTATCCCCTGCGCTTCTGAAAATCCACATAAAACACGGATCGATCACTCAGTCCCATTTGAAGAGCAATGACTCCATCACCCATGCCACAGGGCATTCCAAAGGAGCTGGAGGGGAGACAGCACAGCCCTTAGGCTCTCCCTGGCTGGGGAGGCCCCTTTAACACATGGGAACAATTTTCTAATTAAGTGGTGTATTGACTTCAAGTGCAAGAACAGCTCAGGTGAAGAAGACAGTGAACGCGAGGTCCACAAAGAAAGAATGGCACTGGGCCATCGAGGCCAGATCAACTTTGGTGCCCCAGATCCCCACTATCCAGCCTCTACACAACAGTCTGAGTGACATTTAAAAATGCGGATCATGTCATCTGTATGCTTAAAACCTCTCAAAGGCTTTCCATGGCTCTTTGAATGGAAGTCACACTTCTTTACATGGCTCGCAAGGCTCTGTATCATCTCTCTGCCTCTTCTCCCACTCTCCGGGCTCCATCACACCTCAGCCCTGTCATAGGGCCTTTGCACCGCGAGTTTCCTCTGCCAGGACCAACTTCCCCCAGATCTGCACACATCCGGCTCCCTCCTTCATACAGGTCTCGGCTTCAAAGCCAGCTTCTGAGACAATCCTTCCCTGACCACTCCACCACAAGGAACCCCGAGCACTCTCTCTTCCACAACCCAACATTATTTTCTTCATTGCAAAGGGCACTACCCAATAATCCCGTTGTTCATTTGCGTGTCATCCGAAGGCCTTCCCTCCGACCTTCCACTGAAATGTATATTCTGCGAAAGCAAGAACCTCATCCATCTGACAAGGGCCAGTGCCGAACATGGCACTTGGCATAGAGCAGACTCTCAATAAAACTTTATTCAGAGAGGAGGGGACGACAGGGATGAACAACAGTACAGGCAAAGGATGCGAGTGCAGGTGAGAAGGACACACAAAGAAGACATGCTCCTTTGCAGCTGATCAACTCCAAAGGCAGACGCCGGGGAATCCTCACCAGCAAGATTTCCAGGCAGAGTTCTCACTGGGGAAGAGCATGAGGCAGGCCAGGCGGGGGGTGGGTGTGGGTGGGGGGGTGGCTGTGTACATGAAAAATCCCTATACAGAACTGGGGGACCTGCTTGCAAAACCCAGTCTGCCCAATGCATTCGTTTCCAGGGGCTGATAAAGCACTGCAAACGGGGTGGGAGGGCTTCACGCCCAAGAAAATGTATTCTCTCATTGCTCTGGAGGCCAGAAGTCTAAGATCACAATGTCAGTGGGCTGGTTCCTTCTGAGGCTCTAGGGAGAATCTGTCCCATGCTCCCTCTGAGCTTCCAGTGTCTATCCTCTGCGTCTAAATTCCCCTCTTCTTATAAGGCCATCAGTCAACGCATTAGGAACCACTCTGAACCAGTAGGATCTCATGTGAACTAATTACATCTGCAAAGACCCTATTTCCAAAGAAGGTTGCATTCTGAGGTTCCAGGGGACACGAATTCTGAAGGAGACACTATTCAGCCCAGCACACCCACCGACTCAGTGTGTGATCTTGGAGAAGCTACCAAAGCGTCTGAGCCTCCCTTTCCCCATCATTCCCCCACTGGTCTCAGATCCACCCTGAGGGAGGTGGGTGCCTCGGTCACGGTGCCCGTCCATCGAAAGGGCCCGCCCACAGGAGCAGAGCTGAGAGGATGGCAGATCGCCATGGCCGGAAGCAGGGGGCCACTGCAGGCTGGGGAGCAGACTGTCCAGCGAAAACAGGATTTAAGGAAGGCGAGCGCAAGACAGATTAGAGCAGGAAGGAATGAGGCAACAAGAAGCAGAAGTGGTTCAGCCTCGCCTGGACGGGGAGGGAGACAAGGGGTGGACACAGAGCCACTTAGCAGATAAACATCAGCCTCAAGAATGAGTCAGGAAGAGCCGTCAGTAACACCACTGTTCTCCCAGACAGGAATTCAGAGCAGGAGACGAGATTGGAGTGGGTGAGGTCCGTCTGAGGAGGGTGGAGCATGAGATGGAACTGGAACATTCGAATGGGGGTGTCCGACAGGAGGGGTGCAGGGGTCAGGTGGGGGGAGGGCTGGGCTGCAGCTGTAGGTGGAAACTGGAGAGGGAGAGGGATGGCAGCTGAGGCCATGGGCACATAGGGGTTGAGGGCTGAGCAGTGTGGAAGATGGGGCCAAGGGCAAGGACAAGGCCCAGCGAGCATCTCATCCCAAAGACAGACTGCCTGATTCCACACAGGAGCAGTGCTCCCGACCCCTGGATGTGACTGTCTCCACCTGAACCCGACTCTAATGCTAGGAACAACTGGGAAAACACGGACAGCAACCGGAGAAAGACTACATCCCAGGAACAGTGCAGGGAAGAGAGCAGGGCAGGGGAAAAGGGCCCGAGCCTGCCACCACTCCGGGGCCCCACACACCCTCTCTGTCCCCGATGAGGAAACTAAGATCCCTCTCGATACTGGAACCAGGACTGTCATCCACCAGAGCCACATTAAGTGCCTGGTAATTCAATAATTCAATTAAGAAAGCTCAATTAAAAAAAAACTATTTAATGTAAGGGTTATGAAGTGCGACACAATTCAGGGTGATTAATAGTTACAATTAAAGGCTGAATGTGTTGAGGGGAGAAAGGCACGGCTTCACGGAAACACGGTTGTGCTCCATGGGACACGGCAAGTCACTCACATGGACTGGGGGAAGTCTTCTCTCCACATTCCACATCCCAGTCCAGGGCCCACCAAAGTCTGTGCTCCAACGGAAGGCCTTGTGTACAGAATCACCTGCCATATTCACCCAGGTACAGCAGAACACTACTGGGGGCAGAGGGCCAAGTGGGGTCCCTCCCAGCCTCCCCAACAAATCAGAGCTTGTTTGCCACAGAGCCGGAACAAGGCCCACTCTGACCTGTGGTTCCCATCATCTTTCCACTGCAATCAAGTCTTCCAGAAGGTGGTAAAGGTCAGACAAGAAATGGGATTGGTCAGCCGAGAGGGGACGGTTGAGTTCTGAGAAACTTCAGGAAACAGCAAGGGGTTCTTGTGGCATCTCTGCCTTCTTGTGTCAGGGAGAGCCTCACTCCTGGACCACAGGCACTTTTGGCCTCCAGTAACCCAGTAGAGGGTGCATGAAAGGATGGGCCACACCAATTGTGCTATACCACACCTGGCTTCTTGCTCCTGCTGCTGCCTCTACCTGTCCATTTGAAGGCAGATGTGATACCCGCAATGTAGCACTCGGTATGAGGCCACCTGTGACCCACTTCACTAAGGGGCTGCCCTAGCCAGGCTGCCAGCTCAGCCCTACGTAGCAGGTGCCAGGCCACATCCTACACGGTGGCCATTGCCAACCACAGCGCTCTAATTTCTGGGCTCTGGAGGGGCCTGGCTCGGAGCGTCGGGGGGAAGAAAGGGCTGACCCCTCATGTGCAGGCTGGGCCCCCAGGCTGAGAGTCTGTGCCAGTTTTAAGAAGGCTGGGCCTTGGAGGGATTCATTCTTCAAGGCAGGGTGTCACAATGGAGAAATGGGTTGGAGACACTTGAACTAGGAAGCAGTAATGAGTTGCTTATGTAAGTATTAGTATGAACCTTCTGAACTGATCAGAGATGGACTTCCCCTTCTGATGGACTGTTCTCTGGTGCACACATCTGGGGCCCAGTCAGGACAACCTGCTGATTAGAAACCAAAGCTCCGCAGCTACAAGATGCCCACGGTCAAGGAAGAGGCCCCATGCAAAACGGGGCGCACAAAAGGATAAGTGTCATCTGGCGCTGGGAATCTCACGGATTTCAATCTTTTGCGCTTCCATTTACGAAGACTGGTTACATTATGGTATCATGGAGAGCAACTGCACTGGGTAAGTGGGCAAAGCCTTCAGGCTCTGGTTGACCAAAGTTAGCTGGAACTTTCCATAAAGGTATGGCCTTTCTGTAAAGGTATCAGGCATGCTAAAATACTGATGGCTTGGTGAGAAATCAACATTTACTGAGCATCTCTGAGCATCTCGTCTGTACCAAGAGCTGTGACAGGGATTTCGTATAAATGCTCTCTTTGTGGTCTGACCACCACCATTATCCTCACTTTTCAAAGGGAGGCACCTCGGTTCGAAGGAATCAGGTAACTCAGTCCCACGTGCCACAAGTACTGGGTCCCAACTCCAGTCTGCTGACTTTGGTGTGAGTTCTAACAGGGCTGAGGAAGAGAATAAAGCAAGCCAGGCCCAGGACTGTCGAAAGTGATGTGCCTGGGTTGACACTGCCCCCCCCCACCCGCTTGGTGGTGCACTCACTTCTACCAGGCCTTCCAGCTTACCATCCTCCAGTTAACCAACAGGGGAGAGGACAGGTATCAGTTACCATACGCTGTGGAATTGCTTTCAGCAACTGGGAGCCTTTTATCTCTAACAGTAGAATAACACACATGGTTTTCAGTCAAAGGCTTTACAGAAAAAGGCACAGCAAATGGAGTTTCCTTTTGTTCGTGGTTCTTGAAGGAGCATTCTCCTGCTCTTGGAATGATAACCACGGCCAAATTCAGGAAGGAGAAGTAGGCAGGACAGTCAAGCCAGACCCTTAAACTGCTAATGCCCCTTTACCTTCATGACCAGAGAACCAGGGCCGCCTCCTGCTCTCTACTCTGACCCCTCTGTCCAACCACCACTATGGCCCTGCCCCACGTCCTCTATTTGCCCCTTGGGTGAGGGGATGGGTCACAGTCTCAACCCTCAGGGCCGTCAGCACACAGACCATGGAAAGGTGGTGAGTGGGTGTTCAGTGCCTTTCAGCCCTGAGGGGCAGACAAACAGATGGATTCTGCTGAGTGCAGCCCCAGAGTCTCTCACATGGCCAGATTTTGGGGTGGGGAGGGAAGAGCTGGAATAAGAAAAAATCAATCCAATGGAAACAACGCCATTGTCTTGAGGGGTGCATGTATTAAGTGAAGACTTCTGAGTGAACGAATGAACAGACAGTTGCCCTGGATCGATAACACATTTTCAACCCCAGTGTGCCAGACAGGTGGGGTACAAAGAAGAAACCACCATACCAGCCCTTGAGGTGAATGCCCACAGGGACAGCATCAACACTGTCATTACTAAGACTACGGAGAACCACACAAGAAGAGAAAGACAGTGAACTTGGATCTGGCTGCAAAAAATATTTAAAAGCAATACTAATTAATTATAATCACTGATGTGAACTGTTTGCCATTCATGCCTAATTACTGTGCAGCAAAATGATGGTGTTTACCATTAAAAGCACATCACGTTAACTTTGGGGTGAGTTTCTTTTGGTGGCAACAGAATTCCCAATGAATGGGCAAATGTGTAGATACTTTTATTCACGGGCGTCTGCTAACCACCTCCAGATACTGGAGAGAGTCCTGTTCTTATAAATAATAATGCAAGTATGATTTAAATTAACATCGTCCTGAGCAGTGTGCATGTGAGGGCCTCTACAGAGGACGTACAGGTAGCTCTCTCCTTTAAGACTCCCAACCCTACAATAAGGTAAGAGTTCTACTATATGTATCACCATTTTATAGAGAACTTCACTTGCCTAAGGTCACAGAGCTGGGAAGTGATGACGTAAAGAGCTGGCAGCCAGGTCCAGTATCCACATTCATCACAAGTATGACAACTACAGAGCAAATGTGCAGGAAACAAGTCCCAAAGAGTGCACCCCAAAATGCTAACAGTGGCTAGCTCTCAAGTAAGGGGACTATCAATTCTTCCTTTTGCTTAGCTGTATTTGCATAATTCAAAAAAATTCATAATGAATTACTGGAGGGCTTACTGTTTGATTGGTTGGTTGATTAAGGACTACAGCCCCACTAGCTACAACTTTCCCTATCCAGAAGCCAAATCAGTGGTGGGGAGGTGGGAGTCCAGGCATTCAGGGCATGCAAAACCAACCCTTGCTGGTCAGCTAGACCAACCTTCTATGTGCTACAGAAGCCCTTGCTGCTATCTGGCCCTAACAGATGGTCCTCACTTCATCACAGCCTCCCTGGATGCCGGGTGAGTGGATGGAAGCTCTAGAAAACATTCAGCCGGGAAGGACAGTGGCAGCAGGAACCACTTACGATCGGCACCAAGCACGCCCTGCGAGAATGCCTTTCCCAGAGTCTGACAACACACTATCAGCTTTCCTTCCTCTTACTAGGAGGACACAACCACTGAAGTTAATCTCTTAGACACAGAAGAGCAAAAAGCTTCCAAAATTGGAGCCAGCCTCTTTCCCCAGTGATCTGAGAGCAATGCTGTATACCTAGCGACAGCGGAATAAGACGGAAACGCAGGGCTACTTCCCAACAGCCCAGGTGCCAACGAGAAGGTCCCACCCCACTGCATCCGGGTCTACCCTGGTTAAACTGATCCGGGAAGGGCTGCTCCCCACCTTAGGGAGAGCCAGATATGCGGAGAGAGATCTGGATGACATCACGGGCAAGAGCTAGGCCTAAGGCATTGTGTTTAGGTGGGAGTTTCCCCTTCTGGACACTGAGGCTCCAATGCCGGCTCAGTGTCCCGCCCACAGAATGAGCCATGACTGACCTGCAAATACATACTGAATGGCAAGTACGATCTTACCTAGGAGAGTGGAGGGCGCTCAAAATCAGAGTAGGAAGCACTGACGTAACTCAGGATGCTTGCCTCGGGAAACAGGTGCTGTGGTGGGCGTGGAGGAAAAAGGGATCTCCTAATTGTGCTGACACAACTAAGCTTTGTGAAAAAGCAGATGAGACAGGACATTCAAAATTAGGAGGCCTTGGTTTGAGACCCTGCTATTTGCCATCCAATTAATTTTTGTGTGCTCCTCGAAGAGCGAGTGAGTGCCCTTCTTCTAAATATGGAAACAGGTAACCAATGCTTCCAGCCCTAGCTGTGCATTAGGGCTTTTAAAAACAGATGCCCAGCCCCCAGCCCAGTCCTATCATCTAATTCCCAGAGATGGGTCTAATCCTATTTTTTAAACGTTCTTTAAGTAACTCTGATGCACAGTCAAATTTGAGAACCACTGACATATATATATATAGCAAGCCAATGACATATATATATACTTTTACACATATAAAAATATAACTATATTTATATAACTATATCTATCTATATTAAAACACCATTCAAAATACATTACGTGCACCGTTTTTCTAATGCAAAGCTCAAAAAGACAAAATAAGGAACTATGTGCTCATTAAGTAGGGAAGCAGATTTTTACTCCTGGAAAGTTCTTCCTTAAAACATTAAAAATCAGTCTAGGGGTGCCTGGGTGGCACAGCGGTTAAGCGTCTGCGTTCGGCTCAGGGCGTGATCCTGGCATTCTGGGATCGAGCCCCACATCAGGCTCCTCTGCTATGAGCCTGCTTCTTCCTCTCCCACCCCCTGCTTGTGTTCCCTCTCTCGCTGGCTGTCTCTATCTCTGCCAAATAAATAAATAAAATCTTCCAAAAAAATAAAATAAAAAATAAAAATAAATAAAAATAAAATGGAAGTTGATGCCTTGGGAGGTTGTGAGAGATATCTAATAAATTTGCCAGGAAAACTGCAGAAGAGATTCCCATACGTACTGAATGGACAGGTTGGACCAAGTCACTTTTTGATTCAATGCATTAATAATTAATGATCCCATAACATTTATTTATCCCCACTTTGTGTTGGACACTTTAACTTACGTTGCCTCGCTTAATCCTTAGAACCACACGGTGAGGAAGGTGGTTACATACCTTTCACCCATCAGGAAGACAGAAGCTGGGTCCGCATCACACCCTCCCCCTACCCCCGCCAGGCTGGTTTCCTCCCATCCAAGGGAGGTCCTCATATCATCTCCTTGCCTTGCTCATGCCAGTCCCACTGAAGAGAAGAAAACCAGCGCTTCTCTCCATCAGGACCCTGCAAAGCAATCACAGTACCTTTCCTGGATCCCCACCTCTGCCCTGGTTGAGCTGTGGACGGAGACTTTAGAATTCAGGAGCCCTGGGCCCTGGGGACATCTGGTGCTCCTTGCTTTCCTGTTGGATGGAAAGAATCGGCTTCCTCTTAATCCTTTCCCCAAATACTTCTCCACCAGGCCATGCTTAACTAAACCTTCACTCCAGGACAGAAAAGCACACACCTCTACTGAAATCAGGGTTCTGTGGACTCTGAGCCTTTCTCTGCATTTTATCAAATGCAGATATAAAAGGTAACAAGATGAGAAATGCCCCGTGTGCGCTCCTCAGCCCCCTTACGGTCCTTCTGAGGCTGTCCCAAACCCCCTTCTGCTCTGTCTGTGGCTCCCGTGAGGGTGGGGACCCTGTCACAGTGCAGTCACCTCCACGCCTGGTATATCAAAAGCATTTGACAACTATTTTTTGAACAAAAGAAATAAATTAAAATAGGCAACCAATCAAAAACATGTCTACAATGGGGAGAAAACTGGACTCTCAGAGACCTGCCAATGTTAAAACTTTGTGATTAAAGGAAAGTAAAAAAACACACACTGGGCATCTACTGAGTGCAAGGCACTGTACCCAGGCCATGGGGAAACACAGGAAAGCCGCAGTCTGCAGTCACGGCTGAGCTGGAAGGCAAAGATAAACAGGTAACAAGCTGAATCTTTATCTTAAAGACCAATGCATCATTTAAATAACAATGGGAATGCTTTCACAAGGCAGGATGTAATTGCCAAATGTATTATATGAAGGGAAAAAGTCCCCATTCGTCTTCGTTATATCCCTTCTAGGACAAAACACGTATGAGGCTAGGAACAATGATCAAAAATCCACTGAAAATCACAACTGAACATACCCCACTGGAAAACATTTTATCTGCCGCCATTTTTGTTTCCCGATGACAACCTGAAACGTCACCTCCACTCTGGTCTGTCCTGAACCCCTCTCCTCCATGTATCACCCTTGGTCAAAGTAATGCAAGAATTCACAGACCATCTAGGAATGGAAAGGCAGTGCAAACCATTTAAAAGTCATGGTAAAACAGACGCCTCTACGATCTATTTTTTTAATGTTTCAAATGAGAAATTCCAGAGGTATGTAAATTTGGGGCACAAAATTCAGAGCACCGAAGCTCAGGATCACACTTATACCATCTTTCCCTGGTAGAGATGTAAATTAAGACAATCTCCATGGCGGGCGGGGGAGCAGTTTGGCAACAAATAGCAAATCGTAAAATGTATTATTATTTCCTTCCTGTAAATTCCTAAAAGCGGAATGGCTGGGTCAAAAGTAGAGAGCAAGCAGGACAGAAATGCATTCACAAGGGCAGTCCAGGCAGCACTGGTTGTATGACCCAGTAAAGACAATGACACAGAAAACAACCTTAATGTTCCTAACTAAGGGTCTGAGTAAATCAGTCACAGCACATCGATATCATAGAACCGAGGCAGGCATCAAATATGATCATAGAGAATACAGTGACATGGAGAGATGGCTCTGACACAGCGCCGAACAGGAAAAGCAGTCCGGAAAACAACACATTATACCCCATTCACAGACACGTGCACACAACCATAGGTTGACGTTTGTGCAGACCGAACTCTGGAAAGTTGCACCAAAACATGACTGCGGGTTATCTCAGGGCAATGAAATATGAAAGGAGTCTTCAGTTCTTTGTTCGTTCCTGTATTTAATTTCGCCTAGTATGCCTTTTGTTTTTAAACAAAATCATAACAGTGTTAAAAATAAATTTCCTTCGGGGCGCCTGGGGTGGCTCAGTCGTTAAGCGTCTGCCTTCGGCTCAGGGCGTGATCCTGGCGTTGTGGGATCGAGCCCCACATCAGGCTCCTCTGCTGTGAGCCTGCTTCTTCCTCTCCCACTCCCCCTGCTTGTGTTCCCGCTCTCGCTGGCTGTCTCTATCTCTGTCAAATAAATAAAATCTTTAAAAAAAATAAATAAATAAATAAATAAATAAATAAATAAATAATAAATTTCCTTCATTTACAGATCACCCAATCCAGTGCAAAGTGCTGCACTTGCCTCACTAATGAGCAGCTGACTCCCAGCTCTTCTTGTGGAATATTCCAGAACACCTCCTTGTGATCCAACTACAACCCCAGCTCTCCCCTCTTCAGGATGCGGAATGGGATTAGATGCGAGGGTCATGCAATTCCGCTACCACCGCCAGGGAAGAAATGTTTACAGGAGCCAGCAGTGATTTTCAAACCCTTGCAAGTGCTTCCTGAATCTTGCCCCACCTCCTGCAGGGCCGGTTCCTGCTGGATGACTAACCCTGCCCCAGGAAGGAAATCCGCCTAGCTAAAGATCAGGGCTTGGGCCTCATTAAATTGCAAAGATCAGGTGTGTCAGTTCCCAGGCACAGCCCCAGACACATCCTAGAGTCTCCCAGCAGGTTGGGGGGGGGGGAGGAGATATATGGCACTGAGACCAGAGGCAGCCTGGGGGGTGAGACAGAGCCGGCTGTCTCCCACTATCCCCCATGGGAAGTACCTCCATCCATATGGGAGGGTAGCCCGTGGAAAATAACACGGAAGTCTTCACCTCTGGAGCACACCAGGAGTCCCAGAACCTGAAGGTGGTGAGCCTCCCCCAGGTGATGTGTTACCAGATCCCAAGCCTCACACCATACGGACTCCAGGAAGCCAGGAGGCAGCTCTGCCTTCCCACTTCCAGAGTTGTGAAAAGTTTTCAAGGGATGCTCGAAAGCAGAATGGGAATGGAAAGAAGAAACTACAAGTCAGAGGCCCAAGGCACACAGAACTATCCATCACGCCCAGAGAAGCTAAGAGACTGGATCAAGAGCACAGAGCCACTGAGTAGAACTTCAAATGTATGTCTGACTTCAATCTTCCTCTCACAAAGCTACCTGCAGCATTGGAGGGACAGCATTTTTCTCCTCCTGAATCATTTAGTCCTCATTCTTTGGTCTGAAGAGTTTAATAGAAGACGGCTACCACAATGGCTTTCTTTCCACGTAAAAATGAGCTCTGAGAACATTCCGGAGAGTTCAGGGTTCACGTTGCCCCGAAGGATCTGTGAGAAGAACTGGCCCTCGACACAACCAGCTGGAACATCACAACGATTGCCCCTGCAGGAGATGTATATAATAAAAATTGAATGCTGCAGCATGAACTTCATACATACTTGTCCTCTTGGTTTATTCATCAGAAATAATTATCTGTGCTTGCTTTCACAAGAGCACATATTTTATAGGGTCCATTAAAATTTAATGGATTTTTAATAATATTGTAACTACCGCAAGAGAAAAACCGGAAAAAGCCACACCACATGTCTTTGCTGCAAGTGGTTTGGCTCTAGCACTCTAGAGGAAGAACGAACATGGTGTGGAGGGGCAGGCAGGGAAGGATGAGGAGATCTGATGAAGGCACGAGGGGATGGAGACCACACGGTGTCTGCTACGAAAAACTGCATAACTGATGCCTGGCACAGGAGTCCTGTGCTGGGGGAGGGAGGTGGAGGAACAGAAGATGCCAAGTTAACAAACTATCCTCAGTGGTCGATTCTGCTTGACTTGACCTGACTTTGGACAACCTGGGATCTAGTTCCGACACAGAAGGAAGCTAGTAATGGTCATGCGTAAAACAGACACTTCAATCGTGGAAAGTAACGGGTAGGTCCCTGCCAACAGGACACAACCCTAGGGCCAGAACAGATTCAAAATATCACTGAGTACAACTTTAGAGAAGGGATAGCCAAGGCCCAGAGAAGGTAAATGCTGCCCACGATCGCAAAAAGGACGAGCAGGTAGGTCTTTAAATCTCTGTATGGGGCTTTTCCTATTCGCTTGCATGGCCCTTAAAAGCCAATGCTGATGGCAAAGACAATGGCCTCCGGTCTTCAGTAATCTACTGCATTTCAACTTCCACACTGTTGACCATTTCTGAGAGCCATTATTTTCCATGAGTCACCCAATGGTTTTTATTTTGATATGTATTACAACAGTTCACTCTAGTTTAATTTTTCAAGGGTGAGTTTCCTCTCTCCCTTGAGGACTCAGACCCACGCATTTAAAGAACTCCTTACAGAGCCATGTCCTGTCCAGGGGTGCCTCGTAGAAAGCTCCCCTATGCTGTGCCCAGTGCAGCTGTCCAGGGCCTCCTCATGTGTCAAAAGCGCAGACACCAATATCTATTTCTGGCCGAGGAAAGAAACACGTGGTGTCCTGCCACCAATGATCCATCCACAGCCAGGCTGACTCACCCATTGTAAGCCCAATGCCAAAAATAACACCTTGCCAAAATTATGGTTCCTAATCTTTGACAAAGTAATATCCAAATTAAAATGAAAAAAGGCTGAAATGTCAAGTGATCATGGTGATTTATCTCGTACTGATTTATATAACGCGCTGCCTCTCGGATGGGCAGATTTTTCCATGACATCAATTCAGGCAGCAAGCAGGTTTAATGAAGACAATGACCACAGGAGAGTGAGCATGGGACTGGAGTGGGCTGGCCCTGGACTAGGAGCTTCCTTTGTCCCTCGGCCTCTGTGCTATTGAGCCCCTGAGCCTCATTTTCCTCACCGGTGACAATGGATGGCAGAATGCCCACCTGGCAGGGGTGGTGTAGGAATTATATATTTTTATATTAATAAAAGCAATCAGCGGAGTGGCTAGTACACAGCCAAGACCCAATGAATGACAGCTGCTGGGGCACCTGGGTGGTTCATTCGGTTAAGTGTCTGCCTCTGGCTCAGTTCATGGTCTCAGGGTCCTGGGAGCAAACCCCACATCAGGCTCCCTGCTCAGTGGGGAGCCTGCTTCTCCCTCTCCCTCTGCTGCTCCCCCTGCTTGTGCTTGCACTCTCTCGCTGTCTGTCAAATAAATAAATAAAATCTTTTTATTAAAAAAAAATGATAGTTGTCATTAGAAATACTTAGTGGGGCACCTGGGTGGCTCAGTCAGTTCAGTGTCTGCCTTTGGCTCAGGTCATGATCCCAGGGTCCTGGGATCGAGTCCCACATCAGGCTCTCTGCTCAGTTGGGAATCTGTTTCTCTCTCTGCCCCTCCCCCCTGCTCTTGCTCTCTCTCTCGCTCTGTCTCTCTCTCAAATAAATAAAATCTTTAAAAAGATACTTAGTATTTGCTATCTCTAAATATGATTGATAGTCAGTAGTTCCTTCCAGCTTTCAAATATAGAGCTCTAATAGTAAATATGTCTACTATTAAACAATATTAAATATTAAACCTCTGTGTAACAGGAAAGCCCAAAATATGGAACACTGTGGCAGTAACTGCCCAACAGGCCTCCCGATGCCATCTCACCAACTTGGGATTTTTATTTATTTTGTAGATTCCTTGTTTTAGTAGAAGCACATTGTGCCTCCTTAAAGGAAGTAGGAGGAGGAACAGAAGGAGGAATGCAGAAGGAGAGAAACAGAGGGGAAAGCCAATAGGAGTCTAGAAGGTTCTACATGTCCAGGCCTTGTCCCTCACTGCAACCACACCTTCCCATCCACTCACTGTCCCATAAAGGCCCTGAGCCTCCCACATGACCCATGTCCACCCCCTGCCTGGACACACGAGTGGAGATACCAAGTCAGAGTAATCACATGACCTCTCCATGTCCAGAGGCACTCCGACAGAAGGTGAGAAGGACCGCCTCGGGGCCATGAAGTGAGGACATTAAAAGCGTTGATGTAACTAAAACACATTAACCTGGAGAGGAAGCCAGGCTGTAAGCTGCAGCCCCACCGACATCATAAAAGTAAAGAGGCCTCAGTAATGGAACCAGTGTTACAGCCGCTGATATAAATTATACCTCAGAACAGGGGTGAAGGGGGTGGGATGTAAAAATGGAACAAGTTCAAACTTCTTTTATTGTAATAGTCTCCAGTTGAGCATAATCACCAAAGCTATAGTGCGATACGATTGCCAAAACGAGACAAACATCTGTGAGGTGGATTCATCTCAGAGGGGGGGCCGACAGCCTGTTATCATTAAAGCCGAACTGCAGGCCGCCTTGTTACTGCGTTCGCGGAGGCAATTGTACCAGATGTTGGCAACTATCTTCAGATAGATGACAGGCACCTGCTGTGGAGGAAATTTAGCTCCTCGTTGGCCTCTCTGATTTGGGGGGCAGGGAGGGAGGGGCAAGAAGAAGGGGCCCTTCCAGATACCCCACGGCGAGGCAGTGACCCAAAGTGACCAGGACGGGAGGTGAAGCTCGCCAGATGGGGGCCCGCCCACCCACTCCCACTCAGCTCCTGGTGCCAACGACCCAGGAAGGGTCCACGAGGTGCTGGAGGGAAGATGGAGAAATTGGGAAGGCCTCTCATCCAGGCGGGAGAAGCACCAAGCTCTGCACATTCAACTCCCCTCAGCAGGTTGCTCTTGGTAACGGTCTCCGAGTCTCTTCAAGAGATCCTAAATTTGAAACATGGCTATGGACATTAATCACCATTAAAAGGCAAACAGGCAATTTTCAAACCATGTCATGCTGACTCAGATGGAGACAAAGGCTCGGGAAGGGGGGAGAGCGGGGGCGAGAGAGATAAATACCACCCATGCCACCATGGACAAATAAAAATCATGAGAGCCCATAATTCATTTTCCAGAGTGCCCTGAGCATCAGCCACTAGTTATTTGGCAGAAATGATTTGCTCTAAAGGCAGCAGGGCCGACCCAGGCCTACCTTGCTGAGGGGTACTCTAGCAGAAAGACACGGATAAAATGCAACCGCAGACATCCCAGGAAATGCAACCTGACCCCTTCTCGGCCGAGGGTGGTCAACAGAACCACCCAGAGCCTCCACAGATGGGTTCAGTCCTGGAGGGCCGACGTCCTGCTGACGACATAAAGTCAAATCATGTTTGCCTTTGTCAAAATGTTTTAATGAGGCCTCTCAGCTGGCTCTGGGGATTATTTCTGAACACATGGTGATTCTCCTTCCTCTTGGATAATCAAAGTTGAACCAGACACCTTGTACTTGACTCATTCCTGCCATGGTTGCTGAGGCAAGAGCACCGAATCCTGACAACTGCCCTCCGAGAGGCAGCAGCTGGGCCTCAGTGGCACCGGCAGGCCAGCCAGGCCCTGGGGTGCCCTGGGAGATGGAACCCAGGTCCCAATGTTACTCTTGAACTTCAGTTTCCTCCTCTGCGAAAGGGTCTCCAACACCCCTTCCACGTCTACATGGCTTGGAGCGACAACTGGTCTAGTCACAGCCAAAGAAATTTCAACGGCTTGGTCCGGCTAGTTGAAAAATGTAACAGGCATGTTAAATCTGAGTTTTCTACCTCTACTAGTAGCCCAGGTTGGGCTTACTCTCATACTTAGCCACAAAACAAAATGAAACATGCCTCTTCAGCCTGTAATTAAGGTTGTTTTCATTTCCTTAACCAATAAGAACTTCTTTGCTCTGTTAAAAAAAACAGCAACCCACACTTCAAAGTTCCTAAGACAGAAATGACAAATTTTCAGAGAAACACTTACTAGAGAATACAGAAATCAAGGCATCAATTTAATTTCACACTCTACCTGCCTTGGAATAATTTGTGTAAATTACATTTCATACCAAGAACCTCAGCCCACGTGACCACAATGGAGAAATAAGCAGCTTGCATCAAATTGAGTTTTTCAGGTATAAGTATATAGCTCTTTTTAGTATGTGAATGTTTAGCTGAAATTTCAAAGCAGGTTTTATATGAAAATTTCCAAGTGTTAATTTCCACATTTTCATCGACACGTCAATGTCACTGGGTTTTTACAGAGCTAAGGAGTGCAAATTAATCTGCATGGATCTGGTTTTTTTCTTCTCTTAGAAAAATAATTATAACCAAACTCTCAGATCACGGGCGTGAGTTAGCAGAGTAAAGGATCCGCTCTGTGACGCTGCACACAAGTTTCCATTTTGACCTTCCACATTCAGGAATGTGGTTGGACAAGTGGTGCGAGATGAGCAGGGCTTTGCACCTGTGTTCTCAGATGGGCTCCTCTAGCCTGTGGCTGTCACAGCCACACGGAGCACTGAGCAGCGGCACCCACCGCCCATGAAAAAGCAAGACCCCAGGATCACTCCTTGCCTGTCCGCCATAACATTTCTTGTATGTCTACCCTCTCTGACTGGCCACATATTTGCAGCTCCTTAATATGAAGACTTGGATTTTCTAAATGGACGGGAGGGTTGGCATGAGACAACACAACGTACCTTTCTGATGCACGTCTATACTGAAAGGGCCATTCTTCAAAAGGAGTATCCATGTGCCCCCCAAATCAGTTTATGACAAATTAAAAATATCCACTGTCATACGGAATCTGTGAGACTCAAGTTAGAGACTGGGAATGCCTACAGCAGGAGACAGCAACTTAGGGCCCACAGGCCCAATCCGGCCCACTGCCTGTTTTTGTAAATAAAGTTTTATTGGAATACAGCCAACACTCACTCATTTACATGTGTCTGTGGCTGCTTTTGTGCTACAATAGCAGAACTGAGTAGCTGGGACAGAGGCCATATGGCCCACAGATTCTAAAATATTTACTATCTGGCCCTTTACAGTTTGTCAACCCCTCTTCTACATATGCATGGTACTGGGAAGGAGAATATGAATAAGAATGATCATATGACTATGATCTCTTGAGAATGGAAGGGCTCAACACATATAAAAATGGTATTTTGTTGTTGTTGCCTTAAAAAAAAAAGTATCTAGAATGAGCACACTTGATTTGGAACACTTTATACAAACTTTCCCTCCAAAGGTTACAAGCTATGGGTTTTGCAGAAAGCCACTAACTTCAACTATCATTTTGTCCTAGGTGCATCTGAGGGGTCACCTTTGTCAATTTCCTTGGGCTGCCAAATCCATTCACCAGCAGGGCCCAGGTTAAATGCATCTGGGAAGCAATAATGAGGCTGAACATAACTGAGGCAGCCTGACTAATGCTCTCTGAGGTTCTCCACTGAACAAACAGTGTCCACTGCCCCACCCACAGGTCAAACAAACTCTCTTGGCTTGTAGTTGCTGGTGGGGTCGGGGGATAAGATATCAGAGAGGAACTGCAAACTTGGCAAGAAGAAGAGAGACTTTGAAATCCCAAGGCATATCCTCAGCAGTTAATATATTTGGGCAAGGAGAATGCAGACATCTGATTTGAACTCTGCCTCCCCCTCTGCTCTCCAGCTGATGAGAAAGTCAAACTCGCTATTTCAAGGTCTCTTGACGTGAGTATTCTCCATTTGTTCCTTTCCAAAGTGGGCACAGTTAGGGCTGCTCTTTCCAGGGGCAAGACACACGGTGAGCTCCTCCCTAGTCTCCATGCCAACTCTGATAGAACCCAGAAAGTCTGCCAAGTCTCACCCTTTCCAGGTCAACACTCGGGTTGGTGCTGAGGCAAATGTTAAGACATAAACCACCTTCAAAGGCTGTTGTGGGGAACAGGCAAGACGGCAGATGTGAAAGCATGGGAGGCACAGAGGAGGAGCTCCTAGCAGCCACCCACCCCCCCACCCATCGGTGATGGCTGGCAGGCTCCCAGCCTCCCCTCGCTGCACTGCAGTTCTCTTTACTGGCATCTCTACTCCTTGCCTCTACTCCCCTCGTGGGCAGGGACCCTGCCTCGCTGATCTCTATGAACCCGGCGTGGTGTGTAATACCCAGCAAGCACTCAAGATTTGGGTTACTGAACGTCTGGATGGCCGGACAAGCAACACCACCTCAGGTGAGCAAGCAAGGACCATCCATCTTGGGACTTTTCAGTAACGGCTGATGGAGACCTCTTTCCTCCCCTCTGGCTGGCTCCACGGTCCCCAGACAGCCGCGGCTTCGAGTTCTTAGGGCTCCTGAGTGCATGTCCCCAGCCCTGCAGGAACTCCACCCCCCCAACGTGAAGCTCTCCCTGAGTACAGGCCTGGGGGCAGAGGAGTTACAGTGAAGGGACTGAGAGGAATCGGAGTAGAGCACCCCTCACAAGGCGACCCAAAAGTGAGAAGCCCCTCAAGGGAGTGATGTTCAATTAAATACAACCAGACATGCCCTTGTTGAGAAGGGATGTTACAAACAGACGGCACTAGAAAAATCCCAGTCCACGAGAAGGCAGACATTTTTATCAAACAGGCCCTTTGAAATAACTTGCAAATGAATTACGGCAGCTACTTCCTATGGGAGGGGAAATTATTTTAGGCGGCTTTCCAGTCCCATGTGCTGCTTTAATCTGAGTCATATACAAGAAATATTTATTGAGGGTGGAAGTCTCCCCATAGGTGTGTGTTTTTTTATTTATTTATTTATTTATTTATTTATTTATTTATTTTATTTGACAGAGATAGAGACAGCCAGAGAGAGGGAACACAAGCAGAGGGAGTGGGAGAGGAAGAAGCAGGCTCATAGCAGAGGAGCCTGATGTGGGGCTCGATCCCACAACGCCAGGATCACGCCCTGAGCCGAAGGCAGACGCTTAACCGCTGTGCCACCCAGGCGCCCCTCCCCATAGGTGTGTTTTAAGTGCAGGACGCGCTGGAGCGCTCCAGTTAGCTCTATAAAGCTGCCTTAAAAGAACATTTTTAATGCGCTGTCTCATTTGCTTTAAACTGATTTCTCATTGCAAACAAACAAACCCCCTGCAAATATCTGCTTCCCTGCACCCACGGCCTCTGCTGCCAGGCATGCACCGAGTACTGGGGGATGCCGCCATTAAGATGGTGGTGTTCAATAGAAACTTGGCATTTATCATGGCGAGAGCATTATCTTCTCAACAGAAGCTGACAATTTGTCCTATTCCTCCCTTGAGAGAATCCAGTAAGATCGCATTTGCTTCCCCTGCCTGCTGTTTCTCCTACTACAACATTTCTTTGCCTAGAAAGAAAATATTGTGACTCCTTGCCATATTCACTTCATTAGCATAAGAGGAAAAAAAGCCAAATCCTCCCATTGGCCTCCCCCAACAGTAGCTCCAGCTGGGCTACATCTAGCAGGATCTTAGATGCAGGACTTCTGTGGTTCTGGATCTATCACAGAACTGACGGTAACAGGGGCACGGGAGCAAAGACGGGGAGGGGCCAAAAACAAGTCCCTTAGAAACTCCACATCATCCATTCAGCACACAGGAAGGGCACTGTGCAGATGACTGTAGAGAGTTTATAGGAGGGGGTGAACCTGGTGGAGGTCAGCAGTTTGGGACTTTAGATACACAGGGGGTGTGTCTGTGTGTGTGAGGAGAGGAGGAATGAATGTGGGCAGGGGACCCTGTTACTCAACACCCATGAGACAGACACAGGGGAAACTTGTCTCCTTTTATTCTCACAGCCCCCCTGTAAATATAATTGTATCCCCACTGCAAGGACAAGAAATGAGGCTCAAAAGAGCAAAATCACTAGCCCAAGATCACAATGCTAGCAGCCAATGGCGGCATCCAGATTCAAGCTCAGGTCTACTTGAGTCCGAAGTCCAGAATCATTCAACTCCATCCCACATAACATTTCCCAAGAGCCTGGCAATAAAATGCCAGTGGCATCCCTCTGTTCTTTCGAGAGGGAAAAAATGTACCCACAAACGAGTTCTCTCTGTCCACAGCCAGATTTACCAGCATCAGAGATGTTTGTGCTTTGGCTTAACGTTGTTGGACCTGTTTTTACTGCCCAGCCTGGATGATCACAGAATAGGTCTGGGGAAGCAGCTGCCCAGAGCCCACCTCGTGTCCCCACCCCAAGGGGATCCACGCACCTCTGTGCCAAGACGAATCCCACCCCAGGCCTACTTGCTACGTCCCCCTCAGCAGCCCCACTGATTTTCTAAGCCTAAAGACAGAAAGAAGAGCAGGGGAGACAGTGAGACATGAAAAGATATACCCCATTCTTACCCTCCTCTCATTCGTCCCTTTGCCAGGACAGCCGTGTCTACCCCCTACACTAAGACCCACCTGAGAAGTTACCTGCTCTGTACAAGGCCGTGCTGGCCAGCTCCAAACTGCCCAGGTAGTCCCTTAATTCTATTAAACTTTTACTGCAGGGTAGAAATAGCTCATTTAGGGGCACCTGGCTGGCTCAGTCAATAGAGCATGCAACTCTTGATCTCAGGGTTGTGAGTTTGAGCCCCACACTGGATGTAAAGATTACTTAAAAATAAAATCTTTAAGGGGTGCCTGGCTGGCTTAATCGGTGGCGCATATGACTCTTGACCTTGGGGTTGTAGGTTCAGGCCCCATGTTGGGTGTAGAGATTGCTTAAAAATAAAATCCTTAAAGGATATAAAATAAAATAAAATCTTAAAAAAAAAAGAAAGAAAGAAAGAAACAGCTCATTTATCTCAGGTTCAGGGGAATGATAGGTTCCATGTAAAGAAATGCTCCAGTAATTGAATATACTCTCTTAAAGCCTCATTTTTAAAAAGAAAAATCGTAATTTTACCATTTGAATCTCCTTCTCCAATGACTAGCACAGCTCTGCCTTCTGACACAGAGGGCCCATTCATTCTGTCACTGTTTGCTGAGCACCAATTACTCCACAGGCGCTGGGACAGTCCTGGTGCTACGCAGTGAGTAAACAGATCCCGCTCCACCTTGGCGGAACTGACAGTCTACTCGGGGCAACGAGCGTTGGACTTTTCTCTTGATACACCAAGATTCCCGTTATGGGTTCTCCCAGCTCTTGGTCTGTTTGCTTTATGAGACAATCTGTAATTACCTTTATTATTTACTTGTTTGCTCTTGGCTGGTCTTCCCCAACCCCATCCTAAAACTCAAGCCACAGGCAAGCAGGGATCTTGTCTGTTTGGTTCCCTGATGCACCCCTGGGTCCTAGCTCAGTGCCTGGCATCCGGAAGAGAACCAAGATCTGGTGAATGAATCAATGAACAATGAATGATGCATGAGGCTGTAGACAAGACGTCTTCAGGACCTAATGAGGAAAGATGGCTATTTCCCTGCATTAAATGATCCCACAATGCGGTACTTCTAAAGATCTAAGTCTTTTTGTTTTTATAGGGTTTCCCCCCCTCCTCTTTACACTGAGCTTATAAACATTTTCCCAACCCTTAATAATTGCTATAAATTCAAAACTAGAAAAACAAGCTTATTAGAATCACAGGAAAGGGAAAGAAAACTTAAATGAGGATGTAAAAAGCTCTCACAAAAGGCTAAATAAACTCAATAAACAGGTCAGTGGATCAATATATATAAATATATTTTGATAAACATCAGCGATATTAGGACAATTTCCAGACACTATCTCCTAACCCCCACCACATACACACAAAAGTTAATTATTCAAACAAGTTTAAAGAGCTCAGCTAGTAGGTTCCAACCCAAAGAATTCTCTTTTGGCCCATGTCAGTTCAACATCTTCCATCAAAGCCCGAGCAACTCGAGGTTAATTCCACACTCCGGAAGCACCAGGGTAGCAGGAATGAACTGGAGGTACGTGCCGCAAACAATCACAACGCACTGAATCTTCATCTTTAGGCGGAGAGGATCCAGGAAAGACTTTGCAATGTGTGTTATCCCCAAGGTGGGTGGGCCCACTGAGTGGTAAGCCCACCCAGAGGACAGATGGGAAAGATGGAAGAGCCCGTGGCCTGCACGTGCGTGCACGCACACACACCAAAGTCAGGGCTACTGCTGGACAGGACGGGAGAGGCAAAACCTGGGTCTCAGAGGACAAAAACTACAGCAGCTGGTATTTCTAATATTTATTGGGCACGTGCTCGGTTTCTAGCAGAAAGCTAAGAATTTATGATATAGGTATTAGTTCACTTATTATTTTAAAGATTTATTTATTTTATTTTGAGAGAGAGAGAGACAGCACAAGCGGGAGAGGCAGAGGGAGAGGAAGAGAAAATACCAAGCAGATTCTGCACTGACCGCATGGAGTGCAACGACGGGCCCAATCCCATGACCCTGAGGTCACAACCTGAGCTGAAACCAAGAGTCGGTGGCTCAGTCAACTGCGCCAGCCAGGTGTCCCTATGTATTCATTTAATCATCATGTCAATCCTATGGGATAAGTACCATCCTTATTTCCATTCTACAGATAAACAAACAAACAGAAGTTAAATGACCCCCCCAAGGTTACAGAGCTAATGAATAGGTAAGCTGAATCTGGTATCAGACAGTCCGAGTATAAAAATTTCATGCCAGGCAATAAGCTAAACCACGGGGTCGGCAACTGTGGCTGAGGGCCAAACCCAGCAGCCTTCTGGTTTTTGTAAATAAAGTTTTATTGGAACACAGCCACAACCATTTGTTTTCATACTGTCTATGGCTGCTGTCATTCACGCTACAGTGGCAGAGTTGAATGGCTGAGAGAGACCATCTGGGCCACAAAACCGAAAATAGTTATTATCTGGCCCTTTACAGAAAAAGTATGCCAACCCCTACGCTAAACAGTAGTAATTCTCAATGTTTCTACCCAAGTACTCCTAATGGTCAAGTAAATTATGGGACAACCCAGAATGACTGGGGACAGGGGCTAATGCCGCCAGCAGTTCTCCTGAAATGTCTCCAAGTCTCATGGTTTTTTCAAACACAATTATGCAAATTTTACATTCTGTGCCATAATATTTCTTCTAATATAATATGCCGAAAACAAACAACCATAAAGTCATCACTTCCTGAAAGAGGTGCCACCGTACCCTACAGCATGGCGCGCTGCCGGTCCTGGCACTCCAGCCACCTGAGGGTGCGGCCCCTGCGTGAGCAGCTCAGGTGGGAGAGCAGACAGCAGGACCTCCACACCTCGGCCCTACTGCGATCCCAAGGATGGTCCTGGGTGGGTCACTTACACTCTCCCAGCGCACCTCTCCTAACTTGAAACGGAGATTGCCCTCCTCACACCCCGGGGCTGTTTGGACAGAGACAAGTCAAAAGACACTTAAAAGCTGTCAGCAAACAGGAATCTCTGAATCCAAACACAGATGCCAACTTAGTTGGAAGGAAGAGCTATGACACCAAAAAGCCCTCCTTTTTTGCTACTAAAACACTTTATCGGGGCACCTGGGTGGCTCAGTTGGTTAAGCGTCTGCCTTCAGCTCAGGTCATGGTCCTGGGATCAAACCCCTCATTGGGCTCCCTATTCAGTGGGAGTCTCCTTCTCCCGCTGGCTTGTGTTCTCTCTCTCAAATAAATAAATAAAACCTAAAAAAAAATACATCAATAAAGGAAATGGGGTAGTCTTTATTTTTAAAAGATAAAAATCAAACAAACGTGTTTCCATATTAGAGAATCGGCCAAGTCCCTCACCAGGTCCTCCAGCACACCTCTGCCTGGTGTTCACCCGACCCTCTACCATTCCCTAAGACAGCTGAGAATGAGATCGGGAAGGCCACCTCTGGTCAGCCCATACTCTTATGTTCCCTAAAGTGAAAAGCCTCCTAAATTGTTTTGTTTTTTCCCAAATACTAACAGTCTGCAAACAATAAGCAAGTCTGAAAACATTTACCTCTCCTGCCAATCCTAAAAGACGGTTAGCAACCTCAATGACCAAAATCTCTGATTTACAACTAATCCAATTGTGCAAATTGCATCTTCTACTACAGACCACCTAAAAACGACTTCCGGTAAACAAACCACTCTGCTGGGTTTCTCAATCGAATTAAATCCTCATTTTGCTCTTTAACTACAAGGAACTCACTTTTTGAGACACGGGGCAGAATTTTTTTATTTTCAAGAGATGTCGAAATAATCCCCAAGTAGGAGCTCAAATAGGAGCCCAAAGGGTCCTACCCTACCAGCCGTCCCTTGCCCCAGGTCTGCAGGTCTGTCTGTCTGTCTTGCCTTCCACAGGCTGCTTGCTCCCTTACCACTTACTGGCTGGTGGAAGCGCAGGTCCTGTGTCCTCCTGCCCCCAGTGGTTGAGTGCAATCAGGAAGGCAGACTGTAAAATGGGTCTGTATTCTGGAACACACAGGAAGGAATATTTAAATCTCCCTGGAGGTGGTCCAAGAAGGTTTCATCCCCTTTAGGAGTTGCAGCCCAAGTTATCTCTAATTTCCCCACCTCCTGTTTATTAAGGGTGACCTACTCATTCTGGTCTGTATGCCCAGAGCTCCTGGAAACTCCTCAGTCCTAGGCAAAGCAGGACAGCTGTTCACCCTACCCTTAATCCAGCCCTGCTCTTCTCCCCACAATCAGGAATCCGTCAATACTATTCATTGTTTGCCCGCAGTGCGCTGCCTCCCGCCCCCCACCCCTCACTGGCAACAAGTAATCACCCAACTCTTCCCGGCAAAGGCCCCTCCACCCAGATTCTTCCATCCTGGAGACGTCCTCCTCACACAAACGCCCCACAAAGAAGAAGGAACCATCACCAGGGTGGCGGAAGGTATGTGTACTCAGAGCGAAACAAATCCCACTTTGCCAGGGACTCGACTCTAGGAGGACAGCACCAAGTGGAGAAAAATGGAAACGCGATATACAAATGCAATCTATCAAATCTCCTATTTATTTTATGCAAAGTTTTCCTGGTGCTTATTAATGCCAGCTTTCCTTCTACCATTTAATCTCTGCTTCCATTTCATTCTCGGAGGCCTGTGATTATTCTAATTCAGCATTTGGATGACTTCATTTCCGCTCAAGTACACCCAGGTCAACTTGGATAGAAAAGAAAGAGGAGGAGAAGAAAAATAATCAGCTAAAAGCTATTAAATATCAGCCGTGTGCCTCATGATTGGTTTTAAAGGCAGTGGTGAGGTTAGTAACAGTCAGAAACTCAACCCTTCTGCCTCTTCCTGCATATTAACATTTTTCTGGGGCTCTCACTCTTATGGCTTCGAATGTAAATAAAGCCCCGATTGGCAGCCCACTTTAAGCTAATTCACAAATACCGAATCTGAATATACAGAGCTGTAAAAATTTAGAGGGTGGTAACTTGACAGATCCGGCCCTTCTACAGAGAGACTAATTCTCAGAGGACAAAAGAAGGAGGGGGGGTGGAAAGGAGAAGAAAAAGAAAGAAAAGAAAAGCATACACGACCCATGTAATGGGGTATCCAATTGACCGGGTGGGGGGTGGGCAGGAATCTCCATATCAATGTTCACTCCACCAAACAATGGAATTCCATTTCTATGCCAAGTCTCAATGAACTGAGCTTTCTCTTCCGTAAGAAGCACTCCTTGCACCCACTGGCACAAGCTTGAACCACGATTTCTCAGACACTTGCAGTTCCCACTGAAGTAAGTCCAGGGGGGAGAAAGGCGTTCTTTCTCATGCTAACAACTCCATTGTAAGTGACGACTGCAGAGGCTGCCAGGAGGGCTCTGAGAAGGTGAGCTGGTGGAAGTGCTTAACACCCCTTCCCCATCAACCCTCCCAGGCTCATTAACTCCTTCCTGCCCAGGGCCTCCCCTGTCCTGGGCCTTCCACTTCTAGGTCCCCTAGAAAAATGGAATTAAGCTCCACCATCCTGGGAAAGCACAGTTCTACAGATATGCCAGAAAGTTCGGGCCTGGTTCCTCTACGTACTACGCATGTGAAGCATGGAATTCGATTAGCATCATCTCAAAGTTTTCCCAGCTTGCTACCCAGAAGGCATCCTGCTTTGCTATTTGTATATTTTAAAACACTGTTAACAGAGCAATAATAATGTCTGATGCATTTGCCCAACAACAGCTGGCTATATTTTATACACTAAAAAGGAAATGTGAAGTTTTCCTAGAAACCTGGTACTTCAGGAGCCCCTTTTTTTTAAGCAAGAGAAAAGAAAAGAAAAACAAAAAGAAAGGAAAAGAAAAGAAAAAAACCACAAAGATAGGATTTAGAAGTTAGATTGTGAGGTTGGAGTGCTCAATTAATTTCGAACTCGCCTCACTCTGCTGGCTGCAGCAGAAATTGGTCTATGGAGGAAACAGTTCACTGGGAAAACACAACGTTGTTTTGTTGGGTAGGAGGGCTCACCTGCAATGCCCAAGGATCACATTACTTGTGGGTACTGCTTGTTTGCTTGTGCCACCTGGCCTAGGAAGCTGAGGCAGGCCGATGAGGAAGGTTCTCCTGCTGGCTAACTGGGGCTCTTTGCACACAGCAGCTTGGCCAGGGGTCAGAGGGCAAATAAAGTCCCCTCCCCCGTATGACACACTTCCGAAGGGAGAGACTGACACAAACCAGACAGAGAATTAATAAAACATGAGGACAGTGTTGGCCTTGTTCTGGGTTATTACAGGAAGAAAATTGAACACAAAAGTAGCCTTCAGCATGGCCAGTCAGGGAGGGGAGAGCAACGGGGGCCCTTCCTGGTCCACACCACAGTTGTAACTCAAGAAGGTCTGAGGAACATCAAGGCTCTCCAGAGCAAAGGCGAGCAGAGGACAGGCGAGGTGTGGACACGCTGGCCACTTTCCAGTCAGTCCACCTGGACAAACCACTTCAGAAGACAAACGCCTCCTGGGAGCTTTGGTGCCCACAAAGGACAGCCAGGGACTTTTGTTTTCCAGGCCTGGTCTGAGTGAACCACACACCGTGTGGAGCTCCATTTATCTACAACACACATTTGGAAGTGATAAAACATTACCTCAGAATCACAGTCCACCGTCAGGAACATGGTGAAGTTGCTTATTTTTTTTCTCCCGAATCTGTTGCCTTTCAAATTTCAAAGGCTTTCTAAGATTTTCTTCCTCTCCTCACACATGCAGTATCAAAAGGACTATCTGAGCAGTGGCCATGACCACCCCACCTGCACACAAAACCCGGAGCGAGGAAAGCATCTGTGTCAAACACCTCCTTCGAGCGCGCCCTCCGACCATCCCTCACACAGGTGGGAGAAATGAAAAGACCCCACCATGTTAAAAAGCCAATTCATTCTTGTTTTCAATTTTTTTTTTCTCCAAAAGCTTTCAAGCACCATTCTCTGTAGCTCAAGGTCACTTTTAGAGGCCCACACACACCCCACTCTAACAAAAGGACTCATTTCCACAGGGCTCCCCTTTGATGGGACCTAAAGAGCTCTAACTCTCTAAACCCGTTTCCATGAAGGCCTCTCCTCTTGCCCTCCACCACAGCGAGGGGCTGGCCCAGGAAGGGGTTAAAGCCCTCATGTCAAACCGCAAACTCGGGCACTGGCCCAGAAGGGACATGGGAACCAGGGCAGCCGAGTGATAAAGGCCGGATTGTAGCAGCCCACTGAATTGGAAATGACTTGTAGGCCTAATGAAACAGAACTTTGGCAGTAAAACAGAATGAAAGGAATGAGACAATAAAAGGCTGGAACAAAGGGTGCAGAGTCGTTTCAGCTTAGCAAAATAAGCTCACTTTGTTGGTGGGGAAAGCCAAAGCCGATTAGGATAAACCAACGACTGAGCGTAAGTCTTCCAAACTAATTACACAGTTCACCATGTGAAGTATAATTGGAAGCCTCCAGATGCGGGCTGCTTTGCTTTCACAGGAGTTCTATAAAGTGAGAATTACCTAGTGGGCTCGGCACTGAGCAGCCCTATCATCGAGGTGAACAGCTGAAAGGTGCAGAACTGCTCCATCCGGGACGAAGCCGAGAATTCATTAAGTTTAAAGTTTAAAGGCCTCTTTTTGATCTCCAAAATCCTGTAAGTGAGAATTTAAGGAACCGGTACTTGAAGGAGGGGCCAAAAGGGGAGAAGGGGGAAACCCACGCACATGGATCTTCTTTGATCCCAGTGCTTTTTAATTACCAAGCTGGGCTCTTCCGGATGGGGATGGCTATGCGGGGAGCAGGGTGGCGAACCCTCCGATCGATTGTCTGGGTCTGTACGTGCCTATCGAGAGCATCGTTCACGTGCCATTTTCTGGAATGGCCTACATACATCATTCCTGGACGTATGAAAATCGTGAGCACAGATAACGTCCACTAGGAAACCTGACGCAGTGAAATAAATTACTGTACATCAACATTCTTGACAAATGAACAAAACCCGCTCCCTCGGAGTATAGGGCTGCTTCGTGGTAAAGTAGGAGATGAGGTTTTTATAAAAGGCAGAAAGAGGCTAGATGGTACAAAAATGAATGACTGCTTGGGCTCTCCCCAGCATGGGCTTGTGTGACCTCGGACAACTCATGACCTTGCTCCACATCAGTCTGGGCATCTACATGATAGATTCTCCACCTATCTTGCTTGACAGCCTTGAGAATCAGATTTTAAAATGCTTCAAAAAGCTTAGCACAAAGCACACATCCCTCAAAGTCAGAAACATCAACTCTTAGCAAAAGAATCATTGTAGTAAAGTCTGAACTTCACAAAGTCGGAGTCTTCATTAATTTAGATCTGGCACATGTAATAAGGAGTTGGAAATACTCTACAGATCCCTGGATCTTACTCACAGGATGAAGATTCTGGTTTATAAATAGCAGCTTTTTCCAAATAGAGAATCCCTTCACTGTTCCTGCATCTTGCAGTCCAGAAATTAACTCTACCACAGTTACGACTGTTTCACTTATTATACCATGCTCATTACGATTGATAATATCTTGTTTTGGTTACAGTCTATGGATACCGTAGATAGCTACCTGTATCTAATTCATTTATCCACTTATGTATGCTTAATTTTTTTTAGGATTTTATTTATTTATTTGAGTGAGAGAGAGACCATGCAGGAGCAGGGGGAGGGGCAGAGGGAGAGAGAGAAGCAGACTACCTGCTCAGCAGGGAGCCCAATGCAGGGCAATCCCAGGACCCTGGGATCATGACCTGAGCTGAAGGCAGACACCCAACCAACTGAGCCACCCAGGTGCTCCTATATATTTAAACACACTTTCTAGATTATTGAGTTTTCAAGCTTGAAACCAACCCTAGGAAAAAACTAGTCCAGGGGTTGGCAAATTATGGCCCACAGGACCAATGTGGCCCACCACCTGTATTTATAAATAAAGTTTTATTGGAACACAGCCACATCCAATTATGGATTGGCCATAGCTGCTTCCTCCATACAAAAGCAGAAGTAAATAGTTGTGACAGAGACCATATGCTCCCCAAAGCCAAAAATATTTACTATCTGATCCTTTACAACTTTTCCAACTCCCTCCCTTAGAGGAGAAACCGAGGCCAGGAAAGAAACGGCCTGTAAAGGTGTCACAGTGGGGTCACTGCACAGTCACGCCCAGCATAAGGGCCTGGAATACTTTTACCTTACCTTCCTCTAATCACAGCGTCAGAACAGCTACCCAGGGGGCAAGGATGACCATCCAAGTTAGCAAAATCCTTAGGCCAATGGCCACACTTCATAAGCTCATCTTAAATATAAACAAGTAATGACATCCCTCACCAGGGGGGTGGGGGTAAGTTTCTGGGAGGAAGGTGGGAGAAAAGCACAAAAGGGTTTACGAACCTCCAATTTGAGTTATTTAAAGCTCTCGGTGTGTCACTCTGCACCCACTCCACTTACAGTAATGACATATTTAAACTCTCTTAGCTCAGCCCCATGATAGCAGTCTTACCCATCTTGATTGCCACCTGAAATAAACAGTTGAAGCAGCTGCCACCTCAGGCACGATGGGAAGAGGGAGAGGAGAGAGGAATGACAGCGAGGGAAACCTAAAGTGCGGATGGCAAGCCCCGAATGGAGGCTTGGAAGGATGGAAAGTTCTGGATGTGGAGGAGAAGGAGGTAGGGTGTGAATTCTGGCTGTTATCCTGCCTTACCTGGGTGACATTCCTTGAGACTTAACCTCCCTGACCCTTATTGCTCACCTCTGTCAAAGGGTTGGATGACACCAAAATCCACCGTGCAGATGAAATGAGGTGACTTATGTCCAGCTCTCAGCACTGTCCCCAGCCCGTGGAGGGACACAGTCTCTTCCTTTCTTTTGCATCCTCCCCAACCTAAGCCCATTCTGTGGATCAATCCAAGGTTGGAACAGGTTCTGTTATCAGACAAGCCTGGAGGGGAAGTCTGCATTCAGTTCTACGTTTCGGGGGTGACCCTGAGTCAAAGACTCAATCCCGCCTACACTCCATTTAACAAGCTACAAAGTGGGCAGTACCCCCACTATCCTCCCAGGGAAGAATTAAATAAGATAATAAAGTCAATGGCCTAACCCAGGACCCAACACAGTATGTACTCACTAATAAAATTCCACCTTGCTAATTTGCCATTAACCACTAAAAAGGGCCCCAAACAACTTTACAGATGGGAATGTGCACAAGTATGTGAGTCTACTTGACACAAGTGTGTGTGTGTTTGGTCTTCTTCAACCAGAATATAAACTACTGAAGGGTAGAGTCAGTTTGTTGATTTGCCATTAGGTTGACTCACTGCCTTAAGGCTCAGCAACATGGTCTCCTCTCTTTTGATCGCTCTGGATCCACATGAATTACCAGAATCCCAAAAGGTGGTGGGCCCTGCCCAAGGGGGCATGAACGTAACACCAGCCACCAGCACAAGGAGGAATAAGCCCCTCTTAAGACAGACCCAGATAATGCACAGAGCACGTGTATGAAACAAGCTACTAAAACAGGAGCGTAGAAAGTGTTATGGCTTTGATATATTCAAAAGCTTCCTTCGTCCTTTAATAAAACACCTGATGAGTTTACACATCCTGCTGGAATCTACAAATATTACTGCTAAATTAACCGAGCAGCTTCAGATGCAGCGCGGGCCCCGCCAGGGAAGATGGTCTGTGAACGCCTCCCTGACAAGAGGACAACTGTTCTCAGGGCAGGGACGGTCGCAGCCGAGGGCCCAGCCAAAGCCTGCAGAGCTTCCCACTGCTGGCATACTGGTCCCAACTGTAAGTGTTAATGAAAAAGACAGAGAGACAGAAAGAAAGTGAGAAAGGGAAAACGAGAGAGAGAGAAGCCCGGGGGTGGGAGCGCAGAGGTGCGGGAGGTACCAGCCTGTCTGGAATACTCTCACAGCCCAACTTCCCTGACACCCACAAAGAGGCCCATGAGATGCCAGTTTATGGCTCAAAAAAGAAATCCCACCTCACGTTTGCAAACACTGCTCCTGGCCTTGTTTGAGAGGCAGAACCGCAGCAAAGGGGCGCACACTCCCCAGCCTTCCATTAGACAAGCTGGACCTGTCGCATTTCATTATTTCCAGTCTCTCCCCACAGGCAGGGTGGGGCTGGGCAGTGGACCAATCCCCCCTGGTGCTTTCAATGAGTCTTGAAGAGAAGTATATGGTCACCAAAGTACTCAGCTATTCTGCCAAACCGGCCAGAATGATGGGCCCCCAACTGGTAATGCAAGACGGTGCCATGGGGACAGTGTCTTTCCTAAGCGACTGGAAGGGCAGTTAAGTGCCATTCTGAATACCAAGCTGGGCTGGAGGAGCCTGGTTTCTCTTTGTGGCACATCTCCCATCCATGCAAAAACTGATGATGACCAGAGATGGGAAAAATCTCCATCTTGAAGCTAAATAGTGACCGCGGCCCTCATCCCAGACAGTAGCTCACAACTGGACACACCTGGGGACGAGGTCCGAGCCACCCATCACCTTGAGCAAACAAATAAAAGCACAGAACCTTCACACAGGTCAGTAGGCAGCAGTGCCTGGTACCACCCAGGGCAAGCATAACAGCCATCACGGCGGGGGCGGGGGGGGGCGGACATGAGTGACAAAGGTTAGAAGAGGCGCAGTGTCTTCTCCCCCTCTGCCGTATCAGCCCTCCGGCAGCAGGGACGCAGACCTGTGCAAGGGAGACCGTCGCACACCTGGACTCCCAAGACAACCTCCACAGCGACTCAAAGATGTGGGAAGCAGATGGCCAGTGCAGCCACTCAGCTGCCAGCCTCCCGGGACATGGCAGCCAGGAGAGAGGGTAGCACACAAAGCCAGCAAGGCCAGGCTCCCCCACAGGTTGCCATGTCGGAGCCCAGGGACCATGCGGCCATCAGAGGAACGCTACTTTCCAAGGCACCCGCTCCCCCACCAGCTACAGAGAGGCTGAATTAAGCATATCGCCCATGGTTGCATAGCCTTTCTGTCAATCTGCTGACTCTGTCTGTAACCTACACACTCTCACACTCCTGTCCCTGGCTGATTGGGGGGTATTCTGCATTGCTCCCAGCCTGGTCCAGCAACAGAGCCCAGGGGATCATTTTACTTCTGTCTCACACACATTCTGACAGGTACAGGCCCAGCATCTTTCCCGAGTCTCCTTGGGCATCTGACAGGGGAAGGCTCAGCAGCAAAGGACCCCAGGGAGCCTCCTCTCTTCATGCATCTTCCAGAAAGGCACAGAATGAAGCCCAGCACCGACTCACAGGCCTCTAACAGCTTCTGCGGGAGCTCCGGTGTCTCGTGAGTCACAGCCCCGCATCCCTCCCCAGCCGCTGCCACCACCAGCTCCCAGCCCAGGCCCCACGTGGCCAGCAAAACCACACCGAAAGGCCACTCTGTCTGCTCCTACAGGCACGTGGGGCCCCATGCCGACCACACACCGGACTCTTCCATGTCAGCTCCTGACAGATTTCACTTAAATCTTGACGGCCAAGTTCAAGGACAAGGTTCCTGAGGACGCAGCTGTGGCAAAGGGAGGGGCCGCTGCGGCAGCCAGCCCCACGCACCACTTACCTTGCCGAACTGCTCGAAGTACTGCTTCACATCTTCCACCACCGTGTTTGCGGATAATCCGCCTACAAATATTTTCTTTGTTCTTGTGACCATCTGCAAGAAATGACAGGAGGAGGCCGAGGGTTAACCAGGTTATCTGAAGCAATGCGCGCTAAAATGCTGAAACAAGCCACTCTCCACGTTCCTCTAGGAAGGCAATTGTAGATAAATTCAAGCTGTACAGCACGGGCCCTTTAGACACCTCAGAATGCTGGAGACAGCCACGCGGGGCATCTCAGGCCTTCAGGCCACAACCCATAAGCTTGAGTTTCATACAGACACAGAGGAGACTTCAGAACCTCTAAGCCATCATACACAGCTTCATTCTGATTTCTAGCACAAAGAGAAAAGTGGCACATCACAGCTATTTTAAACCTAAGAGATGTGAACATAACAGAATTATGTGCATAAAAACCTGCTGTCCAGAAGGTACCACAAAATTTGTCAATAAGAAACTCACACGTCATTCAAACATATGGGTGGGCTGTCTACACCGAGTTGTTCTGGGTGCCGGTTCATGTCTGCCAACAAGACAGACACTGACCCCGCGCACAGGGGCCACTCTCCAAGCTTGGTCCTCGTTCTCTTTCCCCTCTTGATTCATCATTATTTGCCCTGATTCACCCTACACTCAGTCAAGCCCAGCTAAGCCCCAGGTATCCACCCCTTTGTCCATACAAGTCCTTCTCCCTAGAACACCTCTCTATGCTAAATCTCCCATGGCAAGTTGTAACCATCCTGCAAGAACCAACAACCTTCTCCAACATGCAAGCTATCTATATTGTCACCATACCCAGAAGCTGTCCCTCTCTCTTCTGAAACCCTAACACTGCACCCACCAGCCTGTCCTGGCACCCACTTCTTCCCACCAAGTGCAGAAGTCATTGATAATCCTGTCTTTCTTACTTCCGCCCCCAGACATGGAGATTCCTCTTGTTACCCTCCACAATGCCAAGTACAGCGCCAGGCACACAGAAGCCCACACCAAATGTGCAGTCGATGTGAAAATGAATGAATGTGGTCACATTTCAGAATGCCACCAGTTCCAAAGCCAATGATACAAATGATTCAGAGACGGAACCAAACAGCATAGGTAGGAGCCAAAAATGAAACAAGAAAATAAATCTTATTCTGAACACTGAGTCTAGCCTCTGTGTGTGTGTGTGTGTGTGTGTGTTTTAAAGTGCAGCCGAAAAAAAAATCTTTTTAAATGTTAAATAAAAAATTTCACACCTCAGTGGGTACAGGCTCTCACCCATTTGGCTGCATATATAATAAAAGCCCAATGTCTTAACCTGATGGGAGAAATTCAGTCACAATGTATACATATCTCAAATCATAATGTTTGTACACTTTAAATATTTTATAATTTTGTCAGTTACACCTCAGTAAAGCTGAGGAAAAAGGAAAATGTTTTACGAGAACATATAAATAAAAGCATGACTGAAGCCCAAAAATAAGTAAGACGAAGCTGAGAACATTAAAAAAACAAAAAAATCCCACAATGTCATATGTGTCCATTACAGTTTGGGATGCCTAAATACAGGGGCTCTGACTGCCAGGATCCCCACCGTGCGCAAGGCTGAGACACACGGGCTGAGGGAACGTACAACCAACCACCTCGAACAGCAGCGCCCTGGCTGAGAGCACCTGGGTGCTGACGGGCAGGCTGTGCTGGGGCGTGCTGCCCTGGAGTCCGGTCCTGTGCTCCGCACCGTGCATTCCCGGACCGGCGCACCAGTCCCAACGAACCCTGAACTCCCATCAGTCAGGACGCACGATGGCCATGAACAGAAGGAGGTTCCCAGGCTTCAGGGAGCTCAGGCTATGGCTTCGTGGCTTCCGGGTAGGACATGTGCCACCACAGCCCGCTGACGGAGCCCCATCTGGAATGTCCTTGCAGCGGGCTTGCTGCACTATTTTAAGAGGGCATTGTCCTAGCAACTCCGCACACTTCCTGTGGGCTCTGAGAGCCATGCAGTGGTTACAACACGTGGGTCTAAAGCTGTGATTTACTGCTTTTCATCTCTTTTCAGATGAACGGGAGAGGAGATGAGATAATGTACGTGAGAACATTCTATGAAGATCCCACCAGCATCCACAGTGCCAACTCCAAGAACCTCTCGCTAACCAGTCGACGTCTTATGCTGTTCCTTACTGTCCATCTCCCTTCTCAGCCATTCCGTAAGTCCCTCTGGCGGACAAGGTCACCTTCCCGTGAAACTCCATCAGTCCCTCTCCAGGTTTCAATCTCTCCCGACACTCACTGACCGCCAAATTTTACCATCCTAACTCTCCTAATGTATTCATTCCACAGACACATTAAGTACAAGGTGTTGGAGCCTACGTTCCAATACAATGTAGAATTTAATCCACTATAAAATGGAGATATAATAATTAGCCTACCACGCAAGGTTCCTATTACAACTAAATTAAATAACATATGCCGAAGTGTCTAGCAGGACACCCGGCAGATGCTAGGTAAGTGGTCACCGTAACTGAATCCAAAGTCAATTACTACATTCACCCTTCGAGCTCAGAATAAATGTGTGGCAGAAACATACTTTACACAAAAATCTTTGATACATCAAAGCTGGATGCCCCGTTCTCTTCCACTGTACTTACAACACCACGTCCCTGCATCTCTGCATCTCTACGTGATTTCAGATGGGCGAAGGCTCCCAATAGTTTCATTTCAGATTTTTCATTCCTTTTTCTTTTTTTTTTTACCCAGCCAAGTAATTAAGTATCTATAAAGAAACACTACTGTGATCCACAAGCATGCATTAGTGGAGTTCTCAACTTAAAGAAACTCTGGAGAAGCATTCTACAAAGTGAACCCAATGGTGTCATTTATACATTGTTTAGAGCCAGGTGGGTATAGAGCCGACCCTATTTATATTCCGAACGTTCACATGGACCCAGATAATTAAATGAGTAACGTGTCTTCGTTCCAAATAACAGAAGTCAACAGAATGTTCATTCCCCAGTAACTGGTTAAATGAAAAGGCCCCTCTTACACTCTCTACAGTTGCTCAACAGCCATAAACCTGTCATGCCAGAGCTTTAAACACTGGGGCAGACACCCAGCTATAAATCTACACGGTCCCAAAAAAAGTCTGTAAAATACTTTTTTTTAGAAGGATGAGAAATCCCAGGCCCCAGATGCTGCACCAAAGTGTCCAAGTTACTAAAACATCCTCCCCAGGAACCAGCTCAGATACAGTGATGGATCCCACTCTTCGGCAAATACCGAAAGGAAACTGGTTTAATCAAAACCTTCCAGACGTGAAAGAGCCAGTGGGAAGATGTGCAACACTAGGTTAGCTGCTCACCAATGTCTTGGCTTCGGGAGAGGAGAACACAGCTCGGGGGTGACGGGGCTCTGCACGGTGACCTCTCCCGCCAGGGGCACACTGGAGGAAATGGGGTGATTTGCTTTGGGAATCCTGACAGCATCACTGCTAAATGGACTGTCACTGCTTGATGATTTGAATTCTGAAGAGGGACTCAGTGAGAAGGCCAGGACAGGGGCGGGGCTAGATGTCCTGTCCAGCCTCCCAGTGGGACTCACTGAAGGTCCTCAAATTCCTATCGATACTATGAAAGTTTCTGTGTCCATTCTGCACACATGCGTGTGTGTGTGTGTGTGTGTGTGTGTGTGTGTGTGTGTGTGTGTTGTGGGGGGGTAACTCGCTAGTCCTGATCCTTCCATCTTGGCTGCTACTTACCCCAGGAACCGCCCAGCATCCCCAGAGCTTTAACTCTCTTCTGACCTCAGAAACAGCAAACAGGACGAGTTACCACTGGTCTCCCTGACTCTCCACGGTCTTTTGCCTTATAAAAAGTCCTCTCCGCCTACAGTGGAGAGCGCCACCTGTGTTTTCTTCCTGCACTAGGCCCTTTGGGTAACTGTTTCCTAACCCACAGCCCTCACACCAATGCTGTACCTAACCACACAAAGCAAGGGAAGTTGGCCACTGCACACCAAAATGCTCAGGAGGCCCCAGGCAGCCCCCACAGTGCACCCAAATGGAAAGAGCCATCCATCTGTTCCAGAGAGGGCTCACTCCAAAACCCATTAGGAAAGTGAGCTTAAATGTCCTTTGCATGGAGTTTTTGGTGGGGGGGGTTGTAGAAAACACTTTGTATGTGAATGCTTTCCACTCTTGGAGACACTAGATACCCACCAAGAGCCCAGCACCACTTGGGGACAGCCGCCACCCCCAACAGATGCCCTTCCTTTTATGGTCTAGGGCGGCACTCTGGGAAGTGGGGTGTTTGTGTGTGTGTGTGTGGCGTGCATCAGGCGGTGGGGAGTGTTCAGGCTCTCACAAATCATTGCTGCACATTTTGCATCTAGACCCGTAATTTAACTAAACACCACTGCTCTCCACACCTCTTGGCTCCAGAAAGAAAACCCCAGCACCCATTCCAGCTTGGAAAATTGCTGTTTACACATCAGAACTGGCCAAAGCCAGCTGCTAACTAGAGCTGCAAAGAACACTCCACCTTCCTGCTTCTAACCAAAGAGCTTTTTTTTTTTAAGTTTCAAAAAATCCCTTTAAAAAAATGTATTTGCATCTGAAATGGTCACTCAGAGTGGGGCCACTGGTTGTATTGTTATAAAACAGGATAAAGCAGATGAGTGTGTGTATGTGCATGTGTGTGTGTGTTGAAAGCAGAAGGTAGAGGTATTAGAAAAGAGAAATTACTTTGAAGAATGAGATTGATGGGGAAAACTAGTTCTAGGAGCTTTGCCCCAAAGATACTAGCTGTCGCACAGAAAACAACAATAACTAAAAATGTTTCTCATCCTGACAAAGGCATGGAAAGGCAAGAAGTGGCTCTGGAGAGTCTTGAATGGGTAGGAGAGAAGCCCGGAGAAATTAAGTCAGCTCTTGCCATCACCACGTTCCTGCAAAGAGCTCAAATTCGCCCTTTGGTGACACACATGAGTCATCCTCACTGCCCAAGAGCGCTGGCTCATTTACAGAAGCTCTCCCATCTGTGGGAGCCCCAAGGTGAAGAGAGCCCAGGGAAGATGTAAGAATGCTAGAGCTGGGCAGGATTTTGCAAGTTGTCCCCATTCTACAGATGGAAAAATCAAGTCCCAGCAAGTTGGCTCAAGGGCTGGTTAAAGGCAAAGAGGAGTGACGAGGGAGACTGGATATGTTGGCAGATAACATGCAATTCCATCCCAGACTCTGAATCTGGTGAACACTTTGTTCTTCAGATTCTTGGATAAAATTGTATGTTATCATCAAAGTATCCGTTCTCTGCGTCTGAGAATTACGCCCAGTCTTTGTACAACAAGGAAGCTCTCGCAGGGCTTAACCGGGGTCGCAGAAGTCCCGAACTCCACAGCCCCATTCCACAGGGAGTTTCCTCTGAGGGACATGCCCTCTAAAATTCCCAAGTTCCCCCAATATTTGTTTCCATCCTTCCCTCCTGCCTCTAAACTACCACTCTTGCCGCCGTCATATCTGAATCCAGTGGCAAAACTCAGCACACAAAAGCAGAACCCAGGTACTAGAATCTTCTCCAAATGATTCTAGAATCACATATGGAAAAAGACCACCATAGTGGGTCAACTGGAGTCCCCTAAAATTCATGTCCGCCCAGGTCTTTGGAAGCAGGGCCTTTTGCTGATGCAATCAATTAAGGATCTTGAGATGAAATCATCTTGGGTATACGGAGAGCCCTAAATCCAATGACTTGGCGTCCTTACAAGAGGAGAAGGGACACACACCACATACAGAAAGGCCATGTGAAGATGGAGCAGAGACTGAAGTGACATGTCTACAAACCAAGGGACCTCAAGAATTGCTGGCAGCTACCAGAAGGCAGGAGAGAGGCACAGATGGCTTCTCCCTCATGGTCTCCAGAAGCAATGACCCCTGCCAATGCCTTCACTGCAGACTTCTGGACTCCCAAACTGGGAGAGAAGACATCTCTATGCGTTACTCCTCCCAGGCTGTCTTAATTTGTGATGGCAGCCCCAAGAAACCAATATGAAGACCTACCTGGGGGAGGCCCTAGGACACAATAGCCCTGGCCTCACCTTTTCTTGGTGATCATGGAGTGGAAGTCCACATGGAGGACCCCCACATGGTGGAGGAGAATACTGCACCCACATGTGTGATAGTCCGAACCTGCCCTCCCACAGAAGGCAGGCCACACTCATCACTTGCATACCCACTATGGCGGCGGCCACAGGGTTACAAGTGTCTGCCTCAAAAGGTAAGGCAATACCTACTGGGAGAGGAGGGAGCAGCCCAAATGCTGCCCACAGTTAAGATCCCCCTGGCATAAACTTCATACACGTGGGGCCAGAGCTCCCACGCGTGCGGCTGGGTCTCCTGTGTCCCCCTCCGTGCTTCAAAGGCTCTGCCCTCACCGCACACCCACTGCACGAGGGCTATGCCCTCCTCACGAACTGCCTTACTCGGCCTCATGTCAATCCTAGGTCAGGTCTCAGCCTCTCTCCCACAGTCAAGGAAATGGAGACCCAGAGACGGTAAGCATCCGATGTCTCACAGCACCGTAGTGGCAAAAGGAAGAGTCAAAATCTCACCCTTTCTATTCGCTCAAGTGTCTTGGACCTTTATCTGTGACTAAGGTGGTTTCTTTCTTCCCAGGGGAAAGCTACAGCAGGGCCAAGGGAGAGGACAGGGCACCAGGAGGAGCAAGTCTGACTCTGCCCTTTCCAAGTCTGAAGCAAAGCTGCAGAAATGACAGGCCAGACACTGCTGGTGGGGATGGACATAAAATGGCCCAGTCCCACAGACGATTACATACAGACTTACTAGATGACTGACAAGTCCACTCCCAGTACACACCCAAGAGAAATTAAAACGTATGTCCACCCAAAGACTCTCACACAAAATGTTCACAGCAGCATTGTTCATAAGAGTCAAAAAGTGGAGCCACCCAAATGCCCATCAAGGATGAACCGGTAAATGACGTGTGATATATCTGTGGAATGGAATATTATTCGGCCACAAAAAGGAACAAATTATGGACATATGCTACAACACGGGTGAACCTCAAAAACATGAAGTGAGAGAAGCCGGTCAACAAAAGGCCACACATGCTGTAGGATTCCATTCCTAGGAAGGTTCATAACAGGAAACGCCACAGAGACCGAAAGTCGATTACTGGTTGCTTGGGGCTGGGGGAGTGGGGATCGTGACGGCTAAAGAGTAGGAGGTTTCTTTTTGGGGTGAAGCACACGGTCTGAAATGGACTATGTAGACGGTGCGTGTATCTGTGAATATATTAAAAACCACTGAACTGCACTCTTAAATGGGCAAATTGTATGGCATGTGAATTATATCTCAATAAAGCTGTTCTTTTTTTTTTTTTCCATGACAGGCCAAAAAGATCCCTAAATTGAGAGTCTGAATGCAGAAAGGGCTTAAAAATAAATCCATGTGCCCCAGAAAGCACGCTCTCCACGCTACTGCATCCACCGGCTACGTGCACGTGATTTGCTTCGCCCCTGCTTGACCATCGGACAAAGGTGTAACAATATTTGATGTTGCCAACTGCAGAAATTAATTTAACTTCAGAGAAAACTAATTATAAATATAACCCCAAATGTTTCTCCGAGCTCTCTCTCCCCATCTACAGCTATGAGCCGGAGAGCACCAGGGTTCAGGCTACCATTTGGCATTCCCTTTAAATAGCTTTAAAATTGGAAGGAAAAAAATAGCCTTCCTCTATATGGGGCTGGAATATAATTTACACACAATTATCCAGCATAGTCAGGTTACCACATTACCTCTGATTAAAACAACAGTAACTCACCTACAGGAGAACGTGATGTCGTAATGAAATGATCAGGCTGCCGCCGCAGTCTCCCCACCTCCAGCACAGAGCCCTCTGCCTGGCTGCCTCCCAGGCTAATTTAAAAATACTACTTCCTCTTACCCTTGGGGGGTGGGCTGCAGCCCCCATGGGTGACCTGTCCATAGATTGGTATCAGAGAGTAATATCCTAGACAGTGGCGCTCGGACTAGGGGCTCCAGGGGGTAACAGAAAAAGGTGCAGAGATGGAGTGTTGCCTTGCAAAGCCCAGGAAGTTAAGGATGATGACCCACGCGCCAGGCGATGCTGAGTGGCGAAGTGGCTGGCTGGCCGTCACCCCGATCACAGGCACCCAAGCTGTTCTGCACCCACAGGTAGCTTCTCTGTCACTCCGTCCTTCTCGGAGCCCCTACCCCCTAATACTCGCCACAGAGTGAGTCACGGGAGGCCCCAACAACACTCTCCGATGTTCTAATGATTGCCAATACGGAGATGCAATTAAAACCCATCATCTTTTACAGCAGCGGTATTAAACGAAATTAAGTAAGTACCCTTTACTGTTGCTGAATTTGCGAGGCAGCCGTGCATCTCTGCATACGAAACAGGAGACTCCAAAGCCCCAGTCAGACAGCCGAAGCAGATTCTGACTGAATCCCGGAAAGAGATGGGGACGGAGGGCCAGCCGGGATGGTGGGGCTGCTGGGAACTCAGTGCCTTCCATCTGTTCCTGTCACTCCCGCCCGCGTGCAGCCTGGTGGGATTCTTCTCAAGACCTGGAGGATGCCTCAGGGCGAGGGGTAGGGCATTGGGATGGTGACCGCGATGGTCCAGGGTGCCCCATGGCTAACGCAGAGGTCCGAGGTGACCCGGCCTAGGGCAGTGATCCAAAGGACACGATGGCCCTCACTTTACAACCCCCTCTCCGCCCACCTGCTCGCATGGCCAAGCACATCTGTGTAGACTAAGGCGGAGTAAATAATCACCCTGGCCCTGGTGGGTCAGATGAGAGTGGGTCAAGTCTCTCAAGTCTGTCAACAGTCCTGGGCCTCCCTTTCCCCCTCGAACCACGGGCCTCAGACCGTGGCGTGGACAGCCCAAACTGAGGCCGCGAATGCGGAACTGGAAGTCCAAGAAGGCCTCCCCAGGAGTCCCCGCCCGCTCCAGCAAGGATAGGGAGCAAAGCCGGGGCCTCTCACGCAAGCCCTGCTCACGGCCCGGCGGCTCACGGCCGGGCACGGTCAGGGCACCCCCTCCCGCTTCCCAAACTGCCCCCTTCCTCAGACATATCGGGTCACCCGGGAGCCACTACCAGAGCGCTGGTTTCCCCACAGAAGTGAAGCGCTTCGAAGCTCGCTGGAACCAGAAGTAACCACCCGCGCCTTCCCTGACCGCTTGCCCGGGCCGCGGCAGGAAGCTCGGCTGGGAGGGGGTGCACATGCGCGGTGAAGGAAAACCAAGCTCGGAGGGTGTTCCCTGGCCTGTACCCTGGGGAAGACTGCCCGAGAGAGACTTCCAGAACCCAGCATGAGGAGAACTAGACCTGCTCTCCTCAGCAACAACGAAACGGCTCTTCTCGGGGAGGGAAAGCAGGGAAACTTTGCGGGCAGGGCAGCCTCTGAAGCCAAGGCGGCCCATCCCCCAAACCCTCCAGTTGATTTTGCGAAAAGAACAAATGGCAGCCTTAACCCTTAGCCTTGATTACCTTCATTAGCATATTTTAGATGCACAAGGCAATCAGTTCTTGATGAGCAAGTTTTACCTAATCCACAGAGCTGAGCCAGGCTGCAGGCTCTGACACTCCCGTAACGCAGCGGCGCCAGGCCCAGCAGCACCTCAGCATCTCCTGGGGTGTCTTGAAAACCTAGTGAGACCGGCCCCACCCTCAGGACGCTGATCTCATTGGTTGGCGGTGAGGCCTGGGCATCCATGGTTTTTAAACATTCTCCGGAAGATTCTATGGTGCAGTCAGGGCTCTAGGAGAAGCGGCTTGAAGCAGGGAGCACTGGCTTGAGTCCCCACTCAGCCACTTCACTAGCGTGACTGTAGGCAAGCCATGGGTAAAGCAGGGACAAGAGCTATATGCCACGGAGCTGCTCTAGGCATCACCAGAGATAATTACGTGAACACACCTGGCACACAGTAGGTGCTCAGAAAATGACTGCTGAATTATAGGAGAGTGACACTGGAGACCAAGAGGGACCGGAAGACAAATTGCAGAGAACAGCCTCTGGTGGAAAGACACCCTCATTCATTCATCCTCTCATCAGACATGTTTTGAGGACCTACTGTCCGCCAAGTCCTGTGCTAGGCTCTGTGTATGTTAAGTGGAATGAGATCTGGAGTCTGCTCTGAAAGTGCTTCCTGTCAAGGAAGAGGTTGTGTTATGAACAGGTGGAGCTCTGGGGGCAGTGGGCCCAACATGACTCGAGGCTTGAAGGTCAGCAGCAAGTAGCTAGGAAAGAAAGGGGAGAAGGACCTCCCCGGCAGGAGCGGCACCATCTTCAACACTGGCCAAAAGGCCACAGGTGGACATGAATGACTGCAGCCAAAGTGTCGATGGAATACAAGCAGGAGAGGGACCAGGCCTGAGAGGGAAGGCCCTGTAGGCCAAGCCAAGGAGGCAACAGAAGCCTCCCCAGGGCTGAAACAGGGAAGCCACTCTTCACTTGAGAAAGAGAAAAGCAGGGCCATCATGGGGTGTGGGGTCCTTTAACACTAGAGGTTGGCAAGGAGGTCTGAACAAGAGTGGCAAGGAAAGCAAGCATCAACCAGAAGAAAGACACCTAGACACCAGTCCTAGTGACCAGCATGGGGCCTGGCATCAGCATCCCATCGGCAGGTCCCTCTCTGCTCCAATATCCACTGTTCCAGAAACATCAGGGGTGAGGGGACAGAGGAGGGCAGGTGGGGAAGGCAGAAGGAGAGATAAGCACATTGCACCTTGGTGTGGTCGTCTTTGGAAACACACTCAGCCATCTGTTAGGTCATAAATTTTACTCATCAAGGAAAGAAAGTCAAATTCCCCCTGCCCCCAGGATGTGCTGGTCTGGCCCCTGCCACCTGCCTCAAGTAACTTCCTTTGAGGGAAAAGGGGGGAGCCAAGGAGTGTTTGCAGTGAAAGAGAGATGCCAAGAAAACCATGAGCAAGGCTTTCCACCTTTTATTAAACGTCTTACCCCTAAAGGGATGGAAGGTGATCTTTCTAAATCCAAGAGCGTTTTTAAGGCTGAAAAGGGCATCAGATTTGGAGATGGAGATGGAAGGGCCAGGATCCAATTCCAGCACCCCAATTCAGCCAAGTGATAGAACAGAAAGATGACCAACCCAGGAAGCTCAATCCCAACCATATATACTAGGTGACCCCAAACCTGACTGAGCTTCTCTAAACTTGGGTTTCTCCTTCTACAAAATGAGATTAAAAGAGTACATGTGAAACGTGATTAGCATGGGGCCGAATGACAGGCACAGAACAGTTCCTCTTCCCCTCCCCACCACTTTCCCTTCCCCACCAGTGACTTCACCTCTTATCTGTTCTGCTGTGAATGGGGATCAAACCTTCCCTGCCTGTCCCACAGACAACACAAGAGAAAGAAAAAGCACTTGGACAAGGCATGAAGCGCACTCTGCAAATACAATGACTAATGATAATTCTACTTCCCTCAGATTTCTCAGACACCACCCTGAATCAGCCCCTCTCCAGCAGCAGCACTGGGCATGATAGTCCAAAGGCTGGAGACACTCCAGCAAAAAAGGATGCTATCTCAACACAAAGCAATGTCTTTATCTGCCTTACCCTAGGCAGCCCCTTACCCTATGAAGAGTCACAGACTATTGTACAGAGGAAGGTCATTCTCCATAAGAGATAAAACTGTGCCTTGGAGGTAATATTTCTCTGCTACACCAATATCCTAGTATGTCTGTGCTCTCCTCATGCCAGGAACATATTTCTATAAATCCTCACATAAAAGAAAACTTTATTTTCCAGAGGGACAAACGAAGGTGGGGGGAGGAAACAACATTCACAGCAAAAACATTCACCAATCAAATAGAACACTGCCTGCCAGGAACTTTACTAAATGTGTAGTGTTACAGATGTTTTATGGTCATGATGTCTGTTCTATTTAAAACACTTGCACTAGGCCAACCAAACAATGGAAAAGAGAGAAAAAAAAGACAACATGCCCAACCCAGCTAACTGGTCTGGGCTGGATGTTTATTGAGGCAAAGAGGTAACTGGGGACCAGTAACTGTCAGCCAAAACGTGGAGGGCTCATTTTGTAGTTCACTCCGGAGGGCTGTCAAATCGGCCACACGGCCCAGCAAATGGCACACGGTCTCTCAGAAGGGCACTTCATCCTGGAAGACCAGGGTCTTCTGTGGGAAAATTGCTCTGCACCTGGCAAGCGCTTAATAAAATCTAGTTCCCTTCCCTAAAGGAAGAACAATCTGCCCAGTTAAACCTCATTTGTCCAACAACATTCATTCCCTCCACAAACATTTGTTCAGTGCCCGCTATGCATAAAGGTACTGAGCTGGGGCTTCACAGCCAATCCACTGCGGTCAGGATTCCCCCCGCCTGCCCGCCCAGAATGGAAGCCTCCTAAGGGAGGGCCATGGTCAATCAAGCCCCCAGAATGGAAGCTTCATAGAGGCAAGGACTTTTGTCTGTTTTATTCACCAGTGTATACCTAGTACCTAGAATAAGACCTGGCCTACAAGAGGCACACAATAAATAATGGGCTGAACAAATGAGTGAATGACTATTTCCTGCCATGAATTACCCACTCTGTGGATGATTCCAGGTCCCTGAGCACCCACCTTGTCTCCTTTCTTTCCCCTTGGGTCATTTTGAGCGCTCCTTACGGGCACAATGAGATAAAAGGCTCCATTCCTAAGAAGAGCTGGCCGAAGTTCTATGCAGGAGCCGCAGAGGACACAGGCCGCTGCACTGGAAGGTCCTGCTGGACAGAGGCAGACAAACCTTCCCCTACTATTCAGCTGGTGATTTGTTAGAAGCGTCTTTCTATATAAAAAGGACAACTGGTGACTCAGGATATGAAACCATTTAAAAGGTCACGTGAAATAGGGAAGGGCCTGAAACACCCGGCAATCACAGATCCAGTGACAACATCCAGGCTCTGTATCACCAGCCCCTGATTAATTCCATTCAACATCAGATGGTAATGAACACCTAGTCCCCTACCAGGCCATAAGTGCCCAAACTAAATGATTTAGTTCTCTGCGCTTAGAGCTCTCACAGGGGCCTGACGTAAACACCCAATGGCACAGGTATGCAAAAAAGACAGAGGGATCCATGATAAACTCGGTCAGGAGAGTCAGAGAAGGCTTCAAAGAGGAGAGGCCTACCTGGGGTTTTATAGGATGAGTAGGAGTTTTCCAGAAAGACAAGAAAAAAGAGTAGGTGGAGTCACAGCAGCATGAAATATCACTGTTTCAGGCACCAAAACTTTGGCACTACCAGAAATCAAGTGGAAAGGAGGATTTAATGGGAGCTGAGGACTGATGGAAGGGTGAGATCATAAAGGGTCTTGCAGATCATAGCTAAGGAGACTAACCTTCATCCTTTAGACAAGGGACCAATGACTATAAACAAAGGAATAACAAGGCCAGCTTTGTTTTAGATAAGTCATTCTGCAGAGGACAGACTGGAGATTTTGCACACATAGACTGTAAGGACGGTTAGAAGCTTATCATCATAGCCCAAGATGAAGGGACCTTCAACTAAAGCAAGGATCTTTTGCATAACAAAGCAGGAAGAGATTTAAAAGAGAGTAGGAGACAAAATTATCAGCCCTGGGTAAATGGCCAGATGCAGTGATGAGGGAAAGAAAATCACCAACTGTGATAAGGAATTGCAGAAGAAGTAGGTTTGCAGAGGAACGATAAACGTGTCAGTTTGGGTACATTAAATTTGCACTACCCAGAGGACAATTTGTGTATCTGTTCTGGAGCTCAGGAGAAAGATCAGGACAGATGACCCAGAGTGAATTCACTAGGAGGAATCCCAACATCCGCTGGAAACCCAAAGCCACAGCCAGAGAACCAGTAGAGAAGCAAGAGAAAACAGTCTCGCCAACTATGGCAAATGGAACCTTGGTCTATGTCCCTTCCCTTGAAGATGAGTAAGTCTGTGAATGCTCCAACCAGGAGAATACAGCAGAAGAGATGGTGGGTGACTTCCAGGGCTGGGTCACAAAAAGTGCTGCAGCTTCCAGCTTCTTCGCTTGAACATGCATCCTTGGGGACCTGAAACACGAGGTAAGACATCCAACTACCCCAGAGCTGCCACGCTGTAAGGAAGCCCAGCCAACACAGACAGACCACATGTTGGAACACCATTCTCTGAGCCACCCCCTGACCAGGCACCAGACAGATGACTGGTAAGCCTTCAGATAATTCCAGCCCATTGTCACCAGATTACCATCAACACGTTAAGTCTTCCCAGCTGAGGTCCTAACCACAGCAAAGCAGAAACCAGCTCTCCTGCCGAGCCCTATCTAAATTGCCAACCCAGTAATTCCCTGAACATAATCAAATAGTTGCTTTAGGCTGCTGAATTCAGGCGTAATTTGAGTCAGAGCAATAAGAAAAAAAGTTAAGCGAGATTAGGGCATTTCAAATGGAAGGCAGTGGCCAGGCGGTGTCCAACAACAGAACGATGTTTAGAGAGGGAAGGCGGCATCAGCTGTTCTCAGTGTCGGTGGCTCCAGACCTCAGGCACACACTGTCCATGACCAATCTCAGGACACGCAGGGCCAGCACTATGTGCAGCTCAACGGCAAATTCCAAGCTGCCACACAAACAACTACGGTGACTTGGTAGTCTGTGGTTAGGTGCGAGTGTTCCTCTGGGGAAAAACCTTACTGCTGATGGCAACCGGCACTGAAGATTCACCCATGAACATGAGAACTGCCCCAAGGTACACCGCCATACACTTACTATGGTTAACTCTAACAAAGTCAGGTTTTTTTCCTAAAGAGAAATGGTTTGTATATTTGTTATCATTGTAAATATCCATGGTTCCAAGAGGCCACCTTAAAACAGCAATCTGTTTGAAGGGCCCTTTCTTGCCCTTGGCCAAAGTCCCTCTTGTCTTCCTGTTGCAAAATCTGGATTTAATACTCAGGATACATCTGAAACTATGATCACCTTGCACACTTGTTCTCCAGGCAGCTCTGCAGCTCCGGACAGCTCACTTCCTGTCCAGCAGGCCAGTCTAGAGACCCAGAGACAAGTCAAAGTCACTGCTGGAAAACAGGGCATCCACAAATCTTGTCCCCACCCCCACCCTCAAAAGCCAGCTTGGTCTTCCACTCTGTTCCTGCTGCTCATAGGCCCGGGCTCCCCCAAACCTTCTCTGTGTCCCAGAGATAATCCAGATCACAGGCATATGTTAAAACACAGGGACCGAGCCACCCGGGACCCTGCAGAAGACTTGATCTGCACAAAGAGAGACCCAGAAACAAAATAAGAGGCAGTCGTACAATTAACCCAGAGGAAAGACGTGATCTTCTCAGACCCTTCCTTTTACAAAATCTCACCATAGGAGATTTGCCTTAGTTTTAACTGTCCCTTAATCAACACAATTTCTGAGCAGCTACTCAGAATGAAAGGTCTAGGAAGAGAAACGAAAAGAACTAGAGCCACCGTCCTGGGCGGGCTGACCGTTTCATCAGGGAGACAGGACATCTGCAGGGACACCACAAATGAGCACAGCCTTCAAGGTTCCATGCGGCAGCCACGTCACCGCTCTGACCGGGGCACGCACATCCAGGTCCTCACGCCTTCGTTCCAGTGGCCCCCTTACCCCGGAACTCCCTTCACACCTCAGTCCAAACATCTGTGCTCAAATGTCACCTTCTCCACTAGGCCCTCCTTGACAAACTTACTTAAGAACTGCAAGCCCTCCCACCCCCCAGCACCCACAGACCTCCTCCCAGCTTCTACAGTCTCACACACCCTCTGATTTACTTACATTATTTATCATCTGTCTCCCTCCCACTGGAAAGGAAGCTTCATGAGGCCAGGAATTTTATCTGTTTTGCTCACAGACACACTCCCAGTGCCTGGGTCATACTGACATTCAGTAAGTACTTGCTGAATGCATGAATGGACATTCTAAAGTGTCCCACCTCCCTTCAGTCACTAGGAGTGACCCCTTTCTCCACACCCACGAGGATGTCAACTGTTCCTGAACGGTGCCACTCTAGTTCATTCTGCTTCCCATTATCACTAGATGTTTACCCGTGAGGTTCAAGTTCCTTGCAGGGAGAGACCATATTTATTCGGTTGTATCCCCCAAAGCATTGGAAGTGCTCAAGCAGATAATCTGTTGAATCTAACGTAAAAATCAAATTGCATGGAAAACAGGCAAAGAACACACAGCTAATATAACTAGGTACCAACTTACAGTGCTAGAGCCTCTGAAAATACCAAGAGAAGCAAGATGAGACACATGTGTGAAGTCCAGTGCCACAGCCACTAGCCACATGTGGCTACTTAAATTTAATTAAAATTAAATGTCACTAATACATCAGTTCCTCAGCTGCATTAGCCCTATTTCCAATACTCACTGGCCACATGCACTGGACACTGAAGAACGTGTATCTCCTTCGTTCTGCGGGACAGCAGTGACACGGACAGTCCTTGCCCTCTTGTGGAGGCCACGGGACTCGAATGAGGAGGACCAGGAGGAACGATCCACTAACCAGTCCTAAGGGAACCAAAGAAGGCTGCAGGGTTGAAGGGGAGAGGGGTCACTCACTGCCTATGGGAAAAGAAGCAGCAGGAGAGGCTTCAAGGCAGGGATAGAGATATTTGAGAGAACCTCTAAAAGTGAGTTGGGTTTTCTATGCAAAAAAAGGGGGAGGTTATTCTGGAAGCCTGAAGAGAGAAGATCCACAGGCAGAGGGGCTCTGGGGCACTGTGCCTAGAATAGGTGCATGGGGGGCTGTATGACATGAGGCTGGAAGGGCCCAGGTGAGGCTGGAATTCCAGGCAGACGACTGGGCTAGACTCCATGGGTTGCTGGAAGCAGGGTAAGTACAGAGTGGGGGGATATTGGGGAGGGACTAGGAGAGACAAAGCCACAGCCAAACTGGATGAGAGGCCCCAGCGGAAGGTGGCAGCAGAGACAGACGCGTGGCGGCAGCAGGTGCATGGCTAGGTATCCAGTGACCATTGGGGATGACAAAATGTTCAAATTCAAAAGATCCAGGGCGCTCACAAAAGCAGAATCCCCCTTAGAGTGCAAGCAACTAGAAGGCAAAACCCACGTTCGCTTGGTGTTTGTGACTTGGGGGCTCACAGACCAACCTCCAAGACCACCACGCTTTGCCCAAAGTCTGTAAACCTCCACGCTGACTAGATCCTGCATCAGTCAGCCTGGCGGACATTGGTGCGCTCATCAGCCTGCCCCCACTTTATTTGAGGCCGGAAAGATGTGGGTCTCCCAAGTTCCTACCCTGCTGCTCCGGCAAGCACCACTCCCAACCAAAATCCCATTCTGGCCTCAGAAGCTGCTGCTTTCAAAGCGAAGGTTACACGCTCTGTTCGAGTTCAGCAGGCCAGCTTTCCCGGTCCCTCCCGGGCCACCCACCATGGGTTAAAGACTTATTTATGCACACTCTCAGGGCTCAGCGTGGAACAGTTCCAGACACAGAGCGAGGCCTTAACCAGGTGCTTAGAATGCGGGGCACAACTTGGTTAATGCTATTGTAGGACTCCACAAAGACTCGGATGCATTTCAGCAAACAGCTAATAATAAAAGCAGGAGGAGGGGAGAGGTGGAAAAAGTCAACCTGGCATTTTTACAGGGGATCATCCTCCTCCCCACCCCCCGCCACAGGCACCTTTGTGACAACTTGCTTCTATCTCCAATTAGCCTATTTTCGGCAGCCAATATCCAATATGCTAGGCCCGCTATTCAAGAGCCTTTTATCTAGCACGCACATACTTTACAGAAAAGAAAAAGGAAAGGATTTCTAAAGTGGCCGCCAAAAAAAAAACTAAGAGGATTGGGGGGGTGCTGTATTCAAGAACAAAGAAAATTCTGGAAACCTCCTAAAAAACCCTGCCTGCCTCTCCCAATTAAGCAATCAAGAGTGGACAGAGTGCTGGACACGCAGCCACTGAGGAGTGTGGGAGGCCGAGGGACGCACGGGGAGCCACACTCCTCTCCCCACCGTGTCCAGCCTTCCCCTTATCGCCAGCCTGCAGGACAGAGCAGGGCCTCTGCCTGTGTACAGGGGGGACTGCGGGGAGAAGTAAAAGAAGGGAGAAACCAATCCAAGAAATAACTTCCTGACAGGCCGACAGCTGACATTCTGAAGTGAACACAGGATGTGCCAAGAAATTATCAGGCCTGGCTTTTCTCTCCCTGATAGATGACAAAGCAAAAAAAAAAGACGAAGAAGAGGAGGAAGAGGAGAAGGAAAAAGAAGAAAGAAAATGAAGAAACAACCACAGCCACACACATCACAAATCACGACCTTTACTGAATGCTTCACCACATAATAGTAACAGTCAGACTGAATAAAGACACCCTTCTGTAAAGTAACAGCTGAGACTCGCCATTTCCCTCAGCCCAGGATGGGCAGGAGGGAAGACTAAACTTTGAGACAGAGAAGGGTTTGGGGAAAGCAGAGTTAGCCGTAGAGACAGGCGGTGGTTTTCCTACTTGATTCTCAAACCGTGGGCACCTAGAAGCCAGAGGAAGTGGGGTGACTCGGGAGCAAAGGCACACAGGAGAACAGACATGTAAGCGAGGGCGGCAGGGTTGCGTTCTGAAGGGGGTGGGGGTGGGTATGTCTGTTGAGGGGATTAGGGGTGAAGGAACCACTCGGAACGCAGAAAACGAGAGAAGGGGTAAAAGCAAGATGAAAAGTCGGTGGCCGAACTCCACCAGAGGAACGTCAGACCGTGGGCCAGCAGTTCATCACGGGGACGTTCAACCCGTCAAAGAAGCGTAGCCACCCTCACAGGTAACATGGTGGGCCCAAGTGGTGACAGAAGAACGCGGCTTCCTCTCATTTTACATTCCTCCTTGCTCCCAAGTCCACGGTACAGTTAGGGAGAGGGGCATTCAGTGTGCGGTATGGCCTTCCTTCCTCAGGAACGGCTGGCTCACTCTGGAACCTTCTCTCCCAAGTGACCTACTCTCAAAGCTTGACATGCCGATTCCCCAAACCCAGTAAGCTAGGTAAGAAACTAAGAAAGGAAGGAAAGAAGATATTCCTTCAATGCTTCAGGCTGTGGGACGGTATCGGTGATAGGACAAGGGCTCTTTCTGTAGAGCGACGCTCTTCCTCTGCCCTATTCATCTAAACAAATTAGCTTTGCGGAGTTTTTAAGTGATGGGAAGCGAGAAGAGAAATAAATGCATTTCTTTCCAAATTCTGCCATTTTCAGAATCCAGAGAACGAGATTTGTGGTTGGGAAGAGGACTGCTTTCGAGTACTGGCAAGAGGAAGGGCCTGACGCCTGAGCACCGTAGGCCCGCCACAAGCACGGGCTGGACAGAACCGCACGGGAGCCTCGTTCACCTGGCCACTGTCCCAGAGTCCCTGCCCAATTCCAACACAGGAGCCAGCCCCCGTGGCGCAACACCAGAGGTGATGTAACAGACCAGAAGCATTTCTGAGCTTGGAGGACACCATGGAGGACAGGACTCCCCGGTTCAAGTCAGAGTTAAAGACTGTCAGACTAATTCCTTCCTCTCTGGCTCTATCCCAAGCACCTTCAAAAAGGCACTTATGGGTCAAAAAGGTACCTAGAACGACCACATACTTCCCCTCCCTCGGGTGAGGGGAAGGGGCGTGGAGGGGAAGGCAGAATCTCATTCACATGTAGGTTTTAAGAGCAAATGTTGTCATAAGGCCAAAGGCAGAAATTCTTGACTGTGGAAAGCAAATGAGAGACCACATCTGCCCAAAAGGTTAGGACCCGATTTCTGACATGTTAATGCTTAACCAATCAGCTGCTCATCAACAGGCCGCTCTTCGAGGGGGTTAGGAAGACAAAGCTGGGCCTCAGAGTTCTGATTTCTATCGTCTAAAGCTTAAGTGGAGCGAAAAATCCCAAACTAAAAACTAGACCACGGGTGAATTCACCTGACGGAGGTTTCTCCATCTCCAGAACACAGGGTCAGGGAGAGGTCGAGATAGCGCATGCCCATTCTTGACACATTGGACTGCACCTCTCAGTGACTCCCTACCTAGCAGAAGGGATCTGAGGGCTGGCTGGTGGAAAAAGTGATACTCTGTGATTGACTGCTACCTAAGAAGCCAGCTCATGGTTTCAGAACACACTTGCTGCACTGAACTGAAGCAAGAGTAAAGCTTTCTTGAAAAACAAGTCTACGTGAGCTCTTGCACGACCCAGAGGAGACAGCAGGGAACTAGAGCCAGACCTGCATCTGGCTCCCAGCTCCGCCGCCTGCTGACTGTTGGACCCTGAGCCAGACACTCTACCTCTCTGAGCCTTAGTTTCCCCATCTATAAAATGAGATCATGTTCCCGATATTAACAGCATTACTGTGAGGATCAAATCAGATTATATGCAAAAGTGCTCTGTATTCCTGACAACGCAGGGAAGGTATCAGTCCCGTGGACTCACCACGCAACTCACCCAGCACTTGCACAAACATGTGATTTCTCTATCTCAGACAGCCTGTCACAGGGCCGAGGGGGAAATGGGAGTAAGAACTCTAATCCCACATTGGCCTCAATGGCCGATCACTAGAAGAGGAATCTTCTCTCAGGAAGGTAAGGGGAACCACGTATCATCTAATTAAAGCGGGCAGGTAAGTGCAAGCTCAAAGGCAGGACAGCCTGGCTCAGCCTCCCGCTCCTGGGCGGCCAGGGCAAGAACTAGCAGATGGGGCTTGGTGTGCCTTTGCTGTGGAGACAGACGCCCAGCAGCTAAGTGCCACCCGCGTGGAATGGAGGAGGCAAGAGGAAGGAGAGTGTGGCCACCCCCCCAAACTCATCCCCTATTTGTTTCCTACACAAGCTCCCCATTCCCACCAGGCTGCTGGATCCAGGGGCCCCCAAACACACTCACTCAGAGTGGCCTCGGTGCTTTTATTCCTGCTGGGTGTGCCTCAAGGGCACTGCCTTCAGTCCTCATGGAAGTCTTATGCAGGAGGATGGGATAATGTGACACTGTCATACCTTCATCATCATTAGTACGATTAGCTAATCACTGTGTGTCAGCCACTGCTGTAAGTGCGTGACACATCGGCATATTGAATGCCCACCACAACCAACAAGGTGGGCACCACCATGATCTCCCTTTACGGATAAAAGAAACGGAGACACAGAGTAAAGGACAGAACTAGAATACGTGCCGAGACAATGTATTTCCAGAGTCTACACGCCTCACCCATTAGTCTACTCTACCTCTTTTGAACATGGTGATATGTCCCATCTTAACCGCCAAGAACGCAATGACTGCGTATCATTTTTTATCAAGCACACAGCAAATTCTGGAAAAACGGAGAAGGAGGAAAGACAGGAAAGGAATGAGATGAGGGATCCAGGAATGAGGAAGAAAAGTAGAACAGAAAGGGAAGAGAGAAGGGATGTCATGTTCAGGCTGTGGGTTCCAGGGTCAAGAATCCAGAGCTGGATTCCTGTTCAGACAGGCGCCAAGAGGAGTCAAGAGTCCCAGCTCTTCCCCAAAGAGAGGAAAGCTGTAAATGTCAGATGAGCAGGAAAATAGCAACGGGGACCTTGGGAGCAGCTCACCGCATGGGACCACCCCCCACCCGGCCCAGCTTTGGGCTAAGCATTTTATGGGCATTTTCCATGTAATTCTCCTGGCAATTCAATGAACTAAGGCTCCTCATCATCCCCATTTCACAGGTGAGGACACTGAGGCTTCCTGATGTTAAATCACTTGCCCAAAGCCAGACATCTAACAGAGCTGAAAAGCACCCAGCCTGGTCCAAAAAGAGTACTGTGGCTCTCCCAGACTACAAGCTGTCCATGTGTGGATGAACACAGCACAAAACGCCTTTAACACCAAGCCATCCATCCTTAGAATACACAAAGCCCAGGAGGTGAGGAGAACTCTGAAGACAAGAAGGTGCCCAGGTGACATTCCTGATGAGGAGAGGCCTGTCCTGAAGATGTCATTCATGGTCAGCAGATGCTTCCACTGACACCCAAGGAAAGGCCACCTAAAAAGGACTTACATACCGGCACAGAAAAGTAAGCCCCGTTGGAGACAGAATTGTATCTTTCACAGGTTTCCCCTCCCCTGCTCCTTGCTCTACACCACCAAGCAGAATGTTCAGGAAGAGCTGCTGACCCACCTGACCAGCTCAGGGCCTGAGATGGGTACTGATCCCCTGTTGCCAGGGACTTCCATCCACTGATGCCCATACTGCATGTCTTTACTCTCTGGATTCTGACCCTCTATCCATTATTTCCTTCCTTCCTCTCCCATAAGTCTCATTGCTAATTTCATCGCGCTGGACGTTCTCAAACAAACCTCACAGTAACCCAGCCAAGTCAGGGCTGTACACACTAGGCACTCAGCTGCTACCTCAGAAGCAGACAATGGCCAAGAATAGCAAAGAATGATGTTCCATCTGTATGGAGAATTCCCAGGAGTGACGAGGAGTCCCAGCAGTGATACTGAAGACATGGAAACCAAGACGATTGTTCCAATAGCGTGCAGGACCTGTGTTCTGCTTCCGTCTTGCCTAAAGCACTTCCTAAATGTCAACTGTGCACATCCTTGATAGATGAGAGAAAATAAACATTTTCTCCATTTTGGATTTTGGGAGGGAATGCACGGTTTCCTCAAGGACAAAGGGAATCACATCAGAAAAGGGTCAGGAAAAAAATATTAGTAAGTTAAAGGTTTAGTGATCAATATCAGGTTACAAGTTCAAGGGCTGGATCTGGGCCTGAATTTACTGTCAGTCAGGTCAGGCCCTAAATTACCATGCATCATTTATGCCTATTGTTGCAAAAATGCAACTGATCTTCAAATGACGCATCCTAAAACAATATAAGGTGGTGCTGCCATCCCATGACGATGTTTCTGTTTCTGCATATAGCTGCTCCTTTTTTTAAAGATCTCATAAAAGTTCAACACTCCAGTTTTTGGTTTTTGCTACTCTGCTAGTCTACCTTCCATAACTGTGACACAGAACTCAAGCGTATCTGATCCATTTACAAAACTGATGAGTCCACATGGTAAATCGGTGTCCATCATCCATTCCAACACCCTCCCACAAGCTTTCTGTGACACAGGAACTGGAAGAGTGAGGAGCCTTTCAGACTCCCTTGCAGCTAGCCGGAAAAGAGGGAGTGTGGATTCTGAACTTCAGCTGTCGGCTTGACAGCAAGACCAGCAAGGTATGTGGCTCTTCAGCAGCAACATCCTGCCTCTCGGCTGACTCCTCATGGAGAATCTATTTTGCTGGAGAAGACAAAGGCCAGGCAGCAGCAGCCGAGGTACTTCTGATGAGGGAGGCACAGCACAGTTCTGAACCGCGAAGCTTCCCAATTTGCCAAGTGGTTTTCAAGTGACAGAAGAGACAGCAGCTACTCGAAGACCCAGATCTGTGCGAGGCTCCGAGAGTTGCTTCCCAAAAGCACAACCTAGAGGTTTTTCTTCCATCGCCTGATGATTTCTGCAAGCATTTTCGTGCCCTCCAACAAATTCCTTTCTGCTTAAACTAGAGAGGAGCAGATTCAGCCCTCTGAAACTGAAACCAGACCAAAACTTGGCCTTTGTTCTTGTTTTTAAAAGTAGATCAACACCTTCATTTAAGAAGAAGAAAGGCACAAAGCAGAACCCTGAAATTTCAGTTATGTTTCTGACTGGCTGGATGACCTGAGACAAAGTATTCATTAATGTTTACTGGGCCCCAGTTTTCTCATCCAGAAAATGAGAGGGTGAAACCAGACGGTCTCCAAGGTCTCTAACATCCTAACCTTGAGGGCTTCTAAATTCAGATGCCCTTTACTTTCCTAAATCTGAATTTATTTTTGCAATCAATCGGATCAGTGCCCCTTGGTAGGAAAAAAAAAATGTCCTTATTCTAAATAGAGTGATGGCTTTCCAATCATACTCTGGGACACCAGGATTCCAAGCCAAGAAACTCTCAGCTGTCACCTGGGGCTGAACATTTCCTTTGAAGAATAGTCCACAGTGGTAGGGGAGGGGTGGAGGGGGTTAGAGGTGGTGAATAATATTCTTTTATAGTTTCTCCTGGAAAGGGAAGTGGTAGTATTGGTTTCTGTATTGTTTCTATTTTTCAAAGCAGAAAGTACTCATTGATTCTTCGTATAATTAAATAAATAGAAAACAGGCAAAGCTTTGCTTTCAAATTTCTGTTTATCTGTATGTACTCTTCCCACCCCCCCACCCCAAAAAGAAGAAACAGATCTCTACACTGACTGTTGATGATCTCTGTGCAATGAAGATTTCAGGATCATTTGTTTTCATTTTTATGCTTTTGGGCATTTTCCAAATTAGCCATGTTTATTAACCCAGTGAGTTAAGGGGACTGTGAGGAGCCCCCTCGCATCTATGCAGGCAGCTTTGTGGAAGGGTTACGTCCAAAGTTCTGATTCAGGGGCGCCTGGGTGGCACAGCGGTTAAGCGTCTGCCTTCTGCTCAGGGCGTGATCCCGGCGTTGTGGGATCGAGCCCCACATCAGGCTCCTGTGCTATGAGCCTGCTTCTTCCTCTCCCACTCCCCCTGCTTGTGTTCCCTCTCTCGCTGGCTGTCTCTATCTCTGTCGAATAAATAAAAAAAATCTTTAAAAAAAAAAAAAACAAAGTTCTGATTCAGAGGAAAGCTATTTCCATCCTCAAACCTGAATAAATGTTAACCAAGTAAGACAGACAGGTGGGTTGGTCAGCCTGTTGAAGATAAGCAGGTAGGTAAACAAATAAACTCTAAAGAGAAAGCTATGCCAAACTGCACCAGAGAACCGGGAAGTTTCAAGAATAAATACAATGTAAGCTGAGTAGAGAGACACCAGTCTTCTCAAAATTATGCCTTACCAGCCGCAGAAACAAAGATGTTTACCCTACAAATGTATCTATTTTTATAAAAACTAGTTAATTTTTTAAAATTAAGTTAATCTCTCAAGCTTCTGGCGAGGTTATAAAGTAGTACCATCCTCCTTATAGAGTAAATTAAGATAAAAATATATTTTATAAGGAGATTATAAATATGCAAGTATATATAATACATTATGTATTTTTTAAAATATACATTATGTATATTTCAATACATTATACATATATTTTATATATATATATAAAAATATATATATATAAATTCTTCTTTAAAATATCTATAGGCTTTAACCCAAAAATTCCATGTCTAGGTATATGGTGTAAAAAGGCAGTCAGAGATGTTGATAAAGGGTCACATACAAGCATGTTCACCAGTGTTATTTGTAACTATAAGAAATCATAAGCAAGCTATTCAACAATAGGCTTTAGTAAAATAAAGCTGCAAGTCACAATATAATGTAGACAATAAAAACCATGCCATAAGAAATAGTTAATTATAAGGGGGAAATACTCATGGTATAGATGTAAAATGGGGTTAGTGAATAACATGTGTTTAAGTGCCTATTTTTTGCCATAACTTTTGCCATGAATAAAGGATGGAAGAAAATGCATCAAAAAGTTAACAATGGTCATCTCTAAATGATAAACAATAGAGTTAGGGAGATTTTTTACTTAATTCTTGTGGTTTTCCATAATTTCCCCACATTTTTGTGATTGGAGGAGGAAAGCAGAAGCTGTAATAAATGTTCTAAATAAACAAACTGCCCAGGTCTCTCCTTTCTGTAAACACCCAAGCTGGAGTCAAAGCCTTTTCTTATCACAGACCAATCTTGTAATTTTACCTCATCAACTGTCTGAATGGAACGAACATTACTCATTTGCCATGTTTGTGGCTGGGGTGGTGTTTTATGCTGTTTTTAAATCAATTAATTTGAGTCACAAGCATTTGAAATGAGACTATTTTATGGGGCTGAAATTTACATTTATCTCCCTTTTTAAAGCCCATTTAGCAAATTAACAAGAAAACAGCAACACTCAGGGAAGTTATGGCACCCGCCCGCATATGTCATATATAAAATAGCAACTCCAGGATTCTCTCCAGGGTCAAAGGAGATTGTCTTATAAAGAACTCTGGAAAGGAAATAAAATACTCTGTAAGTAGTAATAAAATACTATCACTATCCTTAAAGTCCAGCTGTCTCGTGACTTCGACACAGGGTTTCTTAACTCTTAGTAAAGTCCTGTCCCAGCGCTGAGGGAAAACTCCCCATGATTAGGGCATCCGGCATTGCTCTGCGTAAACGCCCATCACATTCCCCCCGTGATCCATGACTCCAGATAGGTCAGAAATACAACTCACACGAGGAAAATCGAAGCAGCTAATTGCTGGTGAGTTTTATCTATAATCAAAGCAGGTCCAGCAGGGTCTCTCTACTTAAAAGAAAAACTAACAGAAACATCCTGTGGTCCACTGGCCATCCATGAATATCTCAGAGGTCTCACTGCAGAGCAGACTGTCTTGGGGCTAAATTCCAATGACACATACCCCAGGACCTTGGTCTCTCTGGGAAGAAAGGAATACCAAAGAGCAACAGAGGAGGCCAGGCCAGTGGAAGGAACAACAGCTTCAGGACAAACACAGGGGAAGCCAAAAGGACTTTTAAAGGGGCCCTTCCCCCCACCGGGGCTCCCTTTTATTACAAAACAGAATGGCATTTCTTCCATTTGAAAAGATGCATGTAATCCAACTCCTTCCTGATTCAAACTGTCCTCTCCCACCATCTATCTGAATTTGTGAAGTCTACATGTTTAAGATGTTTCGATTACAAATGAAAACAGCAGCCACCATAACAAGACCTTGGGCGCCAGGCAGGCCCGAGCAGGAATGGCACACGAATTCCCCTTCTTTGAGGGCGGTTTTCATAGCTACCCAAAACTCATGGCTTGAAATTAACTCGCTCGGTTAATAATTTAAACCCATTGGCTGGGCAAGTTTTAACATTTCAATGTTGGTTTACAATTAACCCAGCAACAGTGTTTTAAGGTGTTTGATTTTTAATTAGTCTATTGATTTACCAGTCTGGTTAATGATACTTCACTCTTGCACCCTTTATTCTCTCGGTTCCTCTGGGGTGGCTACTCTGCCTCTTTTCTCCTCTTAGCAGTTCCAGACTACAGCTCGTCCTTCTCCAGGGGCACAGGAGATGATATTAAGAACAGAAGGCATAAAGCCTGAATGCTGGGAATCTGTTTGGCCTTGGGCAAATTGAGGTAACCTGCCTGTGCCTCTGTTTCTCCATCTATAAAATGGGATAGTAGCACCTACGGACAGGAATAGCGTGACCACCGAATGAGATGACACAAAAAACCCTCAGATCAGCGCCTGACCCAGAGTAAGCGCCCGGGGAGCCCTGCTCTCCTCTTTTCCCTTCTTCCGTGGTTCGAAAGCCATCTAACGTTGCTAATCTGAACATTTCCGTACCTTTCTTTTGCAAAACCAAGATCGATGAGAAGGTGGTATGCCCCATGGAATACTTTCTAAGAACAAACCCAGAATGAATTATTCATCAACAGGAGGGTCCCTCTCACTGGCAGATTTAGGTGTGTCTATTAAATAACGTCTGTCCAACATGCTTTATTCCCAGGGGAACAGACAGGCTCAGAGACATCAAAGCCTTCTCAAGGTCACACCGCTCAGCAGCAAGAAGGAAATGGATCTCAGAACATGCGGTCCCTGAACTACAACCAATGGCCCCTCTCATTACCCGTCATTCTCATCGATTTCCCAGATGGAGGGGAACAGGTGAGGCGAGGAGGGAATGCTTGTTTCCCGTGACATCCGCTCCAATTCTATGACAGAGCCACGGGTGGGGGCATGTCCTAGGCTTGCAGGCAGGGACAACTGTAATGTCACGCTCAACAAAATAACTGAAAACGGTACAAAGAGCAACCGGTCCTTCCCACCACCAGAGGCCAGAAGTGCCACCATCAACAGATCAAGAGGCCTGAGAACTAGCTCCAGCATTAATTCCATAAAGCTCCCTATAAAGTGATTCTGAGATGCTGCCTTGGAAATTAGTGGGAGGAAAAAATCCCAGTATCGGTAGGGCCGATATGAAACCATTTCTGCACCCCCACCCCCAGACTGGTGGGGAAAGGCCAACACGCTATGATGTTTTCTATCCCAGTTCCTTCAGACATGCTGTTCCTTCTTTGTAGAATGCTTTCCCCTTCCTTGTGCATCTGGGAAACTCCTCTTCATCCCTTCCAATACCCTGGTAACTTCCTGAGAGCCCTCCCCGACAATCCCCTCCCTGGCTCACCTGCCAATACCTGTCATCTACCCAGTACCTGTGCTCCTTCAGTACCTCGTACGTAACTTCAGCTTCTCACTTGCCTGCCTGTATTCTAATGGTGTGGTTCTCAAACCCTGGGGTATCATGACACATTTATACTCTTAAAAAGCAAGGACCACCCAAGAGTTTTTATTTATAGGTCAATGTTTACTGTATTAGAAATTAAAATGGAGACATTTTTAAACAGGAATATACACATCCCATAAGCCATCAGAACAATGACATCAACACACACAGGCCATGAGGCCTCTGGAAAATTCCACCATACATTCATGGAAGGATGAGAGTGAAAAAGGCAAACAAAGTCTTGGAGTTATTATGAAAAAAAGTTTTGATACCACAGAATCCTTGAAATGGTCTCAGGGATGCCCAGGTGTCCTTGAACCACAATTTGGAAACCACTGTTCTAATTCATTCATTTGCATGTCCTTCTCTATTCTGGGAGCAGCTTGAAGGCAGGGTCTGTAGCTTACGACTTTTCTGTATTCACCTCTCCCTCCCTGCACCCTAACAGAGGCCCAGGGACCCCACAAAACCAACTGTGGCTCCCCCACACTGGAGGAGAACTTGCTCGACACTCCCTCTCCCACCAAGATACTGTAGGGCTAGAAGGAGAGGGAGGGGTAGGGGGCGTGAGCCTGGGGCCCTCTGCGCACAGCCCTATGCTATGAGTGACCCCAGCCGTCTCCCAGAGTGATGCTTCTCTGCAGATACGCAAATGGGCAGACGAGCCCTCACGGCTCTTATTTATAAAAGGCCATTTCCTGGAAAACGCAGGGATTTAAAATCTTGTGACTTGCTTTCCACCAATCCCCTTAACAAGCCTCCGGGGAAGGATCCTGGAGTTCCCAAGTTTCCCGAAGAAGCATCAGGCAGTGCTGAGCAAAGGGCTACTGTGGGCCTGGTGGGGAGGCCACCAAAACAAAGGCCCCTCCAAGGCCCAAGACTCCCAGAATTCCCAGCCGGGCAACACCGTCACGGTGACCAGTCCTTCCTGCAAAGCCTCCAGCTCTGCTCCATCCCGTCTTCCTCTGCCAGCCACACCCCCACCTCCACCTACTACACACACAGTGTATTTTCCACCAGCTGCCGGGTTCTCTCCTCCTAGAACTCGGGGGAAAAAAAAAATCACGATTCAGGAAAACACACCCACGCATCTTGCTCACCGAGCGTGAAGCCAATCCCCACAGCGTGGCTTTGTCTCTCTGCTCTACAACTGATATCGGAGGGGAAGGAAATGCCTTTTCGATACTGTGATGCTGCTTCATCCTTACCCTACAACAAGGCTCCCACCTGGGTGCACGCTTGCAAGTCTGATGTTGATATCACTATTCGAATACACGTCCAAGCTTGGAAAACAAGCCAAGAGCTCAGAGGATCCAAGGCAAACTCAATCTGACAACCACAACCCTGACGGCTGCCAAGTCTGATTGACTAGCTGGATATATTTAGATGTGGGGGAAGCGGGGGATAAAGCAGTGTCGTGCCACTGAACTCAAGAATACGGTGTTGGTAACGGCAGACTAGCAAATAAACAGCTGACAGCCATCCAGCCACATCATCTGGCGCGGAACCTGTGCCTCCCTAAATGACACAGAATTTCAAAAGCCACCCACACTATTGCAAAAAAGGGGGGGCGCAATTAGAAAGGGTTCTGCCACGGCATTCCCCATAATCGTTCTTTAGACATAAACAAACAAGTAAGTAAATATATCCGCTCTTTAACGCAACCCCCCACACACACACACACACATCACCCTTTCTAGGACAAACCAAATATCGAGCAAGAACAAGGCCAAGGTCACAGAGTTAAAAGCCTTGGACCCCGTGCTTCTGCTTTTGCAAAGGTTCTATTTGAAATCTGGCCTTCCCCACCACTAACTGCTACATATGTGGAAATAAAAGTTAGGGGTTTCTCTTATTTCTTCTTTCTTTGGAGGAATGGAAACACTTAAGAGTAGGGGGCAGTCAGGGCTTCAACCCTTCACCAAGCCATTCACACACCTCATCCCTTTAGGAGCGTCAGACTCCAGCACAGAGACCAACCCTACTAGAGGCTGTAAATGAATTTACACCCTATCGGCCTCAGTTTCCCAGCTATAAGGTCAGGAAAATAATGCCCATCACTGGGAGGATTCATTCATTCATTCATTGGACAAACATTTATTGAGACTCTACTATGTGCCAGGCACTAGAGGTGATACGGAGATATGGCCACAAATAAAAGGAAGAGTTAGATAAGAAGGCCTGGATGAAGCTCTGGACAACACCAGGAACACCGTAAGTGCCCAGTGCCTGGGAGCCACCCTGCCACCATGACACCCTCCACTTTCCCTCACACCATTCCCGCACTCACATGGCCTTCTTTCCGCTCCTCCTGTACACTGGGCTTTTGAGCAGGCTATTCCCCTCTCTGCCTGGCCCTTTCTACCCCTTCTGACCTAACTCCATTCATGTTAAGTGACTCCTGGATGCCTCCCAACAGATGCCTTTGTCCTATGCTCCCAAGCCACCCTCTACTCTTCCTCCGCAGCACTGATCACAAGATGCATCTGCCCGTGAGATTCTGTTAGCATCTGTCCCCCACAATTTCCTGCAGGCTTATACAGGTGTCTTCCTCCACCACTGAATTTCCCCTCAGTATCTAGAAAAGCAGGAGTAGGGACCTAATGCATATGTGATCTGTTGCTGGAATGAATGAATGAATGAATGAATGAGAGGAACCACTTAATGGAGTGGCCTCCCCTCCACCTCTAGAAACACAATTTCACGGAACCAGTCCCGAGGCATGTAAAAACCACGGTGCCTCAGTTTTCTTGTCTGCAAAATGAAGTTCTGGTAAACATTCAGGACCTCCAGATTTTTAAAAAATTAAGTCTCAATACAGGATACATTTCTCTGACCAGGGTTGGATCTTTAGAGACAGTAAATATTTTCTTCTGGAATAAAAATAAGTTGGGTGTCTGCTGTTAACAGACAGGAAGTGCCACGGGTCTTAAAAACAGGTTCTTTTTTTTTTTTTTTTTAAAGGAATAAATAAATTGAGACTTCTGTTTTGGGCAAAATCCTGTGCCGTGAAGGATAAAAGCCCCTACTAAAAAGGAAAAAGAAGAAAAAAAAAACAGCCCAGGCATCTCTGAGCAACACATCCGGGTTAGTGGAGCAGAAAGGACACACAGGCCCAAAGAAATCCTAGGGTTTCTGTTTTTAGGATGAGACTCAATCCCAAATGGAGGCTTGGGGACCACAATGAAAGGAACCAAGAGGCCTTCTGCACCAAATAGTCAAAACCCAATCCAAGTTGTTTGGGGGCACGATGTGGGTTTTTTTCCTCCTGCAGGGGTGAGGGAGGTGATGGTTATTGTATGGGTGGAAAGCGGGCTTAAATGCAAGCCCATTAGAGAAGCAGAGCCTTAATTTATCAATTAGACGCCATCTGTGGATTGTGTTCCTTGAAATAATTGTTGAATTTGACAATGCACTGCAGCTTTACAAAGTTTCTTCCATCCTTGATGCCGTTTAATTAAATTTCTGCACTTAACTTTGATTGCGCTGAAAGCGCTGATGCCTTCCACAGATTGAGTTCCCCGGCCACCTGCTGTGAGCGAGCCAAGCGCCTTTCCAGAGAAAGGGAAAAATATGTATTTTCTTTTATTTTCAGCCTCGCCTTTTCTCAGTCTTCACCCAAAGGGAATCAAGTCTGCGGCTGCATGGGAGGGAAGCATGTCTCCAAACCCAGCCAGCAGAGCCTTGGGCCCCTCGCCACCTACGCGAGGTCTTTCTGCTCTTTTACTGTGTCTCACGGACGGAGTTAACAGAACAGGATCCCAGACAGTTACCAAATGCAGAGACACAGCTTAAAATAGAACACAATAATGATCACAGGGAGCAGCCACGAACACAGGCTTCAGGTGGAGACTGCTTCTGTTTCCAAACTCACCACCCAAAAGGACCATACAGGTCAGCACAGGGACCGTGGCCCACACTGGGAGGAGGCCTGGGACCTGGGGTCCATATTAGCTTGCTAATCCTGGTAGATGAGCCCGGACACTGTCATATTTTCAAAGGACACCTGGAGGGCAGTTTCTCACCTGCCTGGTTTCAGA